>NW_004955410.1:30673887-31067576 GCF_000276665.1 Chinchilla lanigera
CTTTGTTTGTAACTCTGTATTGTCTGTATTGTGCTTGTGATATGTTGTAAAATGTTGTATGTCTGTTAATGTTTCCCTCCTTTTATCTTTAAAAAAAAAATTATATCTTTCTGTCTAATCTTTTATCTATACAAACATGTTTAAAACAAAACTGAAATTTTGTTACCTGGAGTTGTTTATCTTGCTTTTAATACTACTTATACCCCACTTACACTCACAAGTTAATGAAAAAGCATAGTTTTAATGACTACATAATGTTCAGTCCTATGAAAGTACGATTGTTCATTCAACTATTTCCCAGCATTTTGTCATTTGCAATGCTTGTAGTATTTCCTTCTTGTTAATTCACCAAAATATATACATTTAAAAATGACATGTTTTTGATTATTTCTGGAAAAAAAATCTCGATAGCAGAATTTCCGAATCAGAGGATCTTTGGAAGCTTATCCAGGTTTAAAGAAGACAACTCTGGGGGCAAAGTAAAGCACATTGTGGGGTGGGGGTAGGGTGGTACCTAGGGTAGAGATGGGTTGGGAGGCTGTAGTAAGGACAATCCCTACAAAAGAGAACACGAGCATGAAACAAGTGTGGGACAGGCCCCGGTTAGTGTCCTACGGATGTTATAATAAACCACCACAAACTGTGTGGCAGAATAATAATATTAGTTACCCTGCAGTGAGTAAAGATGAGCCAGAAGTGAAAGTATTGGCAGGGCTGTGCTCCCCCTGGAGGCACTGAAGATGTCTTCCTCACCTCTTTCACTCAGTTTCTAGGAATCCTTGACTCTTCTTGCCCTGCAATCGCATCACTCATGCCTCTGTCTCTGTCTTCATATGGCCTTTCCTCCGTGTCCTCTCCTTCATGTAAGCACATCAGCCATTGGATTTAGGACCTCATCCTCACCAGTTATGTCCACAGAGACCCTATGGCCAAATAAGACCACATTCTGGTGTGCCAGAGAGAAAGAACTTTAAGGTGTTACTCCTTACACCACCACAGCCCCCAAACACTGGATGTTACAACTTAAAGAGATAGTGAGATGTACTGACAGGACTTGGGGACTGAGTATGGCATGGGCAAAGAGGATTTAGTCCCCTCATTTCCATTAGAGAATACTTGCCCCGCCTTTCTTAACATCCTTTCTCCAATGGACTATGGCTTCTGAAGGGACACATCTGGTTTCCTCGTGAGCAAATTCTACTGGGAAGCTAGACTGCCGTGGAGGAGGTGACCTTTGGGGCTTACTTCCAGATGGCTGTGTAAGCATGACTGGCAGGAGCACAAGGAAGGATGATTTTGATGTGGGTCTTTCCGTAGAGACAAACCAATTCCTTCTCTATACTACTTGCTAGCATTTTTTTGGGTACAGCTGGCAAATATTGCTAATACGCTTTAAAAGGCTACTTCTAAAATGCTTTTCCTCAAGTGTCCAGAACTATAATCAATTTAAATAGTTGGAGAATCAAGATATGTAACTCATGGAGGAGAATCAAAAGTCCTGCAACTGAATATTAAGAGTACTCAAAAGTGAGTAAAAATATGGACTACAGAGGCTTTTTCCCTGATTACAAAATTTTTAAATATTAGGTTGACCAGTTCAGATGATTTTAGGGTTCCCCAAATCCCTTGTGTTTTCTGCAGCTACATTCCAAGGAGGTTCTGGTTTTGTTATGGTTTCTATCAAGATTGTCCCCCAAAAGCCTCATGCACTCAAGGGCAGTAGGGAGAGGACCATGCTTTGGGGGAGCCACAGCTGACTTGCTGTTAAGAGGTGGGGATCCGGTGGAGTGAGCCGGGTAGATGCGGCCTGGAAGGGTTGATCTCCTTCTCTGGCTCCTCCCTTCACGCTCTGCCTCTTGACCACTACAACAAGGAGCAGCTTTTCCTACACAATGCTCCTGTTCTGAGCCGTTTGAAGGTGGCAATTATGAACGGTAACTGTGGCCCAGAATAAACCTCTCCCCCTTTAAATTGCAGGTGGTAGATGTGCGTCAGTGACAAGGCCAGTGATTAAGATGAGTTTGGTAAGCCATGGTGGATCAGAGTATGAGTCAGATCCAGATTCCAATCTAGAACTTGCCCCTGGATGTTATGTTTATGTCTGGATGTCCCCCCAAAACCTCATGCAGTCATGGAATGGGCTTCTAGAGTTTGTGACTGATTCATGGTCCAATGCTGGGATTATGGGTATGAGTGCTACACTCGCCCTGGGGCAGGTAGCCTGCATACACATAAGGGAGGAAAAAAGACTTTGCCTCTGCTGCTCCTCCATTTTTTCTCTTCTTATTTGTACTGTTTTCTGCTGTCATGAACTGTTGCCCTCTGCCATGGGCCACTGTGCCTTAGAGCCAGCTGAGTATGGACTGAAACCTCCACAAACTGCAAGCTAAATAAACCTTTCCTTCCTTAATTCTGGGCATCAGGTATTTTGTCTCAGCAATGACAGAAAAGTAACCAAGACACCCAGTAGCTCTTGTCAAGTTACTTAATCTCAGTTTTCTCATCCCTACATGATAAAAATAATATTAGTTACCCCTCAGTGTTATTAAAAGGATGACAAGAGGTAGTACATAGAGCATGTTATTATAAATAAAGGTGCAATAAACAGCAGCTATGACTGTAGAATTATGATCAGGACAAGCCTATGACTGCAACTGTTTCAGCTGTCCCTATCCTGTACCCTGCAGTGTATCTGGACACCACTGGAAACCATGCCCCTGGCTGACCCCCAGCCAGCACTTTGCAGGGCTTGTCATAGTTCAATTAAGACTCAAAGAACAGCTTGTTTACACATCTTGCACAGGTGAATACAACTGCAACTGCCTAGGTTTAGAGGTTGGATTTCACATCTGTAGCTGCTGGCACCAAGATAAATGTGAGCTGGAATGAAAACAAGGAGAATTGATTAACCTTGTAGGCGATCATGCCCCTCATGGGAGTGTCTGTATCTCTCCACACACTTGTTCAGACTTCTGCCATTGCTTCTTTTAAATGCTGTTACCTATTTTTAGTGGGGCATCCTGGCAGCTTAAACATGTAGCTCAGAGGCACATGGAAAGATGTCACAGCCTGTACAGTGCATTAACTCGCTCAGTATACCCCTTGCTTAAGAAAAGAAGTCAAATATCTTACACCCACACACTTGCAGAAAGACATTATGATATAATAGAAAGTGGGGGGTAGTGGTGGATCCAGGGAAACATTCCACATACATCCCAGCTGTTCTGTACCTCAGTCATAAGCACTGAAGTCTTCACCACGTAAAAAGTACTTGCTGGGGCCATAAGATACAGACACATGCCCTGTTCAACTTGTTGAAGCAATTCAGTCTCCTTACACTTACTGAGGAAGGGGCACCTCCTAAGAGTAGCCTCAGGCTAGAGACTCCAGGGAAGTTGTGGATAATTACATGGTAATTATTTATAATAAGTGCTTCTACTCTCAGCATGATTATCCTTCCCTGGGTTGCTTGCCTCCTTATACTTGGTTTATGTAGGGAAACAATGTCCAAATTAATCTACGTCTTTTGTAAGCGAGTCTATACTTCTCTGATGATCCAGATGGTTTAGCACCCTTTAGCAGCAGGTGTGGAGTCTTTGTACAAAATACTTCTTTTCAGTTTCCCTTTGGCTATGGAGAAAAGCAGGAAACAAAACTTAGGTGGGTTAAGGATGAATTATAGGATTAATATAGACTTGGCTATTATAAGAGGCAGAGCTAGCCCTGTGTAAAACTGAGAGGAATAATTACAGCAAACCTTTGTAGGGGATTTATGGTTTGCTCAAATTTTTCATGTAGTCAACTCTTTTAATTTTCATATTAGCCCTGCAAAATATGTACCAATATTATGATGAGCCTATCGGTGTACTTAGGTTAACATCTGATTAAGGGTATGGCCTCAGGAGTAGAAGGATGGGGATTTGTTTCCCAGCTCAGCCATTCATTAGCTGTGTGACCTTTGCTGTGCTAATTAACCTCTCAAAGCTTTAGCTTTCTCCTATATGAAAGGAGAACACCACCCCTGCAGCACTGATTGGGACATAAGGAAATTTCAGCACAATTGTTAACAAGATGCCTGGCCTATAGCATGCCTGTCATTTATAGGTTGAAAGAAAGACATTTGCAAATGACAAATAGACTATCAAAGAAACTATATAGGTGAAAGGGTATTTGGTATCTCCTTTTTTTCTCTTGGTCAGGTTTTATTTTATTTTCCTCTAAAGGAAATAGTGGTTAGTCCAGATGCTTTGCTTACCAGTAAGGCACTGTGCCTATGATTCGCTGTATGATTCAAAGCAGAGTTGATCAGAAAAGTGAGTCTCTACCTTCTTGCTTCTATTGACTTTCCACGAAACAACTTCAAGAACTAGGCAACATCATCAAAGGAAGGAATACAAATAAGAGGTGTAAAGGGTAGCTTTTGGCAGGAACGCTCAAGCAACTGCAACAATATGTTGGTTTTCATGCTTGGCCTCCTGCCTAACTCAGTTCAGCAGATTGAAATGACTCTCCCTGGGATTTTGAGCTGGTTACATGCCAGGAGCACCTGACAGCAGGGAAGAGGATGCACTGGGCCACCAGCCTCAAAGTCTCTTCCTTCTGTGGCTTCTGTCTCCGACTACACCTTTTTCTCAGCCTTGATCTCCTTGCCTGAAAATGAAGATCGTAACAACCTAGTTACTCCATCTACCCTCAGTACGCTTCTCACCCCAGGAGGTACTAATGAGGTGCAGGAATGCACTAGGAAAGTTATACAGTGCGTGACGTGTACTCTAGGTGACAGTGATCACTGGTGTGATGTAAATGCCTGGCTGAGTTTTTCCCTCCACCTCACCCAGAGACCTATTCACAAAAACAGAAAAGGAGTTGTCCCTTTTCCTGCTCAGGAGAGTGATTCAATACTAACTTTGAAAATTCTGGGCTCCTTTGCCCAGGGATGTTTAGAAAAATTAATAACTCCAGCTTTTCTGTGTGTCCCATGATTACTTTATCTCAGCTTTTTTTGTTGTTTTGGACAGGAAACAAGCAAACAAACAAAGTAAAATTTTTGCAGTTAATCCCCATCATTCGTGGATTCCATATTTGCAAATTCACTCCCATGGATAACAGGGGCTTTTCTCACCTAAATAGTTACAAGCTTGCATCTTAGATTCCACCTCCAATTGGGGGCCACACTTACAGAGTTTGGGTGCACAGGGTAGGGTGTACAGAAGTGGGATAGGATGAAAGGCTGTCTACACTGCTATGCTCCAGTGCAGACTTTTAAATCTCCGAATTCCAAGTTCAAACCTGACTTTCCAGGTTGCTATAAAGGTATGTATTTTTCATGATACCATACTTTGGCATATTTAACTTAACTGTTCATTACCTTGATTTGCAAGTTTTGAGTATTTAAACATATACTATGCAGGCTTCCATTGATACTCTTGCCCCAGTCCTTCTAAGAAAGAAAATAACTGGTTGCTGATGTAAGTTACTAATGTTGGGTCCTTTTTGTTACTTTGCTGACTATTACACTAGGGAGGAGGGTAGTGGGTTTGTCAGTTATAGGGTCTCTGAATATGTACCACCGGTAAAGGAAAGGTAGTACAGGGGCCGGAGGAAACTCTGAGCATGCTCCTACGGAAGGGGTGCTTCTTAATTTCCTCTCTCCTTGCAGACAGTATTGGGATGTCCCATCAAGGTCTAGGCCTGGGCAACATGTCCTCTTCCTTCCTCAGTTCCCCAATCCCTCTTCCTTTGCCTGTTAGTTAGAAAACGTATTTTCACAACTCAACCTTGCTTTTTCTCCTCTTAAATCTAAAGGGGGAGAACAGCAAAGCATGATATGATAGGGAAAATTGAGATAATGTGTGCAAAGTTAGACCTCAGAGCGAGTGAAACTCAAAGTCATGTCTTTACTTTCAGTTTTCTGACATCAAGATCTTCTTTGTCTTCCCCTCCCCCACCAGAGTAGTCCCTTCTTTTGTCTGTTTAAAAATTCTTATGCTGTGTGTCATCTTCCTTGCAAATCTGTCACAAAGCAATCACATCTCAGTATTAGGTTCCATGTTTTTAAAATGTCAAAACAAATTTCAGTGATTAAGTGCTACAAATTAAGCTTGTTATTTCCTTTTTAAAAAATAGTATGAAGGAAGTTTAATTAGAAATTGTAAATCTAAGTCACTGTGTAACCAAGCCACCTCCAAAATCCAAACTCTCTGTAAAGAGCTAACTCCAAGAAGAAGAAAAAAGTTAAATTCTATCTAAAAAGAGCAAACTTGGTAAATAATCAGCCACATCCCATCTCATTTTACTGGGTTGAAATTTTACCCTGAGGCCTCTGAGGGCTACAGCATCTCTGGTTAAGGTCATCAGTGAGAGAAGATTTGATATACTGTTTTTGCTTTAGATGTCTAAAAACCCTAATTAAATATGCATTTATTAGTGTAATTTTGACCAGGTTGCCTTTCATTAGTATGAAAGTGACTATTACTCTTTGGCATAGCTTACGCAGACATTATGTTAGGTTATCAGACTTTTCTATTCTGCATAGCTAAAGACAAACTCCAAGCAGTCATTCTTTATCAAAACTGACAGTTGCTTTGCTCCATCTGGAAATTTGTCTAGGATGCCCTGCATCCTCAGCATTCAGATCCTATGGCTGCCAGTAGTCAAGACATCTAATTTTAACACAAGAAAGGACGTCTAGCAGACATCAAAACAAAAGCTACCCTTCGAGCTTAATTTCCATTTTCACACATTTGTCCACTCTACTCCCTCTTGATGGCAGCAGGAAGTAATCTCACCTAGGGAAAGGAAGCCAGCATCCTAACTGTGCTGACAAATTGTAAAGAAATGAAAAGGATCTATGATCGCTGTATTTTACCCTTCTTTATTTTCAAAAGAATAATGAAGAGCTTTCTTCTCTCCCTCTTAGCAGTCTCATCACCCACACGGGCAGTTTACACTGCAACTACGCACACCTCTACGTGGATGGAAGAGAAAGGAGTGAGATGCAATCCCTCCCCCATCCCGCCACACCCACTGGAACATGCCAGGGCTGCGTCCTTAATCAGCCTCTGAAATTACAATCCTCCTGTTCAGTGCCCAGCCCCTGCTGGTTTAGGGAGCTACAAAGTATGTGGTAAACTGCTACCCGTTATTCCTCTATATTTAGACCTTCTCTAGAGAAATAGCATTATCTCAGTCACTAAGCTGAAAGCTGCTTAAACTTAGCTTTTCACAGTTGTTTTTTCACAGTCTGTTTCATGTACCCTCCTTCATTCACCCGACTTAAAAAATTTCAAATTGATATACAACTATAGAAATGCAAACTATTGAAACATCCCCTTATAGAAAATTGACTCTGATTTTCATTTTGCTAATGTTGGGATAGGTTAAAATGTTATTTCTTTCCTCTCCATAATGTTTTAGGGGAGGTAAATCCTACTTCCTTCCACCAGTAAAAAGCCACTCAATGACCTAATATAATCTGGTGATAGGAAACATATTTTCAATAATAATGAACTCGTTTTTCTGCCAGAACAAATTAGTCAGTAGTTATCTCATATGTCACGGAGGTTTTCAAGAGGCACTTAGGAGGATGCTGGAGGAAAAAATACTTCTATGTAAATTATTTGAAATGTCATATGCTAAGGTAAAAATCTTCTGATCATTTTTCTGTTTTACTTTCCTTACTAAAATTCTGTTTCTTGTTTGTGATTCCACTTGTCATGAAATGTCTTTTGCAAGGTTCTGAAAAGAACCAGAAAGGAAATTTTGCAATGTAGCCCAGGATAGGCAAGAAGGAGGGAACATCAGATAAAAGAGGCAAAGACCCAAGTGAGTGTACTTTTTCTCTGAGTTTTCTCTCCCTTGAAAACTGCATAAGAACAGAGGAGCAGGCTGGGCTGTGGGAAGCCGTCCTTAGAGTGGGGCACACTTCAAATAGAATGTGTTCCTAAATGAATGTGTGGCTTCATGCTTGTGAGCAAGGACTAGAGTCTTTCCACCAGGTTTTTTTGTTTTTTTGGCATTTGGAGGAAAAGTAGTTCAAAACCTAGCTTCTTGGGATCTCAGTTTCTGCCACTTTACAACAGACCAAACAACTGCTACTTTTCAGACCTATTTCAGAAGATGAAACAGGATGGCATGAACAAAAAATGCTAGGATGAATCTGTGTAGTAGGAGCGAGGGTAACTGAATCCTAAACGTTCAGACAAGAAACCTTCTGTGTTGTGTACCCTGGACTTTCTGGGCAGCATTGCTAGGCACTCTTCAGCATCCGCAGCGTGAGCCCTTTCACACATGCAGGGCTGACTGTGTGCTTGAATGGGTAATGTAATGCATCGCTGCAATTTTTATGGTCTGAGTCACTGACATGATCATAAAGTTAACAATTTAATATAAAAGTGTTCCTAAAGATTTTTCTGATGTTTTGTCTCTGCCCAAACTTGAGAAAGATTATTAGTAGTGGTATTTGATTTCACCCTATTTTAAATATTTATAGACACTTAACTTCGATACTTTCGACCTTCCAACAGATTTGATGTCTGTGTAAACATTCCTTTGAGGATTTTGCTGTATTTCGATAGTAAAATCTACCAGAGAAATGTGGCTTAAACCTGATTTCCAAATAAGATATCTGGCAGCAATCAAAATATTCTATGTGCTTATTATCTACTGCAAAGTACACTTTACCCCAGGGAATCTGCTATAAAAGAAAATTAAAACCTAGAAGCCTATTTTAAAGCCCATTAAGTCATTAGGTGGCTCTTCAGTACCTGTGTGTAGCCTCGTTTCCCTGATGGGCTGCAGAGTAGAGCACACAGCACCCTCCCAAGAGCCATGAGAAAACCATCTGCACACCCTTGACGAGTGGGTTGTTCATCCAGGAGCCACACAAGTTTCGACCCGAGAAGAACCCTGGGTGTCATTCAGCTCCTGCAATCTGAGAAGAGAAAGCTGACCCCAGAGGAGGGTAGACGGGCTTTCCAAGATTCACAGCTGGCTAGAGGAAGAGAACGCTTCCTCGGGGGGTTCAACTCCAACCCCCTGTGGAGTCCTGAAATCACAGAGCCCACATTGCCCTAAAGGTGGGTGGGTATATCAATATAGACCAACGAATGTTTTTAACAAAGCCATCTGTGTTGAAAGCTCCTTCAGATGGAAGCAAAATCTCTTCTTTTTTTAAAGTAGGTCACTTAAAAGGTGTCTATATGTAATGGATGAAGTACTTGGACTACTGTATCATCTTAGTTTTCCTACACAGAGTAGGAAATGCAGGTGTTAATTCTAGAGACAGACTTCCCACAAGTGTTTTCTCAGTCACCTCCTTCACATCCTTCAAGAGGAGAACATCTGTCTTTAATGTCCCTGATCACGCTGGTTAACCTACCCCACAGCCCACCCTGGGACTGCTGATCCACCTGCCATAGCACTTAGCATGTGCTACTCACTGCGTAATGCACTGATGATCATGATGAAATGTAAGTTTATGAGAGCAAGAAATGTTTGCTTTTGCTCACTGATGTGTTATAATGCCTAGAACAAGGCCTGACACATACTTGGTTCTCAATAAATACTTGTGGAAGGCATTAAAGGACTGTCCCCAGAGGGCATCTTTGGCTTGCTGTGGGTGTACATCATTTTCTCCTTGGTGATCCTTATTTTTGGCTGGATTTGTCCATCAGGATGGTGCACAGAAGACTCCATCATGACCTTGGCTGGCCGAAGAGAACCACTGTCCTTTTAGCTGTCTGATAGACACCTCACTTTCTTGGCATCAGCGTGGTTTCCACAGGCTTAACTCCTATGCAGTTTGTGCCTTTTCTTCAGCATTTGCAGAATGTGACATTGGTGCCAGACGGACATGGACTGGACATTCTGGAACTTCTTAGACTAGAGCCCCTTAAAGTTTCTCTAGGTCCCTGATAGTTTCATTATCAATACTCTTGTTCTTCCATGAGGCAGAGAAGGTTATTTACTTATCCACCAGCCATTCTTTTTCCTATTTGTTCTCTTAATTTAGTTGGGGCAATGATGTGCCCAGAAGTCCAATCATGTTTGACCTTAGTCATGTGATCCTTTACCCTTTCCACAGTGATTGGTTTACAAGAGGGCATTTACCTAGTCCTGGTCAGTGACAATTCTAGTGGAGGACTTAGGAAAGACTTTTCTCCTTGTTAAAAGGTAGGGGAAAGAAAGTAATCCACACTCCCAATTCCAACCTGGATTCCTAACTTGCATGCTTTCAAATGCAAATGTGATGTCTGGTAGTGCGGTAGCCATCTTGTGACCAGGAGGAGAAGCAGCACATATGTACTAAGGGTGGCAGAGAGGAAGGGCTGAAGGAGTCTGGGCTTTTGATATCATTACTGAGCCAGCAAATTCATCTTGCGATTGCTGTACCTCCTGATTTATCACATTCCAATGGCAATATCCTTTAATCATTGATACCATATTGGTAATCTTTTCTATTGTATTATTAATGTGGAAAGTTATAGATTAATTTTATTTATAAACATGTCAACCTTTAGATAATTTTAAGTAAAGGCTTCACTTTTTTGAGTTTCTCCTCTTTCCTTGAGTTTCTCCCACATTTTTAAACTTTATTTTCTTACCCTTCTTTTCAACACTGTAAACTTATTTTTTGTATAGTAATAACTCTAAGCTATCCATCTTCTTCTCAAATATTATCCTAACCTCTTTGTTCCTGTCTTATTTATGATTAACAAGTGGAGAAGCCACTCAAGGTTAGGGGAAAAACTGAAATGTTTTCAACATAAGCCCTGACTGGGCCTGCAGGATTGAGTACCTGAGGGTCTGTGCAGGAGAATGGGAGACAGAACGGAAAGCAGGAGGAAGAACCATAACTATTCTTTTTTTAATTTACTTTGCATGTTGTTAACAGGCGAATTTTCCTAAGCCACTGCCTACAGAGCTCCTTTCTCTACACAGCCTGCCAGCTGAGGGTCCAGCCCTTTTGTTAACAACCAGTATCTTCCACAAATTATACTCAACTGAGCTTCTCAGCAGCAGCCCCTGGAATTATCCTGAGCCCCACATTTCACCTAATTGGGTCTGTCTATTTGTTTTTAACTATCCTTGTCCACTGGTGCTCTATGTTTGTATTGATTCCTCAGCTGGAATGATGCCCAATCAAATCCCACTAAACTTAGAGAATGCCCAAATCTGAAACACTGTGAGTGCTGACATGAATCCACAAACAGAAATTTCATTCCTGACTGAATGAGACACACTGCAGTCAAAACTCAGGTGCATGGAAAATACTGTGTAAAGTTACTATACAAAGGTGTGTGTGTGTGTGTGTGTGTGTGTGTGTATGGAACATATGTATATGGAGGATAAATGAATTTTGTCATTGAACTTGGGTTCCTTCCAGCCAAATATTTCGTTATGTATATGCAAATATTTCAAAATCTGAAAAAAAATCTGAAATATAAAACATTTCAAGTCCCAAGCATTTCAGTAAGAGAAACTCAACTTATAGAAACAAATAGCTTTGTATGGCTTTGCAGACACTGATATCACCCCGAAACAACCAGCTCAGCCATGATCAACGGCATCATATTCTTTGATGTTACCATTATTGGCCAGCCATTGAGCTGCATCTCTGTTGAGCCACTTGTAGAGCTCCAGAGTTTTCACTGGAGAGAAAGAACTTGGTTTTAGTGTTCCCTGCTTTCACAGAATTATTGTAGGATTTATGTTCCAAGATAGTGACTTCACACACCATAATGTCACTGGTATCAAGTTTACCTACAGAGAGAAATTGGATAATGAGAACTTCACCTTGAGGCATACAGACCCTGGCATCATGTTTGATTCTCAGTTTTTCTTCTGTGTTTTTGAGGCTGAGTGGTTGGATGGCAAGCGTGTGGTCTCTGGCAGATGACAGAGGCCATGAACATTGTGAAATTCATGGAGCACTTAGGGTCCAGTAATAGCAAGACCAACAAAAAGATCACCATTGCTGACTGGACAGCTCTGATACTTTTGACTGACTTTTTATCTTAACCACCAGCTTGTGCCCTCTGTCGTTCAGAGAGTACCCCTTTGTGCTCCATCTGCTTGGAATATCCCCAAGCTGTTGTGCTCTTGATGTGATCCTTTGGCTTTCATATTTTTCTTATTCTTCTCCAAGTTTACTTGGATTGCAGGGTTAAGTTTATGAGCATGAATTAAAAACTAAGTGATATTTTGTTACCTGCATCAAGTGCCGGTGAGGAACATGATCATCATGTACTATAAACATGTATTAAATATGAGAGAGAGAGAGCGAGAGGGAGGGAAGGAGAGACAGAGAGAGAGGGAGGGAGAAGTGTCCAAGAGATGCAGGGAGGGGATGGTTTAAAAAAGAATTAAGAAACGCCATGCACATACACCAACTTCACACAATGAATGTAATCATTATGTAGTACAAATATGTACCAATTTAAAAAACCTAAATAAGAAATTTATATATTCTTTTATCTTCATACCTTGCTAAGTTCACTTATTAGTTGCAGTAGTTTTTGATAGGTTTCTTAGAATTTTCCACATAGTCATACTATCTGTGATTGGAGATGTTTTATGCAGAATTATCTATTGCACTGTTGTGGACATGGGAGCTGTTTCCAGCGTTACCTTTGTAACTGCTGCTACCAACAATGCTGCTATGACCATATGTGAATATGTCCTTCATCCACCAATCCAAAGGGCTCTCTAAAGTTTATATTTTGGGGTTGCCAAATTGAAAACCGTGTGACTTTTCAATATTTTAAGTCGTTAAGTTGTTTTCTAAAGTGATTATACTAATTTACTTCTCAACAAACTTAGTTTTTGCTGCCCTACATTTTTACCAGTGTTTGGTTTTGGCAAACTACATAGTTTTGTCAATCTGATGGGAAAAATTAATGTCTGTAGAATTTATTTGTTTTCCCAATACATTTCCAGGTAATCTCCCTCTCCTTGCATGTGGTAGGAGCACTTGCTTTTCCTCGCTCCTTGTGGTCAGGTGAGTTCACATGGTTTGTACTGACCAATGAGATGTTTAAAGACAGATGCCACTTTCAGGCTGAAGCACATACATCTACCTGATATAAATATATGCATGACTTTTTCCATTTGGCAAAGATACCACAATGTTTGGGAGGTGACTATTGACTGGTCAGTGACTCTGGGAACATGAGTGACCACAACAAAAAGAGCTTCCCAGATGATTTACAATACACATTTAGTGTGAATAAGAAGCAAAGCTATGTTGAAATGATTCTTCAATATAGCAATAACATAAGGTAGCATATCATCATGCATAGATTATCTCATTGTGTTTTAAATTTGAATTTTCCCATTTACTTCTTGGGATGGTAACCTTGATTATCAACTTGATGGGCTTAAGAGTTGCCTAGGAGATTAGCAGAGTGTACCTCTGAGTTTTTCTGGGTAGAACGGGAACTTGGGAACATGACCCCGTACCAATGCCTGTTCCCTGCCCCCCTCCTCTTTGCTCTCTTTTCTCTGATTCATAGATGAGTTATCAGCTTTCCCGCACCATGGCCTTCTGCTGTGATATTTCTGCCTCAGACCATGAACCAAAAGATCTCTGAAACCCTGATGCACAATAAACTTTTTCCTCTTTAAATTGTCTATGTCAGGTATTTTGATCATAGCTATGTAAACCAATACAATAATAATGTTAAACACCTTTTGGAAATTTGTTGTTAAACAAAACTTTAAGAAAATTTCAAATTGCAAATGTACAGGGAATTGTATAATAAATCTCCATGTAAATAATAACTCAGCTTCAGTAATTACTGACTCATAGTTGATTTTGTTTCATTCATAATCTCTACCCATCCCCCAGTTCTGGATTATTTTGAAGAAAATGTCACACATATAATTTCATCCATATATGTCAAAGGATGATAAATCTTTGCTATCCAGAGTCCCAGCTTTATGTGATGGTCTTTGTTCCACTCTCCTAACCAGTGTAGTCTGGGGGTTTTCCTCTTTTATCTCAAACCTAAACTGTAAGCTTGTGAGGGTAATTTGTATCTCAGCTAAGCAGATGGCTAAAGACATTTTAAAGAAATCTCTTTCATTATATTATGTTAAAAGCACTAGAAATAACTTAGTTTAGCATATAATCATGTTGCTTAGATACTTACTACCAAATGTTTTTGCTTGTATTTTTTTTAACATATATATATATACCTCTATCTTAATCTGTAAGCATCTAGCAGGTATATATAGTTCCTACTTGTCCTGTATGAAGCAATGCCCAGCCTGATGTGATTCAGAAGTAAATGTGTCATAAATTCTATTTGATGAAAATGAAAGTCCTGTTGACTGTTATGATGTCAGGAGGAAAATGAATTCAGTTCATAGCTTGATTTTTATAGGTAATTCTAATGGCTATGAAAAGAGATTTATCTCATGTAGAATAAAATAGAGTTTATCTGTTTTACTATGTTAGTTTCTTTTTCTTTCATATCTATTCTAGCTAGTATGTGTGTTTTATGGTCAGCATTATTCTTTGAAGGGTATCTAACTCAAAGTATGGGTTGTACTACAGATAAATATACTATCCTGATATTACCATTATAGAAGAATCTGGAAAGAACGTTCTATCATTCTATTCTTTAAAATGCACCACCTCATTGAGCTTCTTCTTCTTCAAAGGTATTTTACACAGGGTACTTTGGTTTTTAGTGTTTAACAATTCTGCTTTCATAACTCTCTAAAGCAAATATTTTAATTGTTATTTTAAACAATACAATATTAGTGATTTATGTCCTATATTGTTTTGTGTAAATATCTAATGCAATAATGTTCTGTTAATATTTTAGAAAATACATCTGTTTTATTATTGTTATGCTATCTTTCACTTGTGAAAGGGGAGGGAAAAATTAAGCAGCTGACAGTGTAAGAATAACTGAAAACAACACATGACCGGCAGCTTTTTTTGCTGCTGTCCTTGGTTTCTGTCTTTCCATGTCCTTTCTAAGGTTGTCATGGTGCACAGCTATCTTTTGTCTTCAGGGCCTGCTTGATACATTTGGTCCAGGAAGCTCCTCCCTTCCTTCTGACTGATGCTTGCCCTGCTGCGTTTGACAGTCTTCTTGCCCTTATTCAGGGGCTGTTGGGTGGGGATAACAGCTGTGTGTCCTTTTGATCTTTCTATTTGACATTGGCTAATCCAGCAGAAACCCATTTTCTGGAATTATACTGCAAAGAATCCTACAGAGTGAGAGTTGTTCTAAGTCCTTGAACCTGGTTCTAATGGGCTTAGTTAGCTGCTTTAGGTTTGACAATAACAGATTGCTGACAATATTAGTGAAACTTTTCTTTGTTTTGATATCTGTCATATTTCTTCCTAGTCCCATTACTGGAGCTATTCTGGAGAAGAGTAAATCTTAAAAGACAAGATTTTAATATGCCTTCCTTCACACCAATGTTCCTTTTATCTGTACCTCTAGTAAAACATTTGTTCCATTTGATATCAAAGACTTGCTCTTCCTTTAATTAATTTTGGATACATGTTAGTTTATTCTCACATCATTCATATTTTCTCCAATGGCTCACTGGGGTCTTAAGTAAGTAATTTGTACAAATCCTCACTTTAAAAGGGTTTTCCCACTTTGAATGAATATTTTGAGGAAAAACCTCTGCAAGATCCATGCACATTTTCCAGTATTTTTATTCCTAAATTCCACAGAACTTTTAGGAGTGATTTTCTGAGACATCTAACCTCAGGCAAAAATGGCTTACAGTTTGTAACTCAACCAAACCAATTCTCTAAAGATACAACTCAAGTTTCTCTTATTGAAAATGACTATTTATGAGGTATGCCAATCAGGACGAAAGGTGCTGCATGCAAGAAGCTTCTGGCTTTGCTTCCAGTCCTGATTCCTGCTTGCACAACCTGCCACTGCCTACCGATGCACTGTTTTCCCTAGTGACTGACTGAGGGCTCTGACCCCACCTGTAAGCCTCGTACTATATACCCTTTCCACCTCATTCTCAGACACCCCAAAAGCTCTTCAGAGCACCAGGGGGTTTCACAGCTCTGCAAAGAACAATCGGTTAATTGGCTTGGCTGTTCTGTGGGGATGTAAACTAACACAGTTCATACCCTGTAGAATAACACAGAGCATGAACCAGTTCGGGGCCCTCAGGCTGAGCTTGTCAGAAGAGTGAGCCTGAGATCTGAATGAGCGCTAGGGTGAGGATCCAAGAGGGAGAGAGCTGTACCAAAAATCCTTCTGAATTCAACTCCAGACTTTTTATTAAGGGCTTGCTGGTTACACAGTTTAATGCAGGGGATTTTTAATGTTTTCTTTCACATGTGCACAGAGAAGCCAAATTCTAAAATCTTTAAGGGACACTATTTAATCAAATTCCATGCACTAAGTACTTGCCGGGGGACAATTCAGAGCATAGCATTTTTTGTAGCCTGAATTGAGATGTGATATAATTAAGAAAACTACCAGTGTGACTCCAAATAATGCATTTTCCTTGTTCACTGATAAGTACCTACCTATCTAATCTACCTAACGCCGTCCAATCCATCACTTTGTGAGGAAAGAAATATTGCAGCTGAAGCTCTAAATCAGGTCCTTACATATAGTTCTTACAAACAAAACTTAAAGGATGATTTAAGAGGGCAGCCCTTAATTCCTATATCTCTGCTTATAAAGAACAGCACAGGTCTGTTTGAAAAGATTGTCCCCCTCAGTGAGTGAGCGCTCAACTTGGGGTGCAGAACATGACACAAGGGAAAAGCTCATGGAATGATGGAGGAGGGAGGAGGCAAGCATCAAGTGAGCCAGATCAGCTGAATCAGATGCAGTCCTATGGATCATGATTGCGTGCTTGAATTCTTTGCCACTTAATGACAGCCAAGAACTACCTAAATTTCCTTATCTAAGAAGACTGCTGCAATCATCCAGTCCTTTAAGAAGGCATCTTAGTGTAGATCATCATAATTCAGCATATCTTCCACTCCTGCATCTAGCCTATTGAGGTATTGGTGGCATAATTTCCACAGGCATCTTAGCTGATGTTTTCAGTTGATTGATTGCACCCAGTTGATTGACTCTTTTTGGTCCAGCCATTCCCGGGCTTCTAAATCTTGGCTCACCCTTGGTTATGATAGCATCAGTGTTTAAAGTTAGTATGCCATCACAATAATGTATCAGCTTATCTATCATCAGGTAGCCATCCATTTCTCATTTGTCAAAATTTTTTCTTGTTAAAAATAACCAAGCTTTTGGATTCAGGAAACCATCAGAATCAATTTGACTTCCCTTGCAGTTGGAAAATGAATTTTAAATTATTCATGTTAACATCCTCCAGATAAATTGAACTTTTAGAGTATTTAAGTGTTTAGGAGAAGCTTAGTAAAGTCATTTTCTTACATTAACATCTTTCATTTTTACACTATTAATTTCACATTAACCATTGCCTTTTGACTTAGATTGCTATCAGATCAACAATTTCATGACTCATTAATGTTAAGAAGGAAAGAAATAAACCACTACAATTTTAACATCATAAAACATTTTCTCAGCTTTGTTTCTGGTTCTATAACTCACTAGATATCTGGAAGAAAGTTTTTGAAACATATCACTTAAAAATACTGGATAAACATATTTTTAAATGCATGCTTGAGCTCATAGGAAAGTGAGAGAAATTCTCTAAGATCAAGAAACAAAGATAGCAGGAACCCAAAGAAGGTATCTGCTAACTGGTGCTGGTGGCCTTGAGCTTGATTCTTACCCTTAATGACCAAATAATTTATTCTCCAAACTAGACTGTTTGTGAAGTACAAAGTGGTTTTGTTAATAATATAGTCACAGGCCACATAATGACATTTTGGTCAATGATAGGCTTCATATACAACAGTGATACCATAGATTATAATGGAGCCAAAAAACTATAGCCCAGTGAGGTCTTAGTCACCATGATGTCATAATGCAACTCAGGTGTTTGCAGAAATGGTGTAAATAGACCCACTGTGCTGGCAGTCGCATAAAACTATGCACATACAATTATTAATATCACGTACTACTTCATAGTAATAAATGACTAAGTTACTTGTCTAGGTATTTACTACACCATACTTTTTATTGTTTTCCTTTTAGGTTACACTCTTTCTACTTACTAAAAAGAGATTACTATAAAACAGTGTGCCTAGTGAGGCCAGAGCAGTAACCTTACATATCTCAAATTCACTATGTCACTTGTTGTATCAGGAAGACATGTCAAGTGATAGACCTAGAACAAATAGATTTAAGGACACTCTCTGATATTCCCACAAAAAAATTACCTAATGTCCATTTCTCCCCATTGTTAAGCAATGCATGACTTTATACTGGGGACTCCAGTCCTGCTTGGGATGTATAAGGCCACAAAATAATGTTAATTAAATGCTGACAACAAGAAAATGACAAACAGTGTACAAAATCATATCCTTTCTTGAATTCCTCAGAGCTAAAGTCACAAGACAAGGAAACTGAATTTCAAAGACTAAAAAGCATTGTGACAAAGGTCAGAATCTGAATCTCCCATTTCACCTTTGGAAGAATGTGGGAGGCAGAGAGTGTTGCCAAAGAGTGAGTAAGAAGAACTATATTTTTTAAAAAAATGAATTTCTGGAGGCTAAATATACATTCACATCTCATATCAAGTTAGAATAACTGAGAGTCCCAGACATCTGGGAAGCTCATATATACCCCAGGCTTCTTTCTCGCTCTTTTTTTTTCTTTCAAAGGAGGAAAGGTTTATTTAGCTCACAGTTTATGGAGGTTTCAGTTCATAATCAGCTGGCTCCAAGGCAGGGTGGCACATGGCAGAGGAGCAACTTCATGGTGTCCAGAAGACAGCAAAAGCAGCAAGATCAAAAAGGGAGGAGCCCCCCAAGCCTCTCTCTACTGTCACACTGGACACTCTTGAGAAGAAGGGAGGGCAGTTGAAAAGGCTAGGACCCTGCTTTAGTAGAACAGGATACAGCAGGGGGCTGTTGTCACTATGCCCTGAAGAGCCTCTCAGGAGAAGCACAAGCCATAAGCTGGTAGGGAAGAGGCAGCCAACACTCTGGCCCTAGCTTCTGAGTACATAGACACAGAGCCACCCACTTCTACAGGAGGGACAGCAAATCTTTCTTTTTGTATTTTAGTATGGAAAATATTTTAGTATTTTATGGCAAAGATCTGATACTTCTAAGGAAAGGAGAGATAGAAACAATAGAAATACCTTGGGCTAGGGTTCTACAACAATTGAAAAGGAAGATTTTCTACTAGTGGGGAGTGGCAGGACTCATCCAGATTAGGGACTACAAGTGTGTATTCCAGATTAGGGACTACAAGTGATCAGCAGCTGCAGCATGGCCATGGATGGAGTAGGATGGGATTTGGGGGAAGCAGAAAAAAAAAAAAAAACACCCAGTATGAAGATAAAAGAATTGTAGAAAGAATCAATAGAACAGTAAAGGAATAAAACACTGAAAAATTATATGATAGTTTTGAAAAATAAACAGATACAATTATAGAGATGAAAAATATTAAAATTATATTGTTCACTTAATAAGTAGGAGATTAAACTGATAGAAAACCAGCAGAGGAGAAAATTAGTATGGTAGAAGACAAATTACCCACAGTAGAAAGCAAAGAAACAAGTAAATGGAAGAGAAGGTTAAGGGTCACTGATTGAGAACTTATACTTCACTGAGGTTTCAGGAGAGAATATGCAATGCTCAAAGAGGTAAATTTATTTTCCAACATTGGAAAAAGTCAGGGCTCTTTAGATTTACGAAGGCCAATGAGTCCTGAGACAAAAATATAGTCATATCTAGACACATTACAAGAAAACATCAGATTCCCTTTAAAGGGAACACGAAACCCCTTAAAAGCAATAAAAAGAAGATTGCCAAAGTGGAACAATAACTGGATTAATTGTGGACTTATTATTGCAAGAAAACATGTCAGAATACAATAGATCAATATCTTGAAAGTGGTGAAAGATATTAACTGTCAGCTTGAATCCCTACAAATCTAATTTTTTTCCTGAGTGAAAGACAAAATAAAGACATTTACAGACAAAGATTGAAAAGAATTACTAAAAAATACTTATAAAGAAGAACTCTAAAAGGCTGTTGTTTAGGAAGAAGACATAGATGGAATGTACAAAGTACAAAAAAGAATTTTGAACAAGAAAGGGGAACGTTTGCTGAAAACTAAACAAACACCAACAGAGTAAAACAGCAATAATAATGGCTAATTTCTGGTGTTTCAGAAACAAGACTGAGCTAAAATACTAAAGGAAGAGCATACAAATAAGAAGCCATATAAATAAAGGCAAAGCAACTTCATGCCCTTTGATTGTTGTTCAGTGAAAGGCTTGGTTTGGTTAACACACACAAAAATGTGTGTGTGTGTGTGTGTGTGTGTGTGTGTGTGTGTGTTAAACTAATTCTAAAGTGAATAGGAAGTTTTATAACTTCCAAAGGAATACAGGAAATAAGAATCAAATTCATGTAACGGAGAAAAAACATGAACAGACAAATATAATGATCACCTTAAGGTCAGATATATTTAGCTTAGTGATCCTTTTCTTTGAGTACAGAGATATCAGGAAAATGTATTCACTTGGAAACTTGCTTCTTCCCAATTTTTGCGTTGCTTAAAGTTACTCATATCCACATAGGAGATGTTATGCTTTTTAATTTTTTTGCTAGCTTTTCTTTTTTTTATTTTAAAACTAAAAGAAGGAAAACATTAACAAACAAACATTTACAAAATAGCAAAAGAACAATACCAACAATACAGAGTTACAAACAAAGTGGTAGGAAATTAATAATGCTTGTTGTATTACATATTGATATCTTCAAAGTGGCTTCTCAGGAAAACAAATAGAGACATGCAATATTGATCAATCAAGGAATCATTAACTGTTTCTTTCAGCAAAGAAATAGAAGACAGTAGATCAAGTACTTTAACTATCCTGTATATACATACATACAAAATTTCTCCTTCTTCTCCTTCTCTGTTCCCATATCCCAGCTGCCTTTTACCCTTGAGCATTTTCCTTTCGTTTCACACTGTCTATCATACCTCCTAGTTTTTATTCACTCTTTCAGGTTTTACACTAGTGAGACAATGTGGTGCTTGCACATGCAGGTCTGATTTATTTCACTTATGAGTATGGTCTCTAGTTGTGACTATTTACCTATAAAAGCCTCGAGTTTATCTTTCTTTATAGCTGAGTAATATTCCATTATATAAAAGTATCACAATTTTTTTATCCAATCCTCAGTGGATGGACTTTTGGGTTGCTTCCACAATTTAGCAATTACAAATTGTTCTGCTATGAACACAGGTGCACATATATCACTGTGATATGATGTTTTTAGATCTTCTGGGAAAATACCCAGAAGGGGAATAGCTGGGTTGAATGGGACCTCTAGACCTAGTTTACTGAGGAATCTCCAAAATGATTTCCATGGTTGTTTCATCAGTCTGCATTCCCACTAGCAGTGTAGAAGAGTCCCTATTTCTCCATAGCCTCGCCAGCATTTGTTATTGGTTGATTTCTTAATGCTAGCCATTCTTACTGGGGTGAGATGGAATCTCAATGTTGTTTTAATTTGCATTTCTCAAATGACCAATGATGTTGAACATTTTCTCATATATTTATTCACCATTTGTATTTCTTTATCTGAGAAGTGTGTATTCATCTCAGCTGCCCGTTTTTGGATTGGGTCTTTGAATTGGGGGGGGGCTGATATTTTTTAATTCTTTATATGTTCTAGACAGAAGTCCTTTGTCCAAGGGACAGTCAGCTAAAATTTTTTCCCAGTTTGTGGGTTTTCCTTTTACTCTGCTGGTGATTTCTTTGGATGTGCAGAAATTTTTCAGTAGGATGAGATCCCAGTTGTTGATTCTTTGAAGTGTTTCATGGGCAGTTTGGTTTTTGTTCATGAACTCTCTGCCTATTCCTATGTCTTCAAGGATTTTACCTACTTTCTCTTCCAATAGATTTAGTGTTCCTGTGAGATGTGTGATCCATTTTGACTTGAGTTTGGTGCATGGTGATAGACTTGGGTCTATTTTCAGTCTTTGGCAGGTGGCAAACCAATTTTTCCATCACCATTTATTAAAGAGGCTGTCGTTCTTCCATTGAGTTTGTTTGGCCCCCTTTATCTAAGATTTGGTGGCTGAGTGTGTTTGCTAGCATTTCTTCTTCCCTTATTTCCTGTCATTCTCTGCTTTTACCCATCCACCCATTTATCTACACAGGTTGAGCACTGTTAATCTGAAAATTGAAAGTCCAAAATCCAAAACTTTGAGCACTGACATGAAGCCACAAGAATGAGAAATTACACACCTGACCATATATGACACGTCTCCATCAAATCCAGGGACACCAAAAATATTGTTTAGAATAACTATACTGTGTGTTTAAAAGGGTATATGAAACATAAGTAAGTTTTGCATTTAGACTTGGGTCCCCTTCCTAAGATATCTCATTGTGTATATGGCAATATTCCAAAATTTAAAAAATTTTGAAATCTGAAACTCCTGTGGTCCCAAGCATTTCAAATAATGGATTTTCAAAGCATGTATCCATCCATCCATCCATCCATCCATCCATCCATCCATCCATCCATCCATCCACCAACCCACCCACCCACTCATCCAGCCAGCCAGCCAGATAGCCAACTTTTCTTCTGTCCCTTCCCAATCATTTTTCCTTCTAAACATCTGTCTATATCAGGAGGGAATCATATGTCTGTCCATTCCTTCTTTCATTTACTCATCTTTATAATCAAATTCTTTATTTCTAACCCAGATCTCTTTCCAAGCACCATTTAACATCTTAGATATTTAAGAGATGCCTCAGAAAAAAAAGAGATGCCTCAGGATGCACATCTAAAACATCATTCTTAATTCTACCCCAAAACCAAGTCCACACCTCCCTAAACCCTTATCATCACAGCAAATGATACCACCTGTTACTCTAGTGCTCAGCCAAAAATCTGGGAGTCATCCTGATGATTGTGTAACTTAATCCTAACATTCCTTCTTCAACAAGTGTTTCAACTGATGGTGTCTTACCATCTTCACTGCCACCATTCTGTGTCCACACCCTCAACCTCTTTGTTCTAAACCACTGAAGTAGCAGCCTTTCTGTCCTTCTTTTCTCTTATTGTCCTTGCTTCAAAGCAGCCAGAGTGATTTTTTCCATGTGGATCAGAGCATGTTATGTCCTTCCTAAAATCTTCTGTGGCTTGTCATTGTGGGTAGAAATAAATAGAAAATTTCCACTATGACCCAAATGATTACTCAGCCCTCTGACCTGTCTTACTCTGCTTGCTGATCCTCTCATTTTTCCGCAGCTCCCCTGGCCTTCATGTTGCTTCAAACATACTATCTTGGTTAATTTTCTCATTGCTAAGACAAAATACCCAATAACCAAGATTAAAGGAGGAGAGATCTGTTATAGTTTACAGTTTGTTAGAGGCCTCAGTTCATAGTTGGCTGCCTCCAAGGCATGGAAGAGGGACATCACAGAGGAAAAACAGTTTATGGTGGGTGGAAGGCAGCAAAGCAGGAAAGTAGCAAAGAAGCAGCAAGTGACAACATTAGCCCTCTTCTTTATATTCTATCCAGGCTACATGTGCTTAGGGCAGGTAGTACAGACACTCAGCATGGGCATTCCTATTATCCACACCTAAAACTGTGCTAAACCAATCAGTGGGCTGATTTTGTAATAACACATCCTTGATCCAGGTATCACATACTTAATCCCAGCATCACACACTCTAGATTCAGCCACCTCTGAAAACCCCCACCTATGACCACATGAGACTTTGGGGAAACATTGTCATGGTTTGGGGCTTATTGCAAGGTGAACAATATAATACAGGACACATATTTTATAAGATTGTTTGTAATAGTCACCCAAAAAATCACATACAAGACAGTACAGAAAATCTGTCCACACATTATAGACCAAGAATTCAGCTGAAGGCCTGGATCCCATGATAATGTCCTTCCTGAGTCCAGCTGAAGACCTAGAGCTCATCGAAATGCCTCCAATGGAGGTGCCTCCAACTGGGGACCTAGAGTCCATAACAAAATCTCATGCAGGTGTGTTTCACATATCTGTGCTGGGATGGCCCAAAGGTCAGTGGTGGAATCTAGAAAGTCTGTGCCAGTGGAATGAAGGATCTGTGCTAGCAGGCTGAGGGATCTGCACTGGAGCCAGGAAGCAACACACAAAGTAAGAACCACAGCTCCCTTGAAGGGTACCACAGCCATCCTCAGCAACAGTGGGGTCTTAAGCTCCTCTGATGATCAGGAAAGCCAAGTTCCCATCAGGAAAGCCAATGAGACAAGCTTCTCCAGGAGACTGAGCTGTGCACCTTCTTCCCCTCCAGAGCCAGGAAGTGATGCTCAGAGTGAGGACCAGAGTTCTCCTAAAGTGAACCAATACCATTCTCAGTGCCAACAAGGTCCTGAGCTCCCTGGACAATGGGAACAGCCCAGTTCATCAGGAAAGCCAGCATGACAAAGTTCTCCAAAAGAACCAACAGCTCCTTACAGCTTCTCTCTGCTTCCAACAGGTTCTACCAACAGCTTCTACCAGCTCCCAACAGCCTCATCTCTTCTCCAGTTCTGCTCCTTGTGCTGCTGGCAAAAATCCTCAGGTGGGCCTTGCACACCCAGCACCATGCTTACTCAGTTCAGCTGGGTGTTATAAGTTGACCACCAGTTGTCAGTCCACCACAGACATCTAGAGACAAGCTGTAAGCACATACCCAACCTGTGTCCGACTGCACTAGGTCTGCAATATCAGGTCTCCACTGAATGTTATATATTGCCACAGAAAGGGGTGCTAAACACTTATTCATCTGAGCGTTCGTTTCTCAACATTTCACCAGTTTTTAAATAGTTAATTGTCTGTGTATCCTACACATGCATTCAACTTATTTGGGGTAGAGAATTTGTTTACTGTTATATATTCAGGGTCTATAATTATGCTCAGAGAGTAGTGGTAGCTCAGTTTTCATTTGTTGAATGACTAATTGGCATAAATAAATTCCACAATTTATGAAAAAGGGGTTATCTTTCTTTTATTTTTCTTAATGATCCAATAATCTGCTCAGGACCTTACTTACCAGAGCTAGCAAAAATTTCTACCTCCTCTGTCATGATTTAATAGTGTCCTGCCTTCTTAGGGTTGTAGAGGACCCTGAGTTTATCATGGTGTCAGAAAGGAGATGATCTTCTCATGTTGTACTGACAGGCCTACAGCCTTCATGTCCCCTTTGAAAGCAGTACTTATGTTTTCTTTTTGAAAAGTGTAAGCAGGATGCTCCTTTGTGTTAAGTCACACTGCACTTTGGAAGGAACCCCAGAACACTACACGAGTCTCATGCGTTGCCAGGCTGAAGAACCAAGCCCTGACCTCAGGAATTCATGAGGAACTTTGGTCTCTTCACTCTCTAGGAAGGTCACCTGTACTAAGTGTCAGTGTCCTTAGTCCACTGGATGGACAAAGGGCTCCCATATGCTCTGCAGGGAAACTGAAGGCTGACATTTTACAGTATGAGAGTATCAGAGTTTGAATATGAGAGTGTTTACTCACCCTTGGGTGCTACAGAGCTCAAAAATCCAGGCTAAGGCCACAGTCTTTGGAGTGGGAAGAGAAAATTCTCATACTCATCTGAAGTCCTTTTCAAAAGCAAGAGCAAGGCACACATTAATAATTTAATATAATTCTTTGTCAAACAGAATTATTCTGATATATGTAAATAAATATCCTCCTTTTCTAAGTAGAGGGGCCATCAACAATTGCCACACTTTTATTTCTCAAATTATAAAATCCTTAATTGCTATTCAATTATATAAGTGCAAAGCACAGTTAACAATTAAAAGCTGGGAGCTGGGGATATAGCTCAGCGGCACAAGCGCCTGCCTGGCAAGCACAATGTCCTGAGTTTGATTTCCAGTACATAGGAAAAGAACTAAAATCTGGATATGGTGTGGTGTGCTTGTAATCCTAGCACTCTTGGGAGACTGAGGTGGGAGGACTGAATGTCTGAGTAGCTCATTGACTCAGTGACACCTTGTCTCAAAATGCAAAATAAATAAAGGGTTGGGAATGTAGCTCAGTGGGAAGACCCTGGGTTCAACCTCTAAATATCCCTCAAATAGAAAAACAAATAAACACGAGCAACCCCTCCCAAAAAACCTGGGTTTCTGGGAAGGATATCTAGTGCTCAGTATTTTCATTTTGTTCTTATGCTTTGTAAAATGTTCAGTGATTTAGTGCATGCAATGACTTATTTATTATCCCCAGTAATTTAATTTAGGTATCACAAACTTAATCTAGTCATCATCTTATTCTGGAACCATTAAAATAACTTACACCAGTAGCATTTGATTGATCTTCTGTTATTTGTCTTATATTTTCAATTTATAACTTTTCCTGCAGATGGTGGAAACACTACAGAGAATTAAAATATTCCTTCATTAATGATGTAGATTATTTCATTTTCAAACATTCATTGTGGTTACATGTGTTCCAGTCTCAATATTCCAAAGTCAGTCTGCTCCCCAAGTTTTTGGTGTTAGAAAGGGAAAGTGACATCAATCATTTAAAACTTACCATTTTTATGAGTAACTAAAATATTTTTAAAATATGATAGAGAACATTAATACACAAATAAGGCATGTAAATTGATAGAAATAAAAGACAAATCAACTTAAGGCAAATAACAAACCAATAGAGACAACTTTGCCACAAAATTTAACAATCAAAGGTTATTATCATTATTATGTATGTAAAGTGTTATTACAAACTAATATGGAGAACACTGACAAACCAATTAAAGGGCACTAGATTCTGGAGATTCTAGGGTTAGATGGCTGGGTTCAAATCCTGTCATTTGTTATGTATCATATGAGTAGAAGCCTTGGCTTCCACACATATAAGAGTTCTTATTTGTAACATAGAGACAATAGAAATGACTGTTTACAGTGTAATTGAAAAGAGTAAGATCATACACGAGCAACTCTTGGTGAAATTACAGAGACTCAGTGCTTATTGTTATTTTGGCAAAAGATATAAATAGGCAATTTGCAAAAGAGGCCACACAAAAGACTACTAGACATAAACAGAACGTTTAATCTCACTAGTAATCAAATTAGCCTAATTTAATACAGCAATAGGATACCATTGTTTTCCTAGTACATCTTAATTTAAAAATACATTTGAATTCTTGCTTTTCATTCATATGTGGTGAGTCCTGGAATGAATATAAATTGAATCAATTTTGCAGGAGGCAGTGTGGCTATTTTTATCAAGAGCTTTAAACATTTTCATAGCTTTTGACAAAGACTGCAGTCCCTGTTCTACTCCAGCAAGCACTACTCACATTGGAGCATAGACTTGGCCTCCTGGGAGAATCTTTCATGTGGAACACACTGTGTGGGACCCTCTGGAGTTGAGCAGCTGAGCCCTGCCTTTGACCTGTTCAATTTACAGCAATGAAGCCCCAGAAAATAAGTACGAAGGCACCTAGAGACTTATACTCAAGAATTTATAGCCTAGTGTAATTTGCAAAGTCAAAAACATTGAACATCTTAAATTTAAACCAATAGAAGAATAATGGAATAAATTACTGCAGATTCATACGATGGAATCATATATAGCTGTTAAAAATTAGGTCAAGGACATGTAATGACGTGGGGAAATATTCATTCAAACTCATTCCAGCAAAGAAGTAGCTTTATTACGGTCTCTAATTACAAAAAGTAAGATGTACTCGTTTAAAAATTGCACAATATAAAAAAATTAAATACAGTAGATACTAATAATTTTAACATTTCAAGATAGACACCTTTGATATAGGTCCTAATAGCTATTTTTCCACATGATCATATTCTTACAAATGTAAACTGCAAAAAGCAGATTGATAAGCCAGTCCCCACAGGGTTGGGAGAATGATAACAAACATGTTAAAGTACTTACTTATAGTAGGGGAAAGATGAGTAATTTTACTCTTTCATCTATCTCTTTCTTATCTCTGACATGTCTACAAGAAGCATGAATTACGTTTTTAAGAAAAATATTTAAAATAACATGAATGCTGGAAATGACTTTTTCTTACTTGTATCTATTTCTTTTAGTGCTTTGAATATGGAATATAAAAAGTAGACAATATTCTCTTTGCAAAATGAGAAATAACACTCATTAATCACTTAGCCGTCTTCTTCTTAATGAAGACATGCAAATGTATATGCAAATGAGCTGAACCTCTATTATGAGACAGTGACAGGATGCTCTACAAAAGAGAAGGTAATGATAGAGTTTGAAAAATAGGAGGGCAGAGGAAGGTTAGCAGTGGTGGAAGATTTCTTTTCTGAATGCCTTAAAAGAGTTGTATTACTCTGATAGTATTCTGTCTAACAATAATAAAAAGATCACCAACAGCAGTAAGAAATGAAAGCTAGTCATACTGACATGACACATAGAGAATAACAGAATGGGGTGTGAAGACTCAGATGAAAATGTATGAAGTTGTAATATTGTTCCAATTTCATCATAAGTCTTGGCAGATCATCCTATTCAACTATTTGTCAAGTTTAGTCAATATCACCCACATCTAACCCTAGGGTACTTTTATCCAATATCACACATTTGGATTAAAACTGAAAAAGATCAGTTCAACATTCAAAAATTTTTGCCACAATAACACTCATTCGCATGTTTAGAAACACAAATTGAGTAAACTCAGTGTCCCTCAAGACTGTTGGTGTTCAGTAGAAAAAGGCTTTAATACCACGAGAGAGTACAAAGCATTAAGGTTCTTGAATATAACTGTCCCAAGGAGAATTGGAGCTAGGCTTATAGAAAATTAAATTCATAGGACAGGACAGAAGAGAATATCAGACAGCATCCTATTGTGTTAATCCTGTTTCTGCCCTCTCATGTGGAAAATCAGGACAGCCTGCTGCCTTTAAATGGCTTGGGAAACTGCAATGAAGATAAACAGTTGCATTCTATAAACATTTTTGAAATTCTATTATAGGAAAGGTTCTTGGAACAGGGAAGGGAGATACAAAAGCTGTGAAATGCCCACCATTGCACTCCCAAGTCTTTCAGTCACACGAGAGAACCAGGTAGAAAGACAATTGCAAAACACAGTAGGATTTATTAAAGTGCTGACTTGGTGGCATAAACACAGGAAGAGATTAGGTGGCACTTCATAAAAAAAAGGCTGTGATCCCTATTATAGGGATCATAGACTTTTTCACTTCAAGCAGGGCCCAGGACTAGCAGCTTCAGCATCACAAGCCCACTGGTTAGGAATGGAAACCTTCTCCCCCATCTCCAGATCTCCTGAGTAGCACCTCTGCAGTGGACCCAGGAATCAATGCTAATAGCACTCCAGATCATGCCTATGGGTTTTCAAGCTTAAGAAATAGATTTGCTCTGAAGTATATGCACAGTGATATAAGAAGACATGATCTTTTATGTTGCTCCTAACAAACTTAAATAACACAAAATGTTTTATTCCTTAACTATCCAGGCTCATTGTAGGAAAGTTAAAAAATGTGGAAGAATACAAAATGTAAAGAACATTACCTTAATTTATCAATATATCGAATAGGGTTCTCCAGAGAGACTGAACTGGGGCAGGGGCGTGGGAGAGAATACATACACACAGTATGAATATGAGATAAATATGCACATTCATAGATGAGATAGATGTAGATAAGAAACCTACATATAGGAGATATATATATAAATACTATATACAGGACATGTATATAGGATGTATGTACTTGTACAGGAGATACGGCCCTTCTACCCTGATGTTTCTGTGTTGGAGCCAGCTGGCCAAGTACTGAATTCTCTGTAATCCTGAGGCAAATGAAGCTCTTGCACTTTCTGTTGTACATGTTAGATATCATGTCGCTGCAATGGGAACACTGACAATAGAGATAGATGCAGATAGAAGAGATTTATTACATGCTACTGGCTCACCTGATAATGGAGGCAGGTGAGTGCCAGATTTGCAGGGTAAGTTGTCCTCTTGAGCCCCAGGAGAGCTGATGATTTAGTTCCAGTCTGAAGGCCAGCAGGCTTGAAACCCAGGAAGAGTCAATGTTTCAGTGGAAATAAATCCAATGTTTCAGTGGAAAACAAAAAGCTGATGACTCAGTCTAAAGGCTATTAGGAAGCATTTTCTTTTACTTTCTAAGGGCACTTAGCATTATTCTGCTATTCAGGCCTTCAACTGATTGTATGAGGCCCACCAACATTGGGGAGGTCCATCTACTTTACTCAGTCTGTTGATTTTAGTGCTAATCTCATCATTCTCATTGAATCATTCAGAATATCTGGCCATGGTATGGCCCATGGTCATGGGCCATGGTACGGTCCATGGTCATGGGCCATGGTACGGTCCATGACCAGGGCCATGGTACGGTCAGGCTGACCATAAAACTAACCATCTCTGCAGTTTGAGTCTTATGTGTCCTTTAAAATTCTCTATATTACTAAGGCTTGGTCCCTAGCTTGGAGCTGCTGGGAGATGGTGGAAAGTTTAAAAGTTTGAAACATTTTGTTTTATCTAATTTGTCATCCTTTCAATTTCCTCCCTGAGGAATGGGCGTTTATGTGGATGAGAATAAACTCTTTGGATATGAAGAGTCAGCTAAAATACCTTTTGTCCCTCTGCTGTTGCCCCGCTTGGATGTGGATGGTGGGCGCATGCATCTGTGATGCCACTTTTTCTATGCAAGTGGTGGGCTTCATTTTCATACATTCAGAACAAATAGGAAGTCAAAAGTATTTTCCCCAAAGCAATTTTTCTAGCTATGGCATGAAGCATTTCTCTGGCGCAAACATCACCCTTCAACCCTGTCTGAGCTGAAAATCCCATTTCTAATCTTCTTTCTGATCGAGAAATGATAGAGTGGATTTGCTGGGAAGCATCTGCCTTGCTGACAGCTGCTTGCCCTTGTGGGAGTGGCCTTCAACTAGGTGCGTATTGTTTATGCTTATTCATCCAAATCTGTATTTTAAAAACCATAGTGTGGATTAAATCTGAAGAAGAATTCTCCCCATCATTGAGAAATTTGTGTCCCGGTATTATATCCTATTTTCTTACATCATGAAGTCTATGATTACATAGTCTAATAAAAAGCCCTTGACAAGAATTTGATTCCTTCTCTTTTCTTTATGACCAGAGAAAATCCTGGCAAAATTATGAAGCAACATGAGCCCTCACCATTTGCAAACAATCTCTCCAGCAGCATAAATCCTCTTTTCCTCATCACAAGTTTCAAACCGTAGCAGTATATTGCAATCACATGAAAAGCATATATAGCATATATATAGCATATATATAGAAGTATATATATAGAGAGGGTGTGTATTCCAATTTAACTATTCTAGGGTGTGATCTGGGTATTGGAATTTCTAAAAGCCTTCAGGATGATTCTAAATATACTCAGAGTTACAAACAATCATCCTTGGCTGCTTATTACTCAACATGAGGTGATGTATCTAGCTTCTTAGAAAGGCAGGGTGTGGGCCCACCCCAGACTGGCTGAACGAGAATCTGGGTCTGAGCAAGACCTCCAGCTAATCTGTGGGTATATTAAAAGTTGTACAGTTCTGTCCTATATGCTGGGCCTCTTCTTGGAATTACATTTAGCCTTGAGGGAAATATTAAATTCATTCACATGAAAATAGTGCGCTCAGTGCTGGAGGTCCTCCAATGGCGACAAAATCATAGCGTGCAATCACAGCACAGTTGAAGCTGAAGGAGGGAAAGTTCTGATTATGGAACTTCAAGCTCCTGTGAGCTGGATAGAAACATTCACAATACCATTATGTACTTGTGAGGAATGTGTTGGTAGGTGATTTTGTTGTTGTGGGAACATCATAGCATATGCTTACACAAACCTGGATAGTACATGCAAATACTTTGAATTGGCCTCTTGATGCAATCAAGGGACAGGGTAAACATGAGACATCTGAGGCTCACATAACATGTCATGCTGTTTTACAATAAACTTTATGAGATGTGATCAAAATAGATGGTGAATGTTTAAAGTAAAAGAATTTACTGCGATAAAAGAAACATTACCATTAATCCTCCTCAGAATACTTACCCTAGCTTCAAACCTACCCCACAGTTCTTACCACTTTCTGAGGCAATTGTAGAAGTCCCTTCCCTAAGGGTCTTTATACGATGTGATAAAAAAAATATGGCGAATGCTGCTGTTGAGTGCCATCCATTGGAGAGGCAGGCTCAGCAAACAGTAGGATGTGTCCTCATCCACCCTATTTACTGGATCTGGCACCATGGGACTTCTGGCTCTTCCCCACAGTCAAAATGACCATGAAAGGCCAACATTTTGAGTGGATTCAGGACATCGAGGCAGCCAGCACAGTGTACCTAAAGACATTAATGAGAGAAGATTTCCAGAAGTGTTTCAGACAGTGGCAAGAACTGTGGGATAAGTGTACTCAAAGTACAGGGGAGTATTTTGAAGGGCAGTGATGGCAGTGTGTATTTTACCTGTAATGAATTTTAAAAATTTAAACATTCACCATATATTTTGATCATATTTTATATTTTTGTAAATAGGAGTACACTCTAAAATTATGATAAAAGTATAGTACAGTAAATATATCTACCCATTACAGTCATTTGTGAGAGTTATCAAATAGCATGTACTGAACATAATTGCATGCATTGTGTTTCTGACAGGTTAAGTTTATTTCCACCAACATCATCACAAACATGAGTCACATACCGTGCTATCCACTTATGACAGCTGCAAGTCATTAGGTATGGGAATTTTCAGCTTCATTGTAATCTGTGAGCCCACAGTTGCATATATGGCCTGTCGCTAACCTCGCGCCATTGTGGCACATATGTGCATGGTATGCGTGGCTCTCTGGGCTGTCAGACTGAAACCGTGAATGAGAAAATACGAGGCATCTAGAAATAGCCTTTGACACTTGACACTGCGCGATTTGTTAAAAAAAAAAAAGGCTGAAAAGAAAGTTATCATCATGAGTAATAGTGATAACTGTTTCTGTAATTGTCACCTTTGCAGTATGAGGGTCCCAGGAAGAAACAGAGGTCACCTGTTGTAGGCTGTCAGAGCAAAGATGTAGATGTCTTCGTCTCTTTCTTCCCAGGGCCCAGGAGATTTCCTGACTTACAGTGAGTGCTTAATAAGCTTTGGTGAGTGAGTTAACCAATGCATCAATAAACAAACAGTTAGCAGAGAATACATTTATAGGATAACTTTATGAAAGCAAATTTTGATAGTAAAAAAGCCTAAAGACAGAAATCCACCCCAGAAGACGTGAAAAACAAACTCACTCTATGCTTTCGCCCAGAGCAGGCTTACAGCTCTCTTCACTTTAGTTTACCCTAGATCTCTCTTAGGACACTGAGGGCAGAAAAAAGATCTGTAATCTTAAATGTCAGAAAACAAAGCCAGAAGGTGCAATATGCAGAAGAAATCATACTCAGTGACATTCTGGCTCTATGCGTATTTTTTTCCTTAAGAAAGAAAAGCCCACATTTCCCTGTGTCTCTCATTAGCGAGATATAGCTGACAAATGAGCGCGTGTGTGTGCCTGACCTGCCTGAGCTAAGCGGCCAAACAGGAAACGCAAAGCCGTCACCCTGGACCCCTCCGCAGATCAGAGACCCATTGCAGGAATACCTGTACCCGCAGCGCGTGTGGCCACTAGGGGTCCCCCGCAGCCGGCGCCGTGCACTGGGAATTGGGAGCAGAGGCGGCCTCTCTTTGTCTGCACCCCAGGTGTGGGCGCCTCTTTGTTCGCAGGCAGGGCTGCTACCTGCGGCGGGGGAGTGGGCTCCTCGCTCGGGATACCAGGCCGCCTGGGCACCTTTCCGGGAGACTGAGGGGGCCTCAATTTCAGCCCTTACTTCGTCTGACAGTACCTCCCAAGGGTCAATGCTTTTCTTCTCACAGGAGAGCAGGTATCTTCCTATTCGAAACAAGGCTTCAACTACAAATAGTTCTCAGAGCGACAGAGTATATTGCTGTTGAGAAATTGATGGCAAAAGGACCACTTTTAAGGCTACTGTAGAGTATTTGCCATAAAATATTTAAAGCTACTTGACGAATAGCCCCACTATTCTCTTGTGAATGCAGGCCACTGGATTAATCTTGAAAGTAAGGAATATTTCATTCTGTGCTTAGCACAGGGAAAGGGAATGACCTTCACTGAGAAACACTCCAGAGTGTCTGAAAGGAGGGAGCTCAGCTCCAGCCACATTCACCCCACGGTATGTTCCTGTCCCACAGTGTGTGCCTGTCTGCTTTTAAACTTTAAAGAAACACTAAAGCAAAATAAACAAATACAGTAACCAAGAGCTACCCTGGACACAATAAATTACTACGTGAGTTGTAACAGCCACTCCCCAAGTGGGGGTGGGGAGTGTGTGCCAGCATTTTCTCTATTAAAATTTTGTGCTTTCGTTGTCATCATTGCAGTTTTCCTTGTTCACGGCAAAGACCCTGCCCTGATCTCATCAACTTCTTTCTGGGCTGCAGATGTGCTACTCATTGCCTTGTCTTGTTGCTCAAGGGTCATAGGTACTGAGGTGCCCCTGAGAACCACTGAGGGATTCACTGGCTTCTTAGTTTGCTCATTTGTTCAACAAAATTTGACAAATATCCACTGAGCCCTCACTGTGTGCAGAGGATGGCAAGGAATCCAAGGGTGGGGTGGACAAGGATCCTGCACCAAGGAAGCTTTTAACAATCAAGGAGAGAAACTATGTACCAGAATTACCATTAAAGGAAGGCAGGGCGGAGATCTGTTAGTGGAGAGGTATAGAAGGTCTGAAGGAATTTGCCAGGACAGCTGGCTTCTGGCTGGGGAATCAGAGTGGACTCCCCAGACAAGGTACCTGCTGGGTGGAAATTCAGCACAGGAAGGATGGGTAGCAGGGAAGGCCTTTCAGAGGCCAGTGCTGTCAGCACCAAGGGGCCCTGGCACAGGGAGGAAAGGTCACTTTTGTGAAGCAGAGGACAGGAAAAACCTAGGAAAGGGAACACTGGAAGGGGTTGAATGCCAGGAGAAAGCTAAACTAAAGTGAAATGGTAATGTTTAGTCCTACACAGACCAAATTATCCACAACAGTCCTTTTATCCGTAGGTCTTTTAATATTGCAGAAAGAAACAGAGATATCCAAAATAAATTCTAACAGATCAGATTAGATTTCAAACAGATTAAGACCTTTGTAGCACCAATATTCCCTTTTCACTGGCAAGCAGGAATCACATAATGCCATACAAGAATGATAAAACACACGAACTGATTTTTCTCATTGTTTAATATGGAGAACTATTTCGGAAGTTCCGTAAAGACGGTCTTGAGCCTACTGGTGGAGAAGAGGGTTAGCATTTCGTTTCAGCCGCTGCCTACTGATTTACTGATGTAAGGAGCAGCAAGCATCTAGGCCTCTGAACTGAAGAAAGATGATAGCGAACAGCCATGCCTGCTGAGTTCTCTCCATTGGTTATGCTTTAACGATCCAAATGATCCATCAGCTTTTACATTTCCGTTCTGCACCTGGAGCTTTACATTTGTTCTTCAGAATAATGGGCTTCATGGTTACTGTCCAACTCCTGCCAACAGGCTGGGCCTCACCTATAAGTCTCCATCTTTTTCTGATTTTGTGCAGCACAGCATGGCCTGGAGGTGGGTGGTGCCATCACAGCAAGTATCCCTTCATCTATCAATTTGGAATAACAAAAATAATCTATTTCTCAAGGCCATGTTTTACTTTCTCTAACTAAAGCTCTATGAAGGCAAATATTATCATCCAAACTGCAGATATAGAATCTGACATTCTTCTGTGAGACATTAGAGTTGAACAATGAAACCCATTGCTTATTGCTCCATTTGGAATAACGACAACAAAAAATGTTTACACTGTGGGCCAACAATGAGACATTTTACCTGCAGAATAAGTCACTGCTTGTTAGTTATCTCCAGTGGAGGAGGCAAAAACTTTTTAAACCATAAGTTCCATCCTTCAAGTGAACAATTTACAATCATTTTCATGACACACACTTTACGCCAGATACTACACATATCTTGTTTAATATTCGCCACACTCTGTCAGTACTTTTATTGCAGATGGAGAAACTAACTGAGCCTAAGAAGTTGCTCACGGTCTCATAGCTAGGAAGTGGCAGAACCAAAGTTTGAACCCAGACGTCATTTTCAAAACCCAGATAGTAAGAATCTTATTAGGTGACATAGCTAAGTCCACCATCTAATGATCTTAGATGAGGGATATGCTGTACACATTACTAGTCAAATAAGTAAATACTGTCTTTGATCAAGCAAACTCTGGGGAGACGAAGTTCCTTTCTGACAGAGACGTCAAGCTCATGAGGGACACGTATCCTTGAAGGTCTGCAGATGATGCCACATTCCACAAAAAGGAGAAAACTTGAATGTGTGTGTGTGTGTGTGTGTGTGTGTGTGTGGAGAGGTACTGGTGATGCTCCAGTCTCCTAGTGCTGAGCAGGGGTGCTTCAAAATTCAGTGCAGGTGAGGACCAAGAAGACCCATTCCAATGTGACTGTACAGTACTCAGAAGCCTTTGACTCTTCAGCCAGACATATACAGTATTTAAAAATGAACCTTATTGGGAAGTCATACTGGGATGGTGTCCTGAAGGAAATTTTTAAAAAACAGTTTAAATCAACTAGAAAATGTGACATGAGTGCATATTGTGATTGCTTAACATTTGTTATTCACTGTGCATTAGGTAGTTGGATATGGATCCCCCCAGGACCCAGCTACCGCTGTTCCTATGTCACTCCTGATAATTTTTAAATGGACTATGTCCTTTTAACCATGTTTTTAAAAATTGAACTACCCCCAATGTGAACACTTTCCATTTTGCTATATAATGAGGGTACTTTCATTCCTTTAATGTTCGCTCTTTCCTTTGATCTAACCATTTCTGTTCAAATTTCACAGTTTTCTGTTGCTTCAGGATTGAAAGAACCGATTACCCTGCTGGGAGCGTGAAATAGACTTAAAAAATCTGCATGATAGTTCCTCCAGGTGAAATTAATTTAGGTTTAAATACAGGAGAAAGGTGCACACCTTGGCTTTCTCTCCCACACCTGAGCAGTTCCTTTCCCCAAAAGGGCACAGTGGGACCTGCTGCCACGTCTCAAGTCTTTTGTGAGGATCCTTTGCAAGGCAGTCACAGAATCTCTTTCTTTCTGACACTCTGCTTTGTGCAGGCCTGATGAATGTTTGGAGTGTCTCTCTTTCTTTGAAGGCTAGCCTCAGAAGCCCAGTGGACCCACTGAGCAATATCGGTGGCATATCTGTGCTTAGGGTACTGAGGGTAGCTGAACTGGCTTCCTGGGCTTTTAGGAAATGTACCTTCTGGCAGGGAAGAGGCCATCAGCTCCAAAGCAACAAAGGACAATTTGGAGGGAATGGAAGTGGCACGCCACAGCTTCCCTGGCACACAGGTGCCCTTCTGCCCAGCACTGGGTCCTTAGTGATCCCGCCTTGGCCCTCTGAGCGCCCATTCCCCTCGTCTCGCTGTCCCAAAGCCCAGCGGAGCGAGGCGAGCCCCACCACCTTCCCTAGACCTCCTCCCAGTCCCCCTCAAACCCTAGGATCAGCGCTGTGCGGGGCACCCGGCTCGGCCCGCGCCCCAAGAGGCCTCCCCAGCACCTCGGGTCCCCGTTCCCGAATCCGTAGCCTGCCCTCAGCCCCGGTGGCAGGAGCTGTCAAGCCCGTGGCTGAACAGCCCCGGAGCACCCGCGTCTCCTCTTTCCTTTGTGTGCGCGCGAGCGGAGTTGGGGCGGAGGGAGAAGGGGGAGGTCGCTCTGTCTGTCTGTCTCCCGCCGCCTTTGCCCGGGCTGCTTGAAGTGCGGGCGCGGAGGCGGGAGCTCCCGGGAGGGTGCGGGGAGCTGGTCGCGCCGCACGGGGCCGCTGGGGCGCCCGGGTCCCCGCCGCGCACCGGGCAGCGCGGACGGCAGAGGGGCTCAGTTGGAGCCACCAGCCGCCTGCCCGCCCGCGGAGGCCACCCCGCGGTCTCCCTCCGCTCCCACCGACTCCCCAACACCGGGAGAAAAGCGTGCAAAGGCGCGAGAGGGACGGAAACCACAAATAAATAGCGGCGGCAGCAGCGCGTCATCTGGCGGAGCAGGAAGTGCAGGCAGAGTCCGGAGGCTGCCGCTTTCTGCGCGTCCCCCGGACTTTGCCATGGGCTGGGGGCCGCGGAGGCTGCGGGCGGCCGGGCGAGGGCAGCGGCGGCGGCGCACGCACCGGGGCTGAGCGAACAGCGACGCGTGGGGCACTCGGAGATGGCCGCGTCCAGCAACTCCAGCCTGTCCGGCTCCTCCGTGTCCTCCGGTGAGTTTCAGCCCGCCCGGCGCGGTCGCGCCCCTGCCCGCGCTCAGGGATGGAGACCGCCTACCTGTGCCCGTCCCGCCCGCGCTGTGGGACGCGGCAGGCGTCCGGTGTGACACTTGTTTGGTTTGCCAGCGCCTGGGTGCCCGCAGCACCTCCGCGCCCGACCTCTGTCTGGGCAGAGGCGGCAGAGCGGGGGCGCCCGTGGTGTGGTGTGCGGACGCGGGGTGCTGGGGCTCGGGGCGCAGCGGGCGAGCAGGGCACGAACGGGGCAGCTCGCACTTTCTGGCGCGGCTGGAGCGGAGGTTGGCGGGGCGGGGAAGGTTAGGGCGATGCCGGGCGCCCGTACCTGTTAGCGGTGCCGCGCCGGTCACCCTAGATGCCCAAATCCAAAGCAGCGGAGAGGAAACCCTCGTTCCTCGAAGACTTGGTTTTCTTTGTTTGTTTCAGAAATTAGCTCTATGGAGACACTCGCTCGGGGCATGGGTTTGAGATAGCAGTAATAAAGAGATTGTGCCTTTCTAGTCCGGATTGAAGTGGGTTAGGGAAAGGGAGGTTGAGCCCAGCCTCTGACTCTTAGCACGTTTACAAGTGTGAGTGTGCATGTACGTGTGTGTGTGTGAGAGAGATTTTCCTATGTGACTCCTTGGACATTTTCTTATAATACTCTCTGTAATTTTGCTTTTAAGACATACAGGTGTTTGTTATTTTTTTCTCCCTTTAAGTGTGGCTGAGGAAAGGGAGGTCTTCTTTAAGCTTTTCCTTGGTTGACCAGCAGGTCTAATTGAAGAGAAAAAATTGCTAATGAATCCGAAGGAGTAGGAATCAATAGAAGCAAGCCCTCTGGTTTCTGAGTATGACAGGTTTCTAATCAGAATGATGCATTAGGCAGAATTCCTCTACCTCTCTGGTCGTTGAAAACTTTCATAACAAATCCTAAAGGGATAGCACATAAGACATTTACTGTGGTATACTGTGTTCGAGGGTCAAGAAGGTCTTGAAGTCCTAATGGAAATACTCAATATGTTAATATTATATTATGTCCTATTGTGTTCTTTTTATTACTATCTCAAAATTAAACTTCAAGGAAGAAATACCTTTCTGGAAGCATTGGACAGCAACCCAGGTATAGAGGGATCCACATCTATAGATGTGTAACTAATTAAATCATAAATGCAAGGTGAATTTGACTAAGGTGCAGTTGTGATGTGTCACAAGGTGATCACTTGAAAGCCATCTGCTATCTATGTTGGCCAGCTTAGTTCCAGGGAAATGACACTTCCTGTCTCAATCACTGCCAAATGATAAAAAACAATGTTGTTAGGTGTGTAATTTAGTCACGTTTCTGGTAGAAGCAACCAATGGGGCAGAACACTCATATCTTATTTAAAGCAGCAACAAGTTGACCGCCTGTGGTTTTAATTCTGAGAACTCAGCAAATGCTACAGCATATTTTTAGTACCCTCAAACCACTGCTGCTGCTTTTCTATTCATTTTGGTTGACTAACATTAAATTTAAAATGCAGTGATGTTGGCTTCCTCTTACCATATGGTTATCCCTCTCAGAAAGCTGCCCAACAAAAAGTGAACTGGTCCAGGAGCAATGGCAAAGGGAAAGAAAAACGGAGGAAGGACAAGGAGAAAGTGCTATCACGTGATTTACTGGGGGCATAAATTGTAGATCCTGTGGCATCTGAATTTTCAGATCTTGGTACAGTTTAAGAAACCTGTTTGAAAATCCTCACTCAGCTGTGGGAAGAATATGGTGGCTTGAAGCACAGGGTATCAGCTTTAGATGACAGGAATTGCTTTGCAGATAGGATAGGGATGCTTAAGATGCTTCTCTTTCCTGCTTTATGCACCACTATCTTAAATGCTAACAGAAACTGGGAAATTATATGAAGGTCAAAATTTAAAAAGCAGGCGTGGATATATTATTTGGTGTGAATTAACTTAGCCAGTGAGCTTATATTGTCTGATTCACCTATTCTTCAGACACTTTGTCTTGAAAACTACAGAATTATAGTTCTTCATAAGCACACTTACCATTGTGTGAATCATGAATAATTCACACAACACAAGCAATTCACACCTGTGAGAGGTGTTGGGTGGGAAAGAATAGAGCCTGCTTGTCATGACAGCTGGGTTTTCTCAGCAAAGGTCATATTCTGAGAAATTAGTTCACTTTATCAACCTATTAATCACCATTTTAAAGGGCCTACTATGTACCAGGCAGTAAGTTATAAGTCTCAGCTTCAAGAGGGAAGATAATTCTTGGATTTCTTCTAGCTCTGAAGTTTTGCAATCATTGTCTTTGAATTCTCATTCTACCGCTGACCCACTGAATACTTTGGGATGAATTGTTTAACTTCTCCAAGGCTCGTTTCCTCTGTAAATAAAGCTAATACTAGTTATATGGCTACTTCATAGAAGTGTTGAGGGGAATAAGTGAAATAATTGTTGTCGAGTACTTAGCACTTAATAAGTGCTTGGTGCAAACACAAAATAAACAAAAACTTCTTTGAGGAATAAGAAAAGAAGTCACTCAGCGGCTTGGACTTTAGGTGCAGGAAGAAGTTTAACACACATAAAATCTGCTTCCACCAGTACATGCTAAATTTGGCTCTGAGTTTTGAAATCCATTAAAGAAGTAATCTGTGAGTGTCTTCCTGGATTTTGAGTGTTTGGATTGGAAAAATGAATCAACATTCTTCCCTCTACCATGAGCAGCAACAATAGGCGAGCAAAGATCAACCTGTATTCCAGTTTAATAAAATGACTTCTGCACAGGAGAATGCAGGGAAGGAAGTGATTGCTTCAATTTGGAGTGGCCAGTGGAGTAACATATGAGTTGGGCCTTAAAGAATGAGTAGAATTTTCCCACAATGCAGATGGGAGAGAAAAGCATTTCAAGAAGTAAAAGAACATAGGCAAAGGAATGGGGATGGGGACAGTTGATGGCTTTATTGCTAAGGACTTCCTTAGGCCTGTTGATCCTCTTTCCTGGTGGGTGCTCTTCTCTGGCAAGTTATGCTTAGAGGTCCCTAAGCAGCAATATTCACAGAGCATTGAACCACTTATTGTTTTGCTGACGCAGGAGTTTTTTGTCTGCTCAGGTAGCGGTGGGTTTGGTGGGACAGTGTTGGAAGCCCTAGGACATCTCTGAGGAATGGAGCACCAGAAAAGAAACAACTGATTCTATAGCATCTAACATATGGAGAGGCGAACTCAACAAGGGTCAGACCTCTCTTAGAGGGATGGCTGTGGGAGATTTAAGTTTGGTTGGTTTGCATCAAGAGTTAAGCTCTGTTATTTACTCAGTATTAAGCTCAAAGTCATCTGATATTTCTGAGCATAGTCTCTCACTTGCTGTTGTCTACCTACACACCCAAGTGTATCTTTATTCCATGTTACCAATTGAGACATAACAAATGAAATAATCAGGTTAAAATTAATAAAAATACACTCTGAGAACTATTCAGAAATTTCTTCTAGAATATTCCATTATGTGTAAAAGAAATTGCTGTGCCTTTGTTTAAATGATAATGGCTGGTAATGAAATTTCACAATCACCTAGATCAGCAGGAAGATTTGATTACTTTTATTATTTTAAATCACAAAAAAAATCCTTATCCATAAGCTTTTAATCTAGACTATGGTACTTGATTATGTTCTGAAACAAACAATGGCTGACTTGCAAAAGTGTTTTCTTAATAGTCATGGGTTATATTTATTTTTATAATTTAAGTAAGAACTTTTTACATATTACAGGATTGCCAAATGGATAATTTCACAAAGGCAAGAAGAAAATCAACCCAAGCAAAGTGATAAGTAAATGAGATATTTTCTACTAACTGAACAAGGCATAAATTAAATATTAAAGAGGCCCTCCCCAGGATAAGAAGTTATGATTTTGAAAACATTAAGCCTAGGGTATTATAAAAGTGAAGTCTACATAGATTTTTAAATTAAAAGTCAAATAGAAAAAGGAGAAGTCACTATTGCATGCAGAGTCATCAAAACCTTAATTGGGAAAAGACCATTCCTGAATGTATTGAGATATTTATTTATCTCGATTTTGTTGCATTTTGGGCCAGGTAGATAATACTATTTTCTGCTATCACAGTGGCGTTGAACTTAGAAACGATAAATAAGATATCTCCTTATTCATCATTTTGGGGTCATGACCAGTGACATACACAAGTTTTTCATATTCCCCTATGTGGGAGGCAAAACTAAACTATAGTAATTATGAGAAGACCTATATGTGTGATTAGAAATTCCATGGATCCAGTACCATGAAGCAAGGTGTCGTGGCTGAAAGACATTCACACTGAGAAGTCTTCTTTTTGAGCCTTTGGATTGTTCAGAAATTTTCTTCTAGAATATTCATATAGGGGTAAAAGAAATTGCTGTACCTTTGTTTTAATGATAATTGCTGGCAATTAAATTTCACAATCATCCAGATTGGCAGAAAGGTTTGATTACCTTTTTTATTTTAAATCACATACACACACATTGTGATTTAAAAATCACCAAAAAAGAAAAAATTTTTTGCAAAGCTAAGATTAACCCTCAAAGAGACTGACTCAGATGAGGTGCACTGGCCTTTGTTTTTTGATGTTCTTTCCACCTTTCATTTTAACTTAGTAGCCTTCACTGCCTATTTGTAGTGACCCAGGTGAAGCAAATGATGCAGATTCTGAGAGCTAAAGACATTTTTCTGAAGCATATTTACTATGGTTTTTATATTAAATGTCCTCCAAAGACCATGTGTTAAAGAGCTGGTCCTCAAGGTGATACAACTGAGAGCTGGAGGAACCTTTAGGAGGGAGACCTAGTAAAAGAAGCTAGGTCATTGGAGACATGATATCAGAACCCAACTCCTTTCTCCTTTTCTCTTTGCTGTCCACATCCTCTGCCATGTGTTCCATGCTCTGATATTCTGCCCTGTCATAGGCTCAAAAGCAATGTAGCCAAGAGACTATGGACTGAAACCTCTGAAACAGTGAGCCAAAATACAACTTTCCTCACTTAAATTGATTTATCTCAGGGATTTTCTCAGAGCAATGGAAAGCTGACTAGTACATGTCAGTGTTTCACCAAAGGTCCACTGATTTGTGTATTTTACTGAAATGCCAGTTCCTTCTACCAGCCCTGTGAAATGTATTGGGTGATTCTGTCATTTGTTCAACTTATTTTTTGTTTGTTGGGCTTTTTCTGTTTTTCAGTACTGGCGACTAACCTCAGGGCCTTTACCCTGAGCTACATCCAAGACCATTTTTTATTTTGAGACAGGGTATTACTAACTTGCTAAGTTGCCCAGAATGAGTTTAAACTTATGATCCTCCTGCTTCAGCCTTCCAAAGTGCTGAGATGATAGGCCTATATTCCCAGGCCCTGCTCATTTGTTCAACTTTGAGGGGTGTAAACAGCAGGTATTTTCCAAGGCCAATCTGGGTGGACTTTAACTGGACAGTGTGTTCTTTGGGCTGCCACCTGGGTTCTGGCCCGAGTACTAGCCCTGCTGAGGGCCTTCTGCTGCTTGGCAGGGTCTCTTGTTTGTGCACAATGGTAAAACTAACTGCACATTTGTTTCAAAAACCTATACATCAGTGGTGTCCCATTGGTATGTTTTGGAAAAGAGTTTTCTGCCAGAAGGTCAAAATTCCTGCCAAGACACCTAAGGGAAAAGAAAAATAGACCTAGTGCTGATGGGCATATGATTAATAGTATCCACCCGTCACCCACAAATCATTTATCTTCTGTGAATGTATTTGCATTTCATGGCTTCTGAGATGTCATTTAATTTTCAAAACAAATGGTTTTTCTCTTCTTTCCATCCCTCCCTCTTTTATTTTCTTCCTCTTCCCTTTCCTCCTCTTTTCATTCCTCTCCATTTCTCCACTATTATATTTGTCTAACTTCTATTTAGAGATATTTTCATAAATTCTGCATTTGGTTTACTTTACTGTCAACAGTTTCCAAATCCCCTGGGCACCTTTGTGCCTCTCTTTCCATTTGGCATGTGGGAAAGGGAGCTGGTATTCTGTCTCGCACGTAGGTTCAGGTCAGAAGGTCAGGATGGACACCTGTGTCTCTCCAGTGCAGGGTGGCTGGTTTGACAGGAGACTGTGATGTGTCTCAAAGTTACTAACAGATACAGAGATTTATTTAAAGTCTCAGTGACTAGAAGAAACTGGCCTTTATTAGGAATGTGCTGGCCTAACGGTGCTGCACTCTGCCAGGGACCTCTGAGACTGTCCACTGGGGTCTGAGCCTCAAGGGCTTGGACGTGACCATTGACACGTGGAGAGATAACTTCCTGCTGTGCATCCAGGAAGATGTGTTTGTGAAAATAACCTGCCTTCCTCCTTATTTACAATTAACCCTTCATCTTTGTGGGGGCTTTAAGTTTAATGTATACAACATGATCTAGTTACAGCATTGCCTTGTTTTAACAGTTTGGCCTGTTAAAGTTACCCGCCATCCCCGCTTTTGTAGTATAACATCAGCAGCATAAAATATCATTTAAAATCAACAATGTCTAAGTTCTTTCCATCTCCTAATAAGTATGATTTAGCCTGAGTGGGGTTAGAGTGGGGTGGGGCCCCTGGAAGTTGTTTGGCAGGTTCTAACATTGTGTAAGTAAGAAGATCGGGGTCCAAGGAACTCAGGACTTCCCAGTGCCCCTCAGCTAGTTGGTGGAAACCTGGAGCTGTTGCCTGGGGCCCAAGCTCCCGTGACATCATCAGCTCTCCATTCCCTTGCCTGGCTCATCTCAAACAGTAGCTCATCCTTGGAGAGTTTCTTGCACTTTTTTTTCTGTCTGGCTTCATGGAGGCTGTTCTTTTTAATTATTTAATACTTTCAAAAAGAATTGTGAAGTGCTTTGTATTTTAAATGGGTCTTAGATCTCAAGACTGCCCTGCCTATGGACGCACAGAACCTTAAGTGAGCCAGGCCTGCTCCAACTCTATATACCTCTGCTGTCTATAAGGGTAACTATCAGCCAGCCACACGTCCTTCAAAAACATTCACCTTATTAGTTACTCTAGGTGTATTTTGAGTGCTCAACAATACATGTGGCCGGTAGCTACTATATTGGGCCACAGAGATACGAAATATTTGTATCATTTGCCTGAAAGTTTTATTTGACAGCACTGGTATAGTTCTGAGACAGAGACATAACTAAAATTAACAGGCTGAGAACAGAAAATTTGATCAAATGCTCTCCCAGTTCTGTGTTTGCTCCTTTGGCTCTTTAGGCTATATTAATAGTTCTGCACACTGATTTTTTTTAAAAAAGTCATTTCTTTACAACTTTGAGGGAAACTATGGAAGGACAGCTGGAAGATGATGTTGGGAAGAATAATTAAAATGTCCATAAAACTAGTCTAGTCCTGAGGTTTGATTCAAGTTTTTTAAAAAACTGGCCTGTTGTTTCCCGATGGTAACTTAATTTTGTTTGGAAATAAATCCATACTGAGTGTAATTTCATCCTCAAAGAGGAAAAAAATGCTCAAGTCCAGAAAACTTTGGATCTTACAATTGTATCTCTTCCAAATCACCATAAAGAAAATAGAAAAATTGTTAATGTGTGGACTGAGGTTGCTAGTGGCATATCCAAACACGTTATTTAAAAGAGATTTTCTACCATCCTGGCATTGGCAAACAATTTGGCTATAAATATTTTGCTTCTGCAAGAGGCCCACTTAAAGGGCAATGCAAATGCATTAGGTTTTTTTTATTTTTTATTTTTTATTTTTTTAGAAAATAAAGTTAGCTTTTGGACTTCTAAGCTCATTTAATTGGCAGGAAATGCATGCAAATATGATTCAGCAACATGACAGTTCCTAAGAAAAGGAAGCAGTTCTCCTCTTTGAACTTGTGTTACTGTCTTCGAGTACAACAAAAGTGGAAAGGTGAGAAGATATTTTTAGAATATCAAGCAACTATCAAGAAAGAGGTGGATGTTGTGGCCACAGAAATCAAGAACTATAATAATCGGAGGACGGTGATATGCTTGGCTTGTTCTTTATTGATGTGAACTCAGAACATAGATATAGGGCAATATGAATCACAGAATCGTTGCATAATCTTGTGCAAGTCTTTTCTAATCCAGGCCCAGTTCCTGGGTTTCACTGTGCCCATCGTTACCCTCTGTATCCTTATAGTACAGGCCTAGTTTCAAGGAAATAAAACCTATAACTTCCTTATTATTTCACATAATGCCATTCTTAACAATGTAAAGTGCCTTTTATGAAGTGGTTTTGTTTCCAAGGAATAAACCTGAGGGACCATGTTGGTATAGGAGGAAATAGGAAGCAAGGATATGTCTTTAGGGCTAAATCTTCCAAAGCATTGATCAGAGCTTGGGAGCAGCAGCACTGATTGATAAGAGCCTGATTCTCAAGATCCAGGCCTGCTCATCCAACATGGCAGCCAAGGTGGCCTCTGAGGTATCAAAACATGGCCAGTCTGAATTGAGACGTACTTCAAGTGCAAAATACACACCAGAGTTCAAAGATTTAGAACCAAGAAGATGCAAGTGTCTCCTTAATACCTTTACAAATATTGAGTCTTTGTTGAAATTATATTAGGTTAAATCAAATGCATTCTAAAGTTAATGTCACTTGTTTATTTTAAAATTGTTTAATGTAGCTACTAGTATATTTGAAATTACCTGGGTGGCTCACCTTATCTTTCTGTTGGAGAGCCCTGGCTGAATGAGTCCACTGAGAAGCCTCAGCCCGCATGGCAGAATCCACCAGGCACACCCACTGACTCCCTACCCAGTGCTCTCATGGTTACAGCGTTGGACACTTTCCAAGCCTGAAACTTTCACTCTGCCCACCAATTTGAGACCCAGTTGCCAAGTCCTGAGTTTAGTCCCAGACACTGTGAGATTAATTTTTCTGAGTCTGTACATTGATTTTGAAATGAAGTGCCATTGGGAGGGAGTGTTTGCATCATTCATCAGATTCTTGTTTAGGCAGGCTTTATGTTTCTGTTTTGTTTTCCATTCATTTCTCAGTTCTAGACTTTAGATATTTACTTGTTAGATTTATGTGCTCCTTTCTTTCTAAAGAAAGCCTGCAACACTATGAAGTTCGGAAGAGAGGCTGAGGAAACCAGGGGTATATTTTCTCTCTACCTGTGTAGAAAGTGCTTATCTAATAACCTTGGTGCTGAGGCATCCTGCCATAAATTTGTATGTGTGTGTACACATAATGTAAGTATACACCTGTGCATATATATCTGTGTGATTGAGTCTGGTGTATCTATGTATAAAGAAAGTGAAAGTGGATTAGAGTTCAGCAAAAATTTTTTCTAACCAAATTTATATCATATATAAGTAGATACCAAGGGAAATGAAAAGTCAGGCCTAGCATTACTTTCAGTAATGAAATAATTCACTTGGGATTATGCTAATGATGTGTAGATATTAATACACATAATTTGGCTGCCTAATATTGATTTAAGTTGCTCATTCAAATTCACTTTATTATAAGAAAATTAGCCATTTTGTTTTACAGTGCTTGTCCCTACAGACAATGAAAATGTTAAACTATGTTTATTAGGTAAATAATACTATTTTGCTGGCTTTCCTATGCAAAGAAAGCACTGTACTGCCTCCCTCAGCAGGTGCCCTTTGAATTGTTCGCTTCTGGTTGGAGGCCTGATGGGTTCAAGTCAACCTTTTCTACTATGGCCCTTGTGACCAAAGTCTAGAGTTGAAGGTACCCTATGACCAGGGCACACAAGGTTATTTGCTCTGTGACATTAATGTGTCCTGTGAACTTGGGCCACGTGAGAGCCTTACTGGCTTGCACAACCAAACTAACTACATGTCTTTTTTCTAAATATGAATTCTTCCTCAGAGGGAAAATCAACTGATAGGGGATTTTGTAAACTCTGCTGAAACAATTAATATCAGATTAAGATTAAGAACAACTGCAACAAATCCTAGGCAATTACACAAGTAAAACATAATTTTAAGTTGGAATGTCATTTGTCCTAAGGACATAATGATTGGTTTTGTATTCTCACCCTAGTCATAGCACTCAGGGTATTTTGTAAAATGCACATCAGCCCTTTAGAGTAGAGATGTCCTGCAGACATTGTGCTTGCATAAATAGCTGACTGTAAATCTGTCGTTCAGGAGTCCCTGGAAATATGTCTGAATCCATCTGGAGTTTCAGCTGTGTTTCTTCTTATAATACTGAGTTTCATCCATTTTCCACCATAGAGTAGATGGAGATTTCTTTCTAAGACTTTACATTTAACTTTCTGAAATTTGTTTCTAACATCCATTCTTGGGTTTTGTAAATAAATATTGGCTCATTTGAACCATATTTGAGTTGTGTGTCAGACACTCAAAATTGGGAATCTGATCTTAGTACCAGCACCAACTGGCTCTGTTAACCTGGATCTCTCTCAGTTTCTATTTTTTAATCTGTAAAATGGGCTAGTAACACTGGCTGTGAAAATTAGATGTGTAAATATCTCTGAAATAAACTTGAATTTATTTTGAACAAAACAAAAATCTTTGCTCTCAAAAAGTTCATATTCTAAGAAGATAGTTCATAGATTTCTTTTGGGGGGAGTGAAAATGATCATTCAGAGCTCATGATCTATGATATCTGGATTATTTCTTCCAGATATATTACCTTGCTCTTTCACAGCCTTTCAAATCTTGACAGTGTAATCAAACCATTTTTGAATTTGCCTATTCTATGTAAGATGCCAGCATGCATCCCACATTCCCAAGGACATCTGAAGTTATCTTAGACAGTCCCAAGTGACATCACTGTTGATACTTTCTCATCCAGAGGAGTGGCCTTTTAAAAATTAAGTTTTATGTTATATTCAGTACAGATTCTCAATTTAGGATGGGTTTGTATCCTGAAGAACTCACTGTAAGCTGAAAATGCACCAGACAAACCTAACCTACTGAACATCACAGTTTAATAACACAGCATACTGTAGATTGTGGATGGCTCCCTGTTCCCTGGTGCTCACGTGGCCTCACAGCTGCCTGGGAGCTGTAGCTCATAGTCACAGCCCAACATCCACAGAGTCTCTGCTGCATATCCCCAGCCTGAGAAAAGATGGAAACTTGATATTTGAAGAACAGTTACTACTGAATGTGTATCACGTTTTGCAGCAGCATGAAAATGAAAAATCATCAGTGGAGTACACACAAAAGAATATCTATAATAGATATGTGAGATAGGAAGCATAGCCACACAATTACAAGGAAGCCCCTGCCCAGTTCAGGAACATCGTGTGTTTTTGCTTCTTTCTCAGTGCTTTTCTCTTTCCTTTCCCATCTTCTTTCATTTCCTCCTTTCAAAGGTAACGACCAACCTGCACTTTCTGTTTCCTTTGCTTTTCTTTTTAAAGTAATTTTACCATGTACCGCTAAAATACATACTCCTCAGAAGCAGCTTTTTAATATTATCTACTTTGTTCAGTGCTAAAACCCTAATGCTTCACACAGTGTCTGGCACGTAGGAGGCACTCAAGAACTGAATGCTGGGTGAATGAACATGGCTCTATCACAGCAGTGGCACCACAGCCCCTCTTTTATGTCTTCTATGCAAATCAGTTCTATAAGGACCCCATCACCCACTCGTCTTAGCCAGGTGCTGTCAATGGTTTTCAGAAAATTAGCTTTTTAAAAGAAACTCATACTATGCGTTATTTGCACTTAGTGGCAATAGACTCCCGATAAAATCCCATGATCTTTTTAAATCAGTTCTTCTTAATTTAATTTGAGGTTTGCAAGCACATTTCATAAGTGAATAGTGGACGCTTATGAAACAGGAGCAGTAAAACTAGAGTTCAGTATGGAAAGCTACAGAGAAATTTTTAAAAAGTGATGTGAGAGCCCAGAAAACATTATGCTGAGTGAAAGAAGCCAGTCCCCAAAGACTGCATATTGTATGATGCCACCTGTATGAAGCTCTTAGGATAGACAAATCATGGAAACAGAAAATAGACTGGCTATTTCCTGAGATGGGGGGTTATGGGAAATTGGTAAGTAACTGATAACAGGGTGTGGGATTCTTTTTGGGGTAATGAAAATTTTTAAAGTTGTGGTAATGCTTGTACATACATGTGAATAGATGTAAACTGACTGAATTGTTCATTTTTAAACAGGTGAATTACAGAATAGGTCAATTGTATATCATTAAAGCCACTATTTTTAAAATGCCCTGGAAATTGATGCAGTAAGAATAAGAAGGCCAACAGAAAAATCCATAGGTTCTGTTCCTCTTGAACAGGGTGCATGCAATCAGATAGCAGATAGAAAGTAATTATAGTCCAAACTCGCTGATAACTTGGTCAACACATTGGGGGTTCTCTTCCCATTTTTGCTTCCACATTCATCTTTACTCTTCTGTAAGCACCTTATCACCTCAGATGGTTCCATAGAGGCTTGCTGTCTGTAGCTGATTCAGAAGGTCAGCTCAGCTTCCATTAGACAAATGCCTCCTTTCCTGTGTCCCCCAAAGGCCACGATATCCTCCATTCCCCTAAAGAATGACGAAAAGCAGCAGGTTTCCTTTGCTGATGCTGGGCAAAGCAATTAGTGCCTTTCTCATGACTAGTTAATTAGATTTTTATCCAGCTTTCCAAACCCTGGGCACAACTCTCATGCCCTTAAAGTGCAGCATAAGTCACCCAAGAATCAAGTGTCCCCACTGTGTCCCTGGTGCTCCGGAATATTATTAATACAGTGATGGGTCTGTTGCTGTCTTCCGATGCCCCCACCAGATGGATCCCTGTGCAGACGTTTCCAAGGATATCTTTTGCTGCTTCTTTTGTTGTTTCTAATCAAAGAGCTGACACACTTTGATCACATCAGATCACAGTATTGTAGCTTGTTAAAAGGACTAAAATACTACTCAGGTACAGCTGTCTTCGATGTTCTGATAATGTTTACTTTTACCCTGAACAAGTAAAGTGCATTTCATCAGATCATATCTAAAATATGAATGAGAACTAATAGGGAAATTTCCAGTACCACATGTAGTACCCTCTGTTGATGCCAAATAATAAGCTTCTTTTAAGCACCTGCTGGTTTGGAGTGCAGGCCTGTGCAGAAGCCCTCCTCTTTCTCTATGTCGAGAGACCCTTCTTGCAAGATATCCTTTTATCTGTTTGAGAGAGATCTGGCTCTGGTGTGGAGCAAATGGAGGTAATTACTGGTATCTTTGGGAGACAGAGTCCCTGGGCTGCCGTCTTCTTACTCTTCGGTGGCCTGTCTAAGTTTAGAGGATAGCTTGGTCTCCTTCAGGCTGCCCATGGCTTGTACAAACATGTGAATACATCTTTCTTTCTCTCCCTAGGGCAACTTTCTTCTTACAGGAATCTTTACAAAATATAAATAAATGCCCATTCATGGGAGTGTGAAGGCGGAGAAAGTACTGGAACATTTTCTTAGTTCTTTTTCTTTGGGTCTCAGAGTATTTTCCTGGTGTCCAGAGGAGGAAGTAAGCATAGGCTACAGTGGATCTTTGTTTGTGTCCTTCCTTTGGTGAAATCAGGTTTCCCAGGTCTGCTGTGACAACAGCTCACATGTAAGGTGTAGTGTCCTATGTGGGCCTCTGCAGCTGCCCTGACATTTCACGCCAGGTGCAGATTTTATACCTTTGTCCTCCTTTCTAATATCACAGGCTGAGCTATCTCTAACAAAAGAATTGCTGTTCTTGGGACCTGCTGTTCATGCAGACTCTTCTCCTGCTAATGCCAACATGTACAACACATGTACTCTTCTCCACTTCCTAACAAGAGTGCAATTACTGTACAGATGATGGTGCTTTGGCTGCAAATGCAGAAAACTAAAGTGCCAAGTTAGAAAGAATCTGTACACTATGGCATCGAGCTCTGTCTGTTCTTTATAGTGCTCTTAGTTCTGCCCTCTTGCTAGGTGGACTTTGTTCTCAGCCTCTCTGTCCTGATGGTGTCAACATGGCAACCATATAGCATCATATCCTGCCATCATACTTAGAAACTAAAAAGGTTCTCTCTTTCCTCTAGCTCTGTGAAAATAGGAAAACTTTCTCCGAAATGTTCCTTTCCCCAGCAGTCTTCCCCTGCCTCATTGGCTGCAGTTTTTCACATGCTTAGATGTTGTCATGATTAAGATCTGAAATGACTCCCGAAGTCTCATGTGTTCAAATGTGGGGCTTCTTAAGGGTAAGTGGATCATGTGTCACTATAATCATCAGTAGCTGAATGAATAGGAGATATGGCAAGAGACATGGGTCACTGAGGGTGTGAACTGGAAGGGTGCACTCTTGTTTCTGCCTCCTCCATTCACTTTCTGGCTACAATGGCTTATGTGCAGCTTTCTTCTACCACGACCTTCCACCACACTGTTTCTGCCTTGGAGTCAACCAACCATGGACTGAACCTACTGAACCATGAGCCAAAATAAACTTCTCCTCCTTTAAATTGCAGGTTTCAGGTATTTTTGTCTTAGCTACAAGAAAGTGACTAATACAGATTTGGACCAATAACTGACAAAGGAATCAGATTCTCATGATGCTTTATCCAGTCATGACCTCTTCCTGAAATGGGAATGGGTGAGCCTTTCCTGAAAGGGTGAGGACACTTTGACAGAGCAGAGTTTTGTCAAGAAAGAGGAAGGGGAAAACAATGTCTTCCATAATTGAGTCATGAATGTCCTCAGCCATTAAGAATCTCTTAAGGGCACCACAAAAATGCATGGCCTCTCCAAGCCAATGGGCTTCCTATAGTTTAGTGGAAGACTCAGTAATTTCTGCAGTCATTTACTTTAAAATGATATCACTCCATGAAAAACTATTTCTGCTTCCCTACCAAATTAAGATGACTGACAGATTTTCCTCATGCTTTGTTCTCAGTGCTTTATAGTTTGAAGCACTTTGTTTATAGTCATGGGAAAATATACATCCATTAATTTAAAAATGGGTAGATTCTTTAGCTCTAATGAAAAGAATAACAGTGAGGGTTAAAGGATTCAGTTCTTGACAGACTATCATCCCTGGGCCTGATATAAGTTAAAATAGTATTATTAAAAAGTGAGGGAATAATAGATGATTCAACCTCTCCTGGTTGCTATGGCAAGGAATTTTTAAGGCTTTGATTTATGAGAAATAATTATCATTAGCAGCTCTTCGTTTTTAAAACAGAGATCCTTGCAAGTTGTCAAGGCTCCATGGACTAGGTGGATGATTGGCACCTAATTGGAGAAAAATTCTCAGATTATTCCAAAGAAGAGTGAACAGACAGAGGGTTTGGAGAGCAGTATCCTGTTTTGTAGGGTGTGTAAAGATCACTGGATGAAGATATCTACCGTAGGCCTATCTCAGCATTTACGTTTTGTGTGGCTTGGGGCAAATGACATTATCATTTTGTAACTTTGATGCTCATCTGTAGAGTTATTAGGTTGTACCAGATCATCTGTGAGGCTCCTGAAAATTTTATGATTTTCTGACTCTGCCTATTTCCTCTTGCCAATTTATAGTGCTGTGGTGGTTCCCCAAGGGAACAGCTGTGTCTCCACCCACCTCATGCATACTTCAAGCGGTTACCATTGGCATCACTTGTTCCAGGCACTCGGTTTTGTAAGACATGAAGGGTTATTGGGTGTGTGCGCTGTAGTCACTTTTTAGTCCTCTAAGTAGCCCAGAGATATCCCAAGGGGCCTACAGGGCACTGCCATAGGAACTTCGTAGAATATGACCCACAGTAAGAAGTATATTTTATATCATAATCCAGTACACATTCACTCACAAATACACACCATGCATACCCACAAAATTCATTCAATGTATGTTTGGTATTTACTATGCTCTAGTTATCAGAGATACTGCTGAAGTGATGAAAACAGAAAACAGTTCTGGACCTAATGTTATTTTTAAGTACAGAAGATCGCAAGAAAAAGAAGCTATATATAATTTATACATATAAATATATCCCTTTACATATAATCATATATAATTACTAAATAATTTATATAACTACATAATATATAGTATATGTAGTTACACATACATAATATATAATTATATATAATTTGTATAGTATATTAGAAGGTGATGTGTTCTATAGGGGAACATAAAGTAGGCAGGGAGATAAGAAATGCCAGGGATGAGGGCCATGAATTTTAAAGTGTCTGTTCAGGAAAGGCTTTACTGAGCAGGTAATACTAGAGGGTGAGGGACCGTTGTGCAGAGATGCAGAGAAGGAACCTTCCAGATAAGGAACAACAGGTACAGAGCTCATATGGGAATGTACTTCGAGGGTTCCAGGACCAGAAATGAGCCAGGGGACCAGGGTGAGAGGGGAAAATAAGACTAACAGGAAGAGGGCAGGTACTTGTGGACCTACTCGTGATAAGGACTTTGGCTTCTCTGAGTGATGTTATTTGTCTCTGGATGGTTCTAGAAGAGAGTGCCATGATCTGACTTAGGTTTTAGGCTATTAGGTTCTGACTATTATGTTGCAAGTAGACTAAGCATAAATACTGCATGCATGCACATGTATGGACACATGCACATATGTGCACATGCATGCACATCCACATAGAAACATAACTTCTACAGAAGGTCCTTACTCTCTCCTATGTGATGTGCTCTGATACTGTCTTTTCCATTGTATTTATACTTTACTCACTTTAAAAACTAGTCAGGACCCACAGGCTGATTTTAAGATCTGCTATAGGGCCATGACTGTCATTTTGACAAACATAAATTGGCCTGAAACTCTAAAGATAAGGTAGGGTCAGTTTCCTTGCCCTTAACACAGTTCTGGTACACACAGTATCCCAGACCTGTAGTTATGTTTAATAAGTTTCCCAGGTGTTTTTGTTTATTAACTTGCTGTACTGAGTAGCACTATTTCATTGGACCATCATCTAAAATTCTCATATTTTTCTGTGTATTCAGTATATATTTTCCTATATATTCCATTCTATTCCAATTCGTAGTTTAAAATTACTTTTATGTGGAACATTCCAGATGTATTTAAAGTGAAGAGAAAAGTATAGAGAACTTCTCATTACTCAACGTCAGTAATGATCAAATCTTGGCCTGGTTTCATTAGCACTGCACACCCATCCCCTGGATTATTTTGAAGCAAATCCCAGGCCTGGATAATTTCATCTGTAACTATTTCAATTGGCATCTCTAAAAGATAAGGACTCCTGAAGAAGATAAATTGCATTACTATCACCTCTGTGTGCACTTATACAATCTATAGCTCCCTCTTTTTAGTCTGATTCACTGTCTTCATGCACTGATGTGTGAAGGAAAATACAAGGGACCTTCCTGAAATGAAGTTATAGTCATGCTTTCTTTCTGCTGGTTCAGGAGATGGTGCTTCTGAATGTTTCCAAAGCGTGTGATGGAGAAATTCCCCAAGAGGAATCAATTCAGCCTTATTCCCCTATGACACTTTCATTTGTCCTTACATATGGTCCCCTTTTCTTTGGCTTCCAATTGATCCAATAAACTCCTGATTCAGTAAACTCCTTGTGTAAGGCTCTGTGTCTTATTCATCTTTGTACCACTTCAGAGACTTAGCATTGTTCCAGGCCTTCATGTATTTGTTAACATTTTTATTTCTTTTTCTGTGCAAAAGTTGGAGTAACCTTGTCTGTCACTGTCTTTTGGTCCTATGTGGTAACCACATTACAGCCTGACTTTGCTATGAACCCTCATCTCTACCAGGATTGAATGGCTTTCTGAATCATTATTGCCTCTGACAGAGACCTTCAAGCTAGTCTCAGTTCTTAAGAAATTATTTTGTCCCTTCTCCTCCATGAGCTTCCTTTCCTCCACCAGTAGTGGAGTGCTCGTCTTAGGGTTTCTGCTCTAATCTGCACCAACGAATTATTGGCCAGAGACTAATTTGATCAGGGCTACAGTACTGATAACACTGTCCTTTCTGAACATGTGTAATAGTTATAACTTCAGATGGAGACACGCAAATATTTTTATATTTGAGTATGTGATATAATATGTACTAATCCACTATTCACTATTCCTTCCTTACTTAATTACTTGCCCAAATATTAAAATTTGGGAAGGAGGTAAAATCGCTGGGGAGGTGGCAATACCCTAGAGCTTATCTTCTTTTTTTCTCTTCTTTCTTCCACAAATATTGAATGCATAGTTGGCGCTAGCCACCGTGCTCGGCCCTAGAAACATAATGGAATATGGAGCAGCCACTTGTAACCCTGGGATCATCAGCTGCTAAGAGGGCTTGACACATCATAGAGTCTTAAGTTCTTTTTGATGAGTGATAAATGAATGGAGACATTCACTGCAGTGGTCACAGCGCAAAGTTTGGGAGTGAATGTGGACTTCGTGCAAGTTTGTAAAATTTGTATTCTCAATCAGAAACACTGAGTGTTCAAATACTTCCTTAAATTGCCACCACTCCTGAGATCTTTGTACCTTCGCCTAGATGCCAACAGTAGTTTTATCTGGGGACCCTTACAAATGTGACACCAGTTACATCCCCTTGACTGAGAACAAGAAGGCAGAAAGGGGAGGCTGTCCATTTCATTCACTTTTCCTGGCTTAGGTGGTTCTGGCTAGAAGAGACTCCCCATTTCTCCTTCTGCCTAATTCTGTAAATGTCACAGTCTTGGGAGGCCTTCCCGAAGTCCCAGTTAGGGTCTGTTTAGCCTGGAGTCAGATCTATAGCTGGAACTGCTTACCCAAAGAAAAGCATTTTTAAAATGAGCACACTAATCTAAGTCTGTTTCCCAAGGTTTTTTCCGCTTTGTGAATTACAGTTTTGTGTTTATGTTGTGCCAGGAAACATTTACTTCTGGTTAAATAAGAATTAAAAATACTGTACTTGTTGCTATGTTATTCCAGATCAGGATTTGCTCTTGTGGAAAATTACGTCTTTTGGGTGTGTGTCTGTGTGTATGCATGCACCCATGCATACCAGTGTACGTGTGTCTGTGTCAACGCAGATTCAGTTCTCAGGGGGAAAGAAAGCTGTCAAAGGTCCATAGCCTAAGGGCTGGGGATTTAGCTCAGCGGCAAAGTGCCTGCCTGGCAAGCGCAAGGTGGTGAGTTCGGTTCCTGGTACCGGAGAAAAACCAAAAAAAAAAGAAAAAAAAGGTCCATAGCCTATGGGACAAAGTTTTAGATTGGGTAATGTCTTTTACCTTGCTTTAAAGTTATGTATTTCTCTTCATTAAGTAATTGATTCTGAATATGAAAGAGTTCTTTTAAAGAGTGGAAATGATATCATTTAACATTTTAATAGTGATATATAATTAATCTTATTATGTAAACCAGGTTTTCAAAAATGCCCAGGTGGAGATTGTCAGTAAGCCTAAGTATTTCTCCACTTGGAATGAGTGAAAATCTGGAGTCAAAATGTCAGAGAAGCAGCTACTTTTCAGGACCTGGAACTTTTCTCTATTTTTTTTCTTTTAGTATATGTCTTGGTTGCTAAAAAGGTCCTCGTAGATTTCCCTTAAAATTAAAAAAGCAAGAGGAAAAGGAAATTACAATTAATAGTCTTAGAATTCCAATTAATCTCTCAAATAGTGATTAATTTCCAGAGACACAGAGACTGCAGCACTCTGAGAGAAAGGAAAAGACAATTAGGATTGGGGAAATTGGTAGAGGACACTCAGGGAGGTGGAAATCCCACCAGGACGGAACATTGCTGGATTGAGATAATTGACAAGGTTGGACGCCTGCCAAAAACTGCATCTATGACTCCTTCTTGATGGCCCAAATGTGCCCATTTTCAAATCCACTGACCGTGTCTTCTTAAATGGTCTATTGTCTCTTTGTGGAAATCTTCAGTTATTAAATTACATTTCTTTCTTTGTTGCCTTTCAGCTTATCATTTGGCAAGGATTTGTCCCCTGCCTTCATTTGTGCTTTGATCTCTCTCTCTCTCTCTCTCTCTCTCTCTCTCTCTCTCTCTCTCTCTCTCCATCTCTCTCCAATCAGCATCTCAGGAAGCTAGTTCAGATAAGATAAAGGATGCTTCCCATTTGTGAGACTATTGATGTAGCCTGGTGATCACAAGGGCCAACTGATGTATCAGTTTTCCTTCCATAAATACAAAATAATGCCATTGCAATTTTTGTGACCACATTATCGAGGACAGATTAAATTGGAATGAAAGAGAAATTAGCATGTTTTCATAGAGTTGCCTGTGCTTATGAGCATGATCCCTTAACATGCAAATAAATGCTAAATTTGCATTATTGGGTAGATTGAGTCTTAAGTAGTTTGGAACTTACTTTAATGTCATACCTTGAGTTTTAATTACATGGTTATGAGGATGGTGTTCAGCTTTCACAGTAATATAGTTTTTGCTCTGCTCTTTCTCCCCAACCTACTACCGGTACATAGTATGAGAGAAAAAAAGACATCCAGAGCATGAGGCACAAACATCACAATCCTTTGAACATTTAAACATTTGCCACATTGTACAGAAATAATGTGAGTAAACAAACCATTCGTGGTCATCTGTAAAGAACTTTCAGAGGGATGTGTCCAGCTATACTGACCTAGAAACTAAATAAGCAGTTTGGAAAATCTGGTTTGTGTGCATAATTATTTTTATATTACCTCAGGCTGTGCCTTGCAAAGAGCAAACCACAGTAGCTATCTGACCTATTGCTCTGTCATGCCTTTTCTTTAGCACAATAATTATGTAAGTCTCAGCATGTTTTTCACTTTGTGCATACAGAACATTCCTTCACGTAGATAGCCCTGTCTATCTGGAAACTACTCAAATGCTGTTTATCAATCTCCTGTATAAATGGAAAAGAAACTTGGAATTGTGACCAGTGTTAACACAGAGGCTGGGAGGGTCTTGTGGAAATACAAGAACTTGCCACTTCGGTTAGCTGAAACTGTCTTGAAAGTTGTGATGATTGGATCTTTTTAATTAAAATAGAAAATCATCCAGAGGAAAGGATCCTAACAATGCTTTTATCTGAATATAAATATTTAGTTGGTATATAGGTTACAGGATGTCTTTAAGGCCCTCAAGTCCTTTGGGTTTACTGTTTTTAATTTTAGTTCTTCCTTTAGTAGCTTGGAGCAAATAAGAGAGATTTCCTTTAGTGAGTGTGCGTGCTTCTAAGGACGTCTGAATAAAAAGTACATATCTGATAATTTGCCACGCCAGCATCATCCCTAAGGCAGTGAGCAGGCTGGAAGACTGTGGTTCAGCCTGGATGGGAACGAATGCTTCTGTGCTTGAAGATGTTTGTCTCTTCCTGAACTTTAAGGAGCAGACAGGAAAGCAGTTTAATCAGGACAGCCTGGATGGCTTAGCATCCTGAAGAGCTGGCCTTGTAATCAGAAGAATTAAACTTTTGTTTAAAACGTGAAATTGACTGATAGAGTTCAGATATTAAGAAGACTAGGTTTAGCTGTGGTTTTAACTCTCTTCATCTGACATTAATAAGAAGACAGTTCAAAGGAAACAATTTATTAGAATTAATTACAAAGCTGTAAGGGCCCTGGGTGATTTTAATCTTATTTGGGATTGTGACATCCCCTCCCACGCATCCCTCCAGCCCTCCTGTTCCACCCACTTAGGGCTGCAAGCATAGAGTTCCAGAAGCTCCGTAGTACTCAGAGCTCTCAGTGTCTGAATTGGCTCCTTTGCTGCTTAAGTTGGTGCTGTAGCCATAAATTTGAGACAGCGGCGAAGGTCATGCTCCCCAAAGGCAGGCATGTAGCTTGGTGGGGTTATACAATATTCATGTTGACAGATTAGGTCCTATTAAGATACGCTTTTGAAAGTTAGCTTTTCAATATATACAAGAAGTTTAGGCTGGTTTTATTGAGGGCAGGCTCTAGAAGGCATTGATCTGATCCTTCTCAATCCTGGAATTTTTAGTAATGCTTTTTGAAAATACAGTGGTTCGGTGTGCGTTCCAGGCCTGAAAAGTTAGCATCTTCCAGAGGTAAGGCTGGTGTTGCTTGTGTCTAGCCAAAACGATGAAACACTTAATGTGGCACAATCCTGTTTAGGAAGCTGTTCAGGGACATTGTATAAAAAGGCATAAAATGATGACTTTAAAGAAGTCAGAAATAAATCAAGGATGTATTTATTGTTGTAGTCTTTAGGGCAAACATTCAAATAATTAAAGAAGGTACAGCTAAAATATTAACAAGGAGGAAAAAAATAATGTTAGTAAAGAGTGGTCAAAGGCAGGGGAAAAAAGAAATACAGGAACAAAGAATAAATGGGATCAGCTGAAAACAAACTGCAAGGTGGCAGACTAAAAAGAAACTATCCGTGATTATACTACACATCAGTGGTTTCAACATTCCAGTTAAATACAAAGAATGCCAGATAGGATAAAGATAACCAGCTGCAGTAGTTTTCAAATGGAAGATATTTTATATTATGTTTAAGGTACTTTACATAGACTAGAAAGCATAGAAGTAAAATGTTTGAATAGATATACAGCTGATGTCACTATTAATATCAAAAATTAAACAGCTGATGTCACTATATTAATATCATAAGGTAGACTTTAAAGCAAGACTTACTATGAGAGATAAAGAGGCGCATTTCTTTTTTTTATTTTAAAGAGAAAAAAACAAAAACCAAAACCAAACAACAATTTCTTAATGATGAAAGGAGGCTTTACCCATCCTAAATCTGTACTCTTACCACATCTTGAAACTGTACCATGCAGATGCTAGTAGAACTCAAAGGAGACATAGACAAACCCAGAAATCATTGTCAGGAATTTTAGGAAGATAAAAGCCAATATAATAATTGAAAAATATGATTAACGTGTTGGACCTAATGGATAAATAGAGTAAATATAGAATACTACACTCAAAAACTACATTCTTTTCAAATGTATAGGAGTTCTTTTAAGCACTCATAGGACATTTGAAAAACAAAATCAAACACATATTGGTCATTCAATATGTCTGAATTCATGATATATTTTCTGACCAGTATAACATTATATTAAAACTCAATGATAGAAAGATATCTAGGAGATTTCCAAATATTTGGAAATTAAGTAAAACACAAACATACAAGTGAAAAATTTTGTAACTGAATCATTTCGCTTCACATTGTTTTAAGATTCTTTGCCTGCACATGGCTCATTCTTTTCATTGCTGTAGACTATTCCAATTCTATATATTATTTCCATATACATATTACTCTGCTACTGATACATTCTTGAGTTGTTTCCAATTTGTGATAATCACCAAAAAGCATGCTCTTATGATTATTCTTATATGGAATTGCCAGGCCATACAGTATGTGTATATTCAGCTTTATAAACACTGCCAAAGAGTTTTCTTAAGTTGTTTTATTAATTTACCCTTCATTTAACAATGTATGAAGGTTTTACATGGGACACATCTACCCCACAACCATACCTCATTCCTTATCTTAAAACTCTGAAAATTTGACTTGTCTGTCTAAAACAGTGAAATTGGCAGTAAACTTCAGTTCTTTTCTTATTCAAGAGCAGGAAGCTTTTCATCCAGAGAAAGATAATTGCATTTGAATGGACCATTAAAAATACCACAGCAGGAGCAGCAGCTGGCAAAGATGGCAGGAAAGACCATCTCAACTGCTACTCCGCAGTCAGACCATCTTAGACCACTTACTGAAAGAGGAACAATTAGGTGGAATTTCTGTCCCAGTTGAAACGCCCTTCCTTTACCATTAATGTAATTTTTTCTTTGGGAATTTGGCATTCTGTGAAATGATGAGATGATTTATGATTAAGCGACATTATATGTGAACGCAGTAAATATAACAAAAAGAATAGCCTTTTAAGCTCTTGGTAGATAGGGCTAACTTTCAACTATGCTACATACATAGCTCAGTACTGTAACTTAAATTTTGACCAAAAGAAACCCGTCAAAATTGTGATTCAGGGGGCTGGGGATTTAGCTCAGCGGCAAAGCGCCTGCCTGGCAAGCGCAAGGTCGTGAGTTCGGTTCCCGGTACCGGAGAAAAAAAAAAAAAAACAAAAAAAAAACAACAAAATTGTGACTCAGTGGTAGAGCATGAGCTTAGCATATGCAGGACCCTGAGTTCAATCCCCAGTACAAAACAAAACAACAACAACAAACTCGCACAATATAATTTTTTTCTGTATCTTTTGAATCAAGGTTAATTTCCAAAATCTACGTTATTTAAGAAGAAATTACAAGAGAGAGAAGCTATGAGTTCAGGGGCCATCTCTGTTACAAACTGCATGACTTACGGTCATCACTTATTGTCTATACTCCAGTCTTAAGTATCTGCAAAAAAACTATGGAAAATTTACCTTCTTTTCTACCAATAGATTATTTTGAGGAATAGCTGAAATGACCTGTAATGACCAATCCATACAGGGATTTAATGTTAACAAATCACTTTCACATATTTTCAATTTTATATTTATAAAAAGCTTGCAGTTTGTAAAGTGCTATTAAATGCAAGGTACATTTTTTTTCATATGATAAGTTGCTGGACAACCTTATTTGTTCTATGTCCTATGCCACAAGCAGAGTCCAGTACAGGCAGTGTGTAAGTACATGTGCTCATTTTCCTTGGCCTTAGTAGAAAGGAATGGAGAGAATGATTCATAATGAATAAAACACATATCACCTCCTGGAGATAGAAAATAAGGATAAAGGCAGATTTCCATTCGGGAGAATTTATTTGGGCTTTGGAAGTAATTTGAAATGGCTATTCCCTCTGTTGGCAATTTGTAGCCTGCCTGAGTTGACACCTCCATTTTCAATCACAGCAAGATTGCTTTTAGTTGCAAGGAATTACCGGAGCCAGAGCTCTGAAACTCGTAAGGCCGAGTCCTTTTTAAACTCCTTATAGATTTAGAGCAGATAGAATAAGAATGTGGTCTTCTTTCCTGATGGCCATAATATGCTTCTCAAATAATTTAAATTAATCTATAATTTGTCTAAAAGAGGAAAGCAGTATGGCCTGATTATAACTTTGTTCTGCTAAGTCTGCACTTGGTGAATTGGCCCAAAAGACTTGATAGCTATCAGATAGACATAGTATTGTAAAGTACTTGTTTGGGCTCATTGAAACATGTGGGTTAATCTGAGAGAAATAATACTATATAAAGTGTTTAAGTTCCCAGATGAGTCTGTTAAAGGTAATATATAAAAAGCTCTGTGTGTGCCTCTGTGAGTGTGTGTGTGTAGGCATGTGTGCATTTGCATATGCGTGTGTGTGTAAGCCGTCTGACCATCCATGTGTGTGAGGATGGGTATGAGTATGTTTATAGCAAAATCTCTGAAGATTCTCTCATAAAACTGAGTCTGAAGCCACAGGATGTCAGTATTTATTTCTGCATCTCTCTTGGTTTCCTCTCCTGGTTTCACATGGCATGGCAAATCTACTCCAGAAGTAGAACCAAGGATTACCAAGCTAGTAATCCTTGCTCTATTTAGAAGGTGCAGAGGATTGGAGCCAATCACCTGCTGTTCATTCAGTCACCTGCTGAGGTTCATTTTGACAAATCAGCACAAATCACATTGGAAAAGGTGACTTGCTCCAGGTGGGGGACAATGCTAATCATTGAAAGACTGTTAGAGTCACTGAGCCTTTCTGTAGTTAAAACATTCTGAGACATGTCCTACAAGCCATGGGATTAGGCTTTTATTAATAAAATTCCCCAAATGGTGTTTGCAATGTGTCATTCCACTTGAAAAGATAAATAGGACGGAATTAAATGAACACAGAAAGATTACTTATCTTATAATTAAGAACATTGTACAAGAATGGAATTTGAATTTATAGCAGTTTCTGAGCTGGCTAGGGAGACATATTAAATAACTCTCCTTTTTTAAAAATATACTTGAGACATAAATTCTCTGTGGGGGATAAAACAGAACAATGAGCTGTCTTTTTTTGCAGTTGATTGCCTGTAGCATTCCAAAGGAAAGGAAAATTTAACGTTTTTAAACGATCTTTCAGAAATCTATTATTATGAGTGGGAGAAATACAAACTTAAGTCCTAAAGTATTTAGACTTTTTGTAAACTTCCATGATGTAAGCAAGCTAGGTAAATCTTGTGATAGACCAGCCCATTGAGGGGAGCAGCATGAAATACAGCATAAATCATTAATTTTTTTTTTATAACTACTTGAAAAACAGCACATTTACTGTGATTTTTTTTAAAAAAGAAAAATATACAATATTTCTTGACATGAAGAAGACTGTCTTATTACTTTCTTGGTATCTTCACAGAGCTTTATTCCATTTTTATTTATAGAGCATAATAACGATTAGCATCGTCTTGGATCTATGTGTTGAAAGATCTTGGCTAAAATGTCGTGTATTTTAAAATACAGAGACATGGAGAATTGAAAATTACCCAGTAAACCATGGAAATAAAAACTCAATTACATAAACCAAAGTAAGATTCATACCAATTTACCTATGTATGACTTTTCAACTTTTTTTCTAGAATTAATCTGGTGATCTTAGTTTTTTCCTTTCCTTTTTCTTTCTTTCTTTTTTTCCTATAGGGGATTGAGCCCGGGGCCTTATGCATGCAAGGCAAGCACTCTGCCATTGAGCTCCATCCCTTAATGTTCTTCATATATGCTCAAAATAATTAACATAAAGAAGATAACTTCATTGTAAGGTTTTTGATAACCAGTAGGGTTTGATACTCGATTTTTGTTTCGCCTTTAGATACGGTTCCTTCACTTTTCACATCCACAAATAGAGAATGAAAAGGGCTGCCCACAGCTGTGAGACATGGTGAGGGCCTTCGTGTTTCCGAAGGAAGTTGTCATGCACACATATAGAGCTCTCCTTCTTGTGCTTATGAAGACTACTGAGAGGTTCCTGAACCTCATCTCATTAGAGCTGTGGTGACACCTACATGATGTTCTCATTTGGTTAGAATACTCCAGGACTACACTCGTTCAGTGCTGAGTTTAGAATTGCTGCAGACATAACTGGCAGAGTTAGTGATCTTGTTTCCCCAGTGGCTCCCACATTAACAGCAGTGCATCCCACTGCAAGCGGGTATCTTCTACAGGAGATGGCTCCATGGCTGGCTGGGCATCAGTCACTTTTCCAGTTCATGTTTGGACTCCTTTTCCCAACTTGGTGATCTCTTTTCTGCCATGAACCACCTGCAGTCCATTCAGTCATCCTTTGTTCACCAGTGGATGCACGAGTTCCACAATATGAGTTCGTCTGCTCTTCAGCACTGCTCTGCCTTCCTGCAGTAAAAGCTCCTCATTTTCTTATGGGGAGCTACTTTATCCAACCTAACTTCATCTGAGTCTGCAGCTTCTAGGAGCAGCTTGTGATTCCAAGTTCATTCAGAGCCTCAAGGATTGGGCCTGAAAAGAAACATGACCCCATTGGAGTCATTGGCCATCTGCTCTGGCTTTTGCTTGCTAGGTCTGAGCAGTAGTTGTCTTATACTTGTCCACCTGAGACCTAAGTCAAACATACTCCCATGCGAGCAGATCAGAGATGGTGAACTGTGTCCTGCTTTGGTTGTCTGAGCCTGAATCCATCAGTGGCTGAAGTTCTTCTTTTGACCTTTTGGCTGTACCAATTACCACTCCTCTACCCATGGGCCTTTAGATTAAACTAGTTAGAATTGAGGCTTTTGATATCTGTCACTTGCAACAGAAATTCTCATAAGTGATACAGGTCAAGTATCTTTGGTCATAAGAATGTCACTTATCCTGAGTATTTATCCTGAGTAGTCCAAGAATAAATCAAAGTTGCCAAATCTTCATATATATGCAGATGGTAACTGTTAACAAGCTCTTTGTTGTACAAAAAATCTTCAGCCCTATATATTTTCTAAGTTCTAAACATATCAAGTTACTTAAAATCAGAGTATTTCAGGTTCTTCTAGTAGGAAGGAAATATGATGTTTACACATGTGAATCTGATTTATTTCATATATCATTGCTTTTAAGGCACCAGGAAGTTGCCTTCAAAAAGACTATACATGGAGATACATACATGTACACATATACATATATACATACATACTTACACACCACACACAGCCCTCTCTATATTTGGATTGTGCACCTGCGGATTTAACCAACTGTGGATGGAAAATATTCAGAAAAAATTCACATCTGAGGGCTGGGGAGGTGGGAGGTAGAGCAGATGCCTCGCATGGGCAAGGCCCTGGGTTTGATCTGCAGCACCACACACAAAAAAAAGCTTCTGTGCTGAACATGGTCAGATTTTTCCCCTTGCACTATTCCCTAACACATACTTACATAGCAATTATATTGTATTCAATATTCTAAGTAACCTAGAGGTGATTTAAAGTATGTGGTAAGATATATATGTTATATATAAGCATCTGCATATTTTGATATTCACTGGGAATCCTGGGACCAAACCCTTATGAGTACTGAAGAAATTTGTATATTAAAATGACATATATATATTATATATATATTATATATATATATTATGTGAGTATATATATATGTCTATACATGTCATATGTATATATGTGTGTGTGTGTATCTTATACCTTTAGGATAATTAGGCTGATAATATTTGATGCATTTCATTTATCAAACTAAAAACCTTACAGCTTTTCTGCCAGGCACTATCAGGAAGTAAATACACCACATTAGAGAATTTGATGTGATCAAAGTCCGAGATGAGTAAAAGGAGGGTTGTTTGTCTGCTCTGACCTCAGCGTTTCAAGGAGACCAATCCACCCACCAGCCTCAGGGCCAGCTGCCAGAGAAATGGGCCTCTGGCACCACAGCTCCATCCCCTTCCTGAACTCTCATTTCACGCCCACTCTTCCTTTTGCTCCAGCTCTCTTCCAGTTTGGCCTGGTTTCCCAGGGCAGTGACGTGCATGCCTCTCTGGTCCAAGAACTCAAGGGTGGAATCAATTTCCGGTTTTAACCCTTCAGACTCCCTAGAACAGGGTTTGCCATGCTCTGGCTTCTCACCTGCTCTGGCCAGCTGCTGCCCGCTCTTGCCTGCCTCTCTGGACTGAAGATGCTGTATCAGGCTTCTTTGCAAGTGTGGGAACAACTGGGGAAGAAGGTTGAGATGGAAGAATATCAGCTAGCAAAGGGATAGAGGTAGCATCTTCACATATGTCTTTACCTTACCTAAAAATACTTCCCGTTGGCAGACAAGATGAAGTATAGCATATGGCATATGCTTCCGAGTGCAGCAGATTGTAATATTGTACACTTGGATTACAAAGTCTGGATATTACAGACATAAACATATGTAAACATTTTTATGTTTTGCTAAAATGGAAAAAAAAATCACTGATGATATATTATCCTAATGGATGATTATGAAGATCAATTAATTACAGTCCCAAGATCTAGGTAGAAATAATGGCCTCAAATCTGGTGACATACTACTCAGTTGCAATAAAGAGTATGATGGCATTTTTAGTTTCATTTGATTGTTGCCATTTGCTGCAGTTGTGTTTTACAGATTAAAACGTGAGAACTGGAAGGGACCTTTAGATGAGGAATTGGAAAATTATGGCCTACTGGTCAAATCTAGCCTGCCACCTATCGTCCTACATAGTCTCATTGGAACCCAGCCAAGCCCGTTCATGTCAGTTTGTGTGGGGCCGCTTCCTCACTATACCAGCTGAGTCGAGTACTTGTGACAGTGATCATAGGGCCCCAAACACTTAAGTTAGTTATCATCTGACCTTTTATAAAAAAAGTGTTTGTCAACTTTGCTTTGGAAGGCAAGACCATTTGCTTCTGGAATGCTTGAATTTTTATCTTGAAAAAGTGCCTTTTTAGGAAAGACTTCTAGGGTTGAACATTGATTATCTCACTATATCCCAATTTTTGCTAGTCAAACTTTTGGTAACTTAACCTAGATCTTTTGCGATACAGTGTAAAACCAATTCTCCTTTTATCTTTAGTTCGGTTTTCATTTAAGCTGCTCAGTGAAAGATTTTCGTATATTTAAAACTGTCAAATGACCCAATTTTGCCCCCTTCCCCTCACAGGAGAATAGCCACTCTTGTTAACATTCCCAGGTCTTGAAACACTTTTGGGGCTTATCTATAAAGTCCTGTTCATTTCCTACAGTGACAATTGTTTATTTATACTTAGAACTAGATTGCACACTAGTAATGTTTAGCTGTTATAACATGTGTGTAGGTATATATGCAATCAGTTTTCATCTCCCAATATATTTGAAGGCAGTAGGTGTTTTTTTATGATGCTTTTCTTACAGATGAGAGGAAGTGCTTTTTATTATGGCCATTTTACAGATAAGGCACAACAAAGTTGTCTGGTTTATGATCAGGCAGCCAGGAATTGGTCAGTACTTTCCAGCCTACCATACTCTCAAGATGTGATGAGCCTGGTAGGAGGAGATATAACAGTTCCAATAAACTATATTGTATGTGTCTGGCCCAATACCATACTTGCTTTCAGGGAAGATATTCCCCACATGTCTGTCCTTCCTTGTGTATCTGATGGCTTCACTTCAGCTTGAAATTGGTTGCACTGGAGACCAATGAAACCTTGGTCCTCTGTGTACTACTTAACTACTGTCTCTAGGCTCTGCGGCCACCACAAGCATCTTATGTGTTAGCAAGAGGACTAGGAGTGAGTGTGGTTCCATTAGCAAAAATTCATCAGCAGCAGGAGGAAAAGTATGTGCTCTCAGGGAGGAGAGTGCTCAGTGGATCATCTTTATATTCAAAGGACATATTATCCTGATACCTTTCTGGGTTACATAGCCAGCCCATCCTCGTGTTCTGTGTTGGCTCAATTCTTTTTCCTCTTCTGATCTACTGAATTTAGTAGCCTAAATTGCCAAAATAACTTTGATTTTGGAGTCTGTCTTTGAAGATATTCTTTCTGTCCTCTCTTCTCATCACCATCTGATGTTAATGTGAAATTCTTCTCTTAGGCATTAATGAAAATATTAAGCTATGGAAACAGGTATTTCCTTATTAATGATATATTTTCAGCAAGGTACAAAGATAGTATAGGATCACTGCGATGGAAACATGAAAAGAAATGACACTGCACTTTGGGGAGTGAAAGTTTTTCAGCTTATTTATATTAGCTTTTTAGATGATTCCTTTGGGACCAAATTATAGCTCTGATAGTATCATTAGCACTTCAGATTGTTAGTTGCAGTGTTTAAGAGACTGCTTCTTGAACATTTTGCGCTTTTAGTTAAACAGAACATTTCATTTTTCGGTTGTATGTTGCTGTTCACCTTTATCATCATGTACAATCATGATTCCTACACCAGTAGATCATCTCTCTAATTGAGTTCCTCATTGTATGTCTTCAGGTTATTGCAGTTAAGCATTTATTTTTAGTACTGATATTACCAAACTCACCAATCATTTGAAACATGAACCACCTTTGCTTACACAAGTGGAAGCAGCTCCCCCCACCAGTGTCTTTGTTTCTGAATCATATAATTCCTGGTGATTGTTACAAGGATCAGAAAGGACACACTGTGAGGCCGGGAACATAGTTCAGCGGCACAAGTGGCTGCCTGGCGAGCACAGGGTCCTGAGTTTGATTCCCAGTACTGAAAAAAAAAAAAAAAAAAGAAACAAAAGAAAAAGAAAAAGAAAGAAAAAGGGCACACTGTGACTACGGAGATCCTGGGCTGTGCTTGAAAAAGACCAGTGGAGAAATTCATTGTTAGATTTGTAAACAGGCTTATAAACCAGAGACATTTTATGAGGATAACGTTAGGAGACAATAGATTCAGGACCTTGCTGTCATTTTTATAGTTAGAATTTGAATGAAATGGGACTTTAAATAAGAATTTCTCTTTCTTACAATCTTCCTGTCAATTCTACCTTTAAAAAAAATTCTTCATTTCCCTAACCTTTTCTGTAGTTTAATGGCCAGCTCTTATTCTCATATTATCAGATTTCTTTTCTTCTTTTTCTGTCTATAGCCAGGAAGTCTTAGTAAATTACTCTCCCAGGGCTTTCTTCCTTTGGAAAGCAATCTAATCTAGCATTCATTCTCTCTGTCTCTGTCTCTGTCTCTGTCTCTCTCTTTCTCTCGTCTGTAGAACTTCATTCAACATACAACATACAATTTCCATCCTAGGAAACACTCATTCTTAAATTTTGCAGATTTAATTTCATTCTGGTAGTCTCAAACCTGAATACGAGATAAGCGACCTGCTATTTATTTCTATCTCTGAACAGAGGTGCATCTTTTCATAGTGATGCGGTTTGATGAGGCCGTCCTCTCCACCCCAGCTGATTGCGTGTCTCCATCCTTGCTGTGTGCTCACATATTTTAGGTTTGTTGAATGTTCATTGAATGCATGATGCCATTCAATTTTGCAGGCTTCTTTCTAAACTGTTATTTATATCCCCCATGAAAACTTCAGTTATTTTTATGACTGACATTATTTTAAAGGCACAGAGGTGACAATGACTATTCATTGATTATTCTCGTTGGACTGTTCTCATGTGTGTATAATGTGGCCCAGAGTCCTTCACATTCTTTGTTCGGACTTCTTTGTCTTTTTTTCCATTGGCCTTTTTTAGTTTGAAAGTTTACATTATTTCTACCGTTTATATTGTGTTTGTTTACTCAGTTAAGGACCCCTTTTCTGTAGCTTTTCTCATGTTAGAGAACAGACTAATATAGATTCAGAGTTCACCAAACTATTAGATAAAGTGGGAAAGAAATGTAGGCCCCTTGTGCCTTACTTCCTGGTGATGATAATGCTGTCAAGCTCCGAGTGGGGATGTGTGATTAACTAAATGAGTTAAATCATATCATTTGCTTGGAATGGAGCCTGCCGTATAGTAAATGTTCAGCAGTGGCTGCTGTTATCATCATCTTTATTGTTGTCTTTCAAAGAATAAAGATTACACCAAAACAGCTTATTTTCAAAATCCCTTACCAAATCTCAGAATAGAAGTGAGTGATTAAGGAATTTGCTAAGTAGTTGTGGTAGGCAGAATAACGGCCTGCTAGATGTCCACATCCTAGTCTGTGGGACCTGTGACCATGTCAGGATACATGGCCAGGGTGAATTAAGGGTGCAGATACAATTCATATTGCTGACAGCTGACCATGGCATGGGGGAGATTATTCCTATGCTTCCTCGTGGGCCGGGTGTATTTACAATGGCCCTGGAAATGTGGAAGAGAGAGAAGGAAGAGTCTCTGACAAAGGGATTCAAAGTGAAAAAGAGTCAGCAGGCCATTGCTGGCCTTCATGACGGAGGGGACCTTTAGTGAAGACTCCCAGCAGCCTCTAGAAGCTGGAAAAGAAAAAGAAATGGATTCTGTCTTGCCTATACCTTCCAGAAGGAAGGCAGACCTATGAGCACCTTGGTTGTAGCCCACTGAGACCCATTTCGGGATTCTTACCTCCAGAACTATCAAATAATCAATTTGTGTTATTTTAAGCAGCAAAGTACATGATGGTAATTTTGTTACAATGGCAATAGGAAATTAATAGAGTGACTAGCTGACTGAATGGAAAGATTAACTGTTTGAGATCACGCCATCAGAGTGAGACAGGGTCATTATGTTAATGAGTCACACTGACAAGAGCCATTTCTTAAAACACTAAGTTCTACACCTTCCTTGGTCAGATTCAGTCCTTGAGAATACCTCACATGTACATCATCATGAATTTTTGCATAAAACTTAAGGCGGCCCACAGATGTCACTGAAGCCCTGCACTGATCCTGAGTCCTGACCTTAGGTATAGGGCCTGATGTTAGGCTCAGTCAGTGACCGGGGTTTGACGAAGAGAGTAGGAGTATCCTGGGCTCGAATAGTGGCCTGATGGTTTTCAGGTCCAAGCAGGCAGTGGCTCTGAACGCTTGGGAGAGCTGTAAAGTAATTTAGAGCTTTGGCCCCTTCTTGGATCCAGCTGAAACTTTAGAACCTTATTTTCCATTTTTCAGTCTACTGTGGTGATATGTCTTAAGTCTCATAACTCTTCTGTTCATTCACACTGTCCAATTTAAGGAAAAAATTCTTATCACTAGAATAATCCCACTGGTGTTTTAAAAAGTGATTTGAAAGCTACGGTAATATGGAAAGATGTTTACCTTCATTGTGCCAGTCTTACTGGTTTTAGAGCAGTCGTGAAAACAGGCTTTTGTCTCCATGTCACAAGAACTGGCAACACTTAGAGGAGGGAGTGGGCTGTTTATTGGTCTTAATTGTTCATTAATTTATTCAATAACTATTGGTCAAAATCCAAATAACTTCCAGGCATGCTACTAAGAGGAGGAATGCCAGTGATAAAGAACCTGAATGTGGCTCTGTCCTCCAGGAGTTTATAGTCCTACCTTGGTCTTTGCTGAAAAGCAGTGCCCTTTACAGGTATGAATTACCCATCAGAGCCATGGTGTGCTTTCTACTGAATGGGTTCATCAGATCTTGTCTTGAAAATTAGCTTTCACTGCAAGAGGATGAGAGGGCAGGAGTACAAGAGCCTGAGGGGAAGAGTAGGATTTCTGTGTGAAGATAAGAAAGCAGGATAAGAGCATCATGGGGCCAGTGAGTAATACTCTCCTCATCTCAGATTTCTCTTCCAGTGCATTCAGACTATTCTTGACATATTCCTCTAAAAAGTATATGAAACAGACAAGGTGAGCATGAATACAGGTGGTCAACCCAGACCTTATTATGAACTCATTTTATGACTTAATGCATGCCTTAGCTATACTAATTTTTTTAGCATCATGGACCTCTGCATGGAGCTTATAAAGGCTCTTTGCAAGGCTGCTCCTTTGCCGAGAGTCAAGAACTGCCCCAATAGGAATTGTGATTTCATGCACAACTTCAGTAATCTTCCACCTTAGCCTGGCCCCTAGAACACCTGAAATATTTTCACATATTTGGATGGAGTGGATGTAAGAGTAAGAGGAGAGACATGTATTAGTTTCCTGTTGCTACTGAGACAAATTACCATAAGCTAATGGCTGAACACAGCACAGATTCACTATCTCATAGTTCTAGAGGGTAAGAATTCCAAAATGGGTCACCGGGGCTGTATTGCTTCTAGAATCTCCTGAGAGAATATTCTGTTGCTGTTTTCATCTCCTAGCAACTGCCCACATATTTTGGCATCACCCTGACCTCTACTTCCCTTGTCACATCTCCTTCTTTCCCTGACCCACCTCCCTCCCTCTGACTGGCCCAGAGATTCTCAGAGATCAGTATATGGACATGCTTGGGGGCCATTATTCTGCCTATCAGGGATGACAGAACCAAAGCCACCTACATAGTTTAGTTGATAAAGGCCTTAGGACCAAAGCTTTGGTTTCACCTGGTTTTGGAGGGAGATAAACCTTTATAACCCCAAGATGGCCCGTTTTTTATTTTCCATTACAATATAAGCATTAGAAAACATTCAGTGTGATGAGAATTAACATCATCTTATCGAAATTGGCTCCATGGGGGAGGTTGGTGGGAAGCAGTAGATTTCTGGGCTCTGTGCCTTGCTTTTGCAGGTCTGTAAATTCCTCATCGGATTCCTGACTGTTTCAGTAACTCCCCATCCCATTGCCTGTTAAACTGTGCTTCACACTGCGTTTTTGGACAAACAAGACATACTTTTAAGGATGCATTTGTCTAAAACTGTTCTGAACATTTCAACTCTATGTCCTCATCATTAGGAGTCATCATGAAATTTGATTTTTTCCAGATAGCTTCAAAAATCTGGCAGAAAAGCAAAATGAGGGTAGGGAGGGGAGCATCTCAGTGGAGAAGAGGCCTTTGCCAGAAACTTTCCTGGGCTCCTTTCCGTCCAGTACCCACCCTCCAGGCTAAGGCAGAGAGGAACTGAGGCTGCAAGGCAGAGCATAGAGGCAGGAGATCAGCTCTCAGCCAGGATTAGGCAATAGTGCTGGAGGCCTCAGGGCCAGAGAAAGAGGTTCCTAAGCCAGAGTGATGAAAGTTGCCAACGGGAGACAAGTGAGGTATTAAAGAGTGTATGGTGCAGAGTGGACAAATCTTGCATGTGCAGAATCGTAGCCACAGTGTGCTTTGTACATGCTTCCAAGGAGCCAAGGCAGGATCTAAAAGAGCAGGCCTAATAGTTCCTATGGCAACACACAGCATTGTATGATGTGGTGGTGTAGCTTTCTGTTATCCCGTTGTTTGAATCTCTGTCACTCACTCGCACTTGAGCATCCACCCTTTGTAAAATTTAAAACCTTAGGCCTAACCTGGGTATTATCCCCCAAAGTAATGTTGTCAGGCAGACCACTAAATTGTGTTTCTCATGAAAGTGATCATATGTAAATAGTATATTTAAAATATGGAACATATAGAGAAAATATTTTATTTCATTTATTTAATACATTTATTAGTCATCAGCTATACACCAAAGATTTTTCTAGGCAATGTAGATAAGGCAGTTAATGAAACACATCAAAGTCTTATCTTTGAGGAGCTTCTTTCTAGCTGAGAGTGACAGACAATAAAGAAAAGATAAAACTTATGGAAGAAAAAACAGGATAAGGGAGGTAAAGTATTACAATGGTTGGAAGAAAGATCAGGGAGGACTTTCCTGAGATGCTTGGTCTTCTCACTGCTGGTACAAAATGTCAGACACTCACAATTTAAGAAAGAAAAGATTTAATTTGGCTTATGATTTTAGAGGTTTCAGTCCATGATCAGCTGGTTCCAAGGCAGAATCCTTCTGGAGGAAGGGCATGGAGGAAGAAACCTGCTCAGCTCATGGTACCCAGGAAGCAGACAGCAGGGACAGCATCCAAGAAGGGCCAGGGACCAGTTATAGCCTCCACGATCATACCTCCAGGACACAATAAGGATTTCCCATAATAGATAGGAGCTTCTTAGTAAAGCCTAAAGGAAATGCAACTGCTTAGTGGATATCTGGAGAAAGAAAAGACCAGGTCAGGGACCAGCAAATATGAAGACTCTGAAGTGGGAAAATGCCCTGTGTGTTTGAAGAACAGCAAGATGGCCAGCAGTGCTTTAGCACAATGAGTGCAGCATGGGTGCAATAAAAAAAAGTTGGCATGTGAGAGCAAAGGATGGTCACAGATCAGAGGCGATCTTGCAAGTCACAGCAGGGACTTTGCCACTCTGAGTGAATGGCAAATCACTGGAAGGTGCTAAGCTGGGAAAGGATGTGACCAGACTTATTTTCACAGGATCACACTAGCCTCTGTTTGAGAAAAGACTACAGGGGCATGGGCAGAATTAGGGGCAGCAGTGACAGGGCTGTTCATTAATCCAGCAGAGAAGTGATGGCTTGGGCCAGAGTGACTGCAGAGGAATCAGTAAGGATGCTTGAAATCTGAAACTGTCTTGAAGGGAGAGCAAGAAGTTGAATTGCTAACAGCCTCAAGGTGGTCACGGCAGAATGTGGATTGAGAATGACATCAACATTGTTGGTCTGAGAAGTTGGAAGAATAATCAGAAATGCCATTATCTGAGATAGAAAAGATGGCAGCAGCAGCAGATTTTGGGGGTGCCATCGGGAGCTCATTTTGAACAGTTTTAGTTTGCCATACTCCCAAGATGCCTGGGTCTAAAATTGAGAAGTCTTGACTGGGGGGGTGCATTTATAGTTGCATACAAGCATACCAAAAAGCCATTAGCACTGGCTTTTACTGACATTTCCTAAAAAAACCATCCCTTCTGTCCTTTCACAACACCTTCCATCCTTGGTCTAAGTAACAAAGATCTTATGCAAAGCTGTATCCCCTTGGCTCAGGGCTCCTTTCAGCATTCTGGTGTGAGTCCTTTGGTCCTATCCTCTTCCCATCAATGCTTGGTTCTGTTGCTAAGCTTAGCTGGGAGCTTAAGTAACTGAGGTTGGGAGTGTGAGAACTGTGGAGCACATCCCCCAAATAAAGGGATGGAGCCCCCATTGCTAGCTCTTCTAAAGTTAAGGTAGAAAGCTAAAATTTTAAAATGTGCAACCTCTTAATTTTTAAACATTGGTATCAAATTCAAACATTTCCCAAGACATCACGTGCTAAACAAAGTATGTCTGGAGTCTAAATTCAGTCCGTACTTGCCAACCTTTAACTTCTAATAATTCTACCGTGTGAGCTAACCAGGTGGGTCTGGGGTTTGGCTCCCGAACAGAACTACTTGGGTTTTCCACCACACAGGTTGAGGGAATGGACCCCCTTACCCTGGGAAGACTCCTGGGGGAACACTGTCCCCTGAGCCAAGTTTCCAAAATTCCTACTTTTTTGCAAAGGAGGAGGCCCCGCCCTAGAAACTCTCTAGAGAGTGTTTAGTGTCCCGTTCTCCATCGCCTTCTCCATCCCAGTATTGCATCTCACTTTAAAGGTGGAATGAGTATTGATCCTGTCCTTTACGTGAGACAGGTGGAAGCTATTGAATCAGCACTTCTGCTTAAACACTTGATGGTAAGAAAGATTGCAAATTGGTTGAGTTACAGTCGGGGAGAAAGTGAGTCTTGGGGCAGGGAGTAGGGACTATATTTTTTCAACAATTATATATTGAATATCTGCTAGGTGCCAGTTATTTTACTGTGTGCTGTGTGTTCAGAGAAAACATGAAATGCAGTCTACTCAGAGATTCACAGCCTCATAAAGGAGACAAATATGAACTGAAACAAATTGCAGCAGTGTGTAAAGGACAGCAATGCTTCAGAGCAAAGAGTCAAAGGAGTGTGTGTATTAAATGGCTTTGGGAGTGAGAGGTGTAGCTCAGTGGAAAAGTGCATGCTTATAATGGTGAGATTCAGTGCCCAGCACCAGCCAACCAACAAATGCTTTTGGGGTCACTATATAGTTGAGGCAAGGTTGGCAAAGTGAAGGGAATAATTGTGCCATGGAAGAAGCATTCCAGAAAGATGGGGGGAGTTCAGGACTCTGTGATCATTGCCAGAGCTTCAAGCGATAAAGAAAGTACAAAGCCAGTGGGAAGGGAGGGACACGGGCTAGGAGAAAGTGCTAGAGACCCAGGTGTGGAGAAACTTGTCTTGGAGGATGAAAGATGGTCTAATCTTTTTCCATTTGCACTAGACAGATGGATAGCAAACATAACTTAGAGACTTCCTGTTATAGGACATCGAACATCAGGATAATGTCAAACTCTTACCTGGTGTTTACTGCGTGCTAGGCTGCATCCCAAGGGCTCTGTGTACAGGTGCATTCATAGAACTCAAAGTTTTACAATCACCTTGTGGTCATTTAACTCATTTAATTCTCTAGGTACTTGAGTAACTTGCCCATACAGGTAGCAAAAGCAGGCGTGGAACCGAGAATAATAGTAATTATTCTCTATAGTAATTGCCCTTGACTGTTCTTTGACATTGCTTCTGTTTGCCCTATCACAGTTCTCATCAAACACTTCTGGAAGGCCGATAGCAAACTTCCAACAGAAACCATGCTACTGTGTTTGTGTAAAGCCATCGCTAGGGCTAAAAGTTGTTACGTGCAAATGATCAGAGGTCTCGGTTTAATTCAGAGGGAGCCGCACATTTAACCATGGCTGCTCTGTGTACACTGCTGTCTTTGATGTCACTGCAATATTAGTAAGAAATAGTGCAGTCCATGGCAGCATCTTTTAAGGCAGTCAGCAATCTGTCCTGGTAGGAACAGAAAGGGAATTTCAGTACTTTTTTAGTGTTCTGGGTTCCAGTGGGTAAACCCTTTAAACAGAATGCATGTCTGGTATGTTCAGGAAGCATTGTAATTGCTTTTTGATACTTATTTGCATTCATTTAGAGCAGTTACAGATAAAGAGAGGTATAGATTCAAGCCAGGCTTGGTGGCACAGACTGTAGCTCCCGCTACTTGAAAGACTGAGACAAGAGAATTGCAAGTGCAAGGCCAGTCTGGGCAACTTAGTGAGAGCCTGTCTCAAAATAAACAAACAAACCAGTTTTAAAAGGGCTGGAGGTGGAACTCAGTACAGAGCCTCGGGTTCCATCGTTAGTACCAGCACCACCACCACAATAACAGTGTACAAGTTGGAAAGGGAAAAATCCTGGCATGATATTCTTTGCAAACCTGCAGCACTGATTGTCCTTCTGGGGGAAAAAAAGACAAGAAAAATGGAAGATTCAGGTGGTGGTTCTACAAGGAAAGCAGTCATTTTGGTTTTCAGAATGAATGCTTGTCTTTTTAGTTCATGAAAACTTTTATCTAGTGAGTTAGTTACTAAGTTTCTTTGTGGTGGGGGTTGTTTGAGACAGGAGTGTGCTATGTAGTTCAGGCTGTTCTTGAACTCACTATATAGCTCAGGCTGGCCTGAAACTCATAAGATAATCTTCCTGCCTCCGCCTCCCAACTGTTGGGATTACAGACATGGGCCACCATGCATGGCTCATTAGAAAGTTTTAAAGATAATGGCATGAGGAGAAAATCACTTTTCACAAGTGACTTTAGACTTTTTAAAACAATGTTATGGAGAAACACCAATAAACAACAGCAACAACAAAAAACTTTAAAAACAATACTACTTCTATTCTTACATCTCATTTTTCGTAGAACAAATCCCATTTCTGGCATTGTTCCACACCATTTGGGAGCATCATCATCCACTTAAATAACATGAGTGCATTTGATTTTGGGGCACAGGTGTGATCCTGAAAAGCTGTATACCAGCCAGAGTTTCCCAAGTTGAATAATTTAAAATGCACACACACATAAAAATAATTCTTCTTTGAAAGAGATTCTATGGAGAATCCTTGGGAGAAATGAATAAAACATCTTACATGATGCTATCTCAATGTGTCCATTTTTAAAATTCAGACTTCCATTTTCCAGTTTACCATAAGACAGGCATCTGTGTATGTAGGTGACATAATTTTACTTAGACTATGTGATATAGTTTCTGAATTAAAAGAATCTTAAAACACTTCAGAAATTTGTTTGCAAAATATGTGCCGGTGGGAGTTATTACTTGTTGAGGTGGAACAAATTAGAAAAGAGAGGACAAATTTCACCAAGCCTCAAGGCTAGAGAGGAACGGGAATCCAGAGTTCCTACACATGCTGTTAATGTTTTTGCCAATATATCCTTTCAATCTTAAATTGCATAATTTAAATGAGTCTGAAGTGAATTGCAGTTCATCACAATTGCAGAGCTATTTATAGAGGCCAAAGTGCACCCAAGTCAAACTATCACTGGTCAGGCCCTGGCAGATCTGAACGTTCAGTGCCTCTCTCTTTAAAAAGAAATTGCCCTGTGAAATAGCACGCGGATTGTTCTATTGTTAACACTAAGGAGGGAACTTCCTGATTTTTTTCTTCATTTTTATTTAGTGGTTTCTAAACTAAAAAGGAAACATTGAATGGTGCTTAATTTTAAGTCTATTGGCTAAAATATTATTCTCTTCCCCCACACCCACTTTCCCGGCCATCATCGCAAGTGAAGTGTTTACTTACTTATGCTCTTGGGGTCGCATTTCGGAGGCTGAGATTTCCCCTGGTCCTTTCTCTTGTGATTTTGATACAGAGGAGAAAATACCGGGGAGAGTAGGTGGCAGAGAGAGCAGAGGTGGCTGTGGCTAACCATTTTTGATGGCTGGGGGCAAAGCATTTAAGGCAAAGAAGACCACAGTTCACCTCCGGCACAGAGGGAAGCACTTACCAAGTCTTGTAAGAATGTGACAGCAAGGCTTGAGGGTTGTTTGACCTTTCGGAGCAGCGCCACCTATTGGCAGAGACTGAAACGCTGAGTTGAGGCTGAAGAGGCTGGGTCTGGATTCATGGGAAGGAGTCCTGGGTAAATAGGACACTTTTGCCTTGAGTGAAGTAGAAAGAAGAGGTGTGACGCCATATACTGTCACCTTTCTGGTATGAAAGTTACATACTCATATCCTGATTGATAATTAGGAGGCTAAGGGTTTCATCTCAATTCTGCCCAGAAGAGCAGTGTGACCTTGAGCAAGTTAGTTTCCTTGGCCATGGTTCCTGGGTCTCCTAGAGTGGTGAACCTTCCCTTTATATGAACTTCCCAGGTCTCAAGTTCTGTGATCCCACCTCTGTCTCTTGTGGCTGTCCATTGTTTGTGAAAGCAGTACTGACTCTTTCTCCTGACTTTTAGGTCTCTCTCACACTACTTTTCAGGCCATGTCTTCAGTTTCCTACATGTACTGAGCACACCAAATTTATCATGGTTTGTAGAACATGCTTCCCTGTCCCGACCTCTTTTCTTTGGTAAGTAATCTCTCTATGCATATGCCTTTTATCTTACCCTGCTATGTGCTGATTCAAACCCTACCACTTTGGGTTTTTGGTTTTTTGTTTGTTTGTTTTTTCAGTTTTTGAGCCTCATAGCACTTCTTCTCTTACAGGGCCTTTGTTACAACCTTGTCACAATTTCCTGTGTTTCTGTCATAGTGTCCCTAACTACTTTCATGGTGGGTAGGACCTGGTTTTCACATATCCACTGTCCACACACTCTGTACTGTTTAATCAAGCTAACAAAATACAGTAAACATTTATTTAGAAGGGAAAACAAAAAGGGAGGAAAAATAATAGAGACAACATAGCAAGGAGCTTCAGTTAGACCAGCACATACCTAATAATTTGTTAAATTTGGGCAAAGTAGCGTAGCAGATACTACAGTGAAGACAAGTAAGAATAAGAAAGTCTCTGTTTTCAAGAAGCATATGGCATGGTAATAATAATAATAATTTTCATTTATGTAATGTGTGTGTTATTAGAAATTGAACCCAGGGTCTTCACACTGAGCTGCTCCTTATACTTATTTTGAGACAGGATCTTGATAAGTTAGAGGCTTGATAAGTTGCCCAGGCTGGATTTGAACTTATGATCCTCCTACCTCAGCATTCACTACCTCACCTGGCTTTAATGCATGTTCTTTACTACAACCTTTCCATATTTCCTACATTCTTAGCAGAACGCTATGATATTATCATCTCTATTTACTGATGGTGAATCTGAGGCTCAGAGAGTTTAAAGGACTTGTCCAAGCCCCTACAGCTGGTAAATGGATGTCTGACTTCAGAATCTGAGCTACTCCCGAGATTGGTGCCACTTCCCTGGTGGGGGAGCACGTGACAGTACTGGCAGTCCTCTGAGATGCGTTCTGCGTTTCATTTCTGAGCCCCTGCTTATGCTGTTAGCATAGTTACTTAGTCCCCTTGGAAAACTCTCGCTTCCACACCTCTCAGCCGTAGAAATGCTTGCCGTGCTTTAAACATTTTGGAGCCGTCTCCTTCTTGAAGCTTTTGCTGCCTCCTTCTTCCAAATGTGTTGCTGGTGCTGCAGGGCCCTATGTGCACCTGCAAAGTGAATGCATCAGTGGTAAGGTCATCTTTTCCCATTAGGATGGTTCTTTTTTTTTTGTACTGGGAATCAAACTCACAACCTCATGCTTGCCAAGCAGGTGCTGTGCCACTGAGCTATATCCTTGGCCCATTAGGATGGTTCTAAGGGTATGGTAAGAACATCTAATGAAAAGTGAGGGCAAATCCTGTCCCACTCAACAGACGCTCATGGAGTCCTCAGCAAGGCCTTGGTAACACAGAGTGTAGAACAACTTTCCCTCTTTTACAGGGAGACTGGGGTGGTACCCAGGATGAGGTCATTGTCTGGCCTTCATGTTGCATGGTGAGAGTTACTTCTTGTCTTGGGCAGAGACAGAGAGTCTCCCAGAGTTCTCTTGTCCCCTTTTGGGCCTGGTCCACACAGCCCTAAGGCATGAGGGAATGGGAACTCTCACAAGATAGACAGCCTCTCACTTACCTGCTGAGTTGCTAAACCAGAACGGGCTCGTGGAAAAGCATCATGACTTCTTCCCTCTGCATTTCCAGGAGTGAAGGGTCAAGCTAAGGCTGTCATAGTTTCCACTCATTAATCTTCCTGTAGATGAGTTGGTGAGTTTGGCGCATGACCTATGTGTTCCACGGCGCCATGGAGCAATGTCTTGCAGGTTGTGGAGGCAAAGAGAAGTAAGGCACAGCCATGGCTGAAGCATGGCCCACATGACTTAAGGACATATCTTGTCCCTTTCCAGCTTGATGACATACAATGGGTGGTCTTATGCAACTGAAATTTATTGTTCACAATTCTCGAACCTGGGGAATTCAATATGAAGGCATTGGCTGATTTTGTATCTGGTGAGGGTCTGCTGAGGATAGCTGTCTTCTCACGCTAACTTCAGATCATGGGAGCTGTCTTTTATGAGGGAACTAATCCCATTCATGAAGGCTCCACTCCCATGACTTCATTACCTCCTATAAGTCCGTCTCCTGATACTGTCACCTTAAGGGTTAGAATGTCAACGTATAAGTTTGGGCGGATACAAACCTTCAGCTTGTAGAAGTACAACGTCATGTGCCACCTGTGGGTTGTGGTGTTGTGTCCCTGGTGCTCCTAGAGATGAGAGGAAGGTAGGCTCTGTCTGGCTTAGAGAATATTTCATGGAAATGTTGATTAGTTTCCTGGACTTGAAAGATGAATGGGATTTCAGAGGGCTGAGGAGAGCTGAGCACCTCAGGAGAGAGGACAGCAAGTTCAGAGATCAGAGCCAAGGGAACTGTTTGGCATAACTGGAGTATGAGGAGTATTGGTTAGGGGCACATTTACAAGCATGTTTTGGATGTTCTGTTTGAAATCTTGCTGATATTTATGTAATAACACAGTCACCAGAATAGGCCTCTTCCTGCCCCTACATATGGGCCTGCTGGGGCTGCTGCTCCTTTCACCCTCTTCATCATTTATAAACGTTCTTGCCCAGCATCTTCCTCCAAGGCAAAGGCCCATCTGGCCCTGGAGCTCTTGCGTCTATGGCATTCTGCCCATGGCCAGCCTGACCTGCTTCCTGAGCTCAGCTCCTGGGAGGATGCAGTCTGCTGTGCTGTGTGACCACTGACCATCCTGCCCAGCAACTACCCTGGCATCCTGCTATTTGGGGTGGCCTTGAAGGGAGCATAGATTATTTGTTCTTTCCAGCACACAAAGATTGTCAGCCTTCAGTTGTAGAAAGCAAAATAAACAAACAAGAAAACGTTATTTGTCTGGTAGCACATCACAAGAGCTGATCTTCTAATAGCCGGCCTTGACCTTCATCATTTCATAGCCTGATCCACTGGGACAGAAATGTTGACACTCTCCTACTATTTCCTTGCCCAGTTTTCCTTTTCATAGCTTTGCTTTCAAATTAAAAACAAAACCAAGTAAAAAAATCACACAAACCCCAAATCTTCTCTGCTTTTTATCCTCAGATGGTCAGTGTTACAGTGCTTTTACTTTTAGTGGGGACTTTAGTTTTGTAGCAAAACAATGATTGCATTAGAGCCAAATGTTCCCTGCCCTGTTCAGAAGGGCCCAGTCCACCATACGCCTCTGAGAGCAGAGCTCAGAGACCAGCCACTAGCAGGGGTTTTCATGAGAGACAGAAGGTATCGGTGGCTTGGGAGGTAGACCTGCCCGCTCCAGTGAAGTGCAGTTCTTGGATCTGAGTGGGCAGCTGAAGGTTGAGATCTAGAGAGTCTGGACAGGAAGAATTGTAGCAGACAGGCATCCTAATAGCTGGAAGTGATATCGGGAAGAAATAACATCTGCTGCTGGGCTAGAGCACTCAAGACTGGTGACCTCAGACTCTTACGTCTCGCAGCCAGACTGCCATCAGCCTGCTTCCTTAGCCAGTTGGCCTCTCTTCTCTGCCTTCAGCTCATTAACCAAGTCTCCAGTTCACCTTCCATTCCCCTCTCTGCACTTGTTTCAGGACCTTAGTTCAGGACCTGAGTATCACCCACATTGCTGTTTCCGGCCTACTGAGGAATTCCTTGCCTGGGGTCTCCCCTATCAGGTCTGCTCTTCCAGGTCAGATATCATTCCCTGAAGCATGGTTCTGATCATGTTATTCAAATCTTGCTCACAGGTCTGTGGTGATTTCCACAACCTTAAGCCTGCCATGTCTAGGCCCCAGACAATCTGCCTAACCTTTTGTGCTCTGATCGTTCCTGTAGAGTCCCACTTACCTCTTTGCTCATGCTTCCAAACCTGACCCTTATAAGAATCTACTAGGAAGCCTGTTAAGCTACAATCCTCAAATTCCACACTGAGTGACACATACCCGTAAACTGGGAGCTGGAGACTGAATGCTTCATGTTTCAAATCCCAGCTATATGACCACGGATGAACCAGGACTGGAAACCAGTGCCTGTGTCACGCCATACTTGGGAACTGTTGTTACACTTTCCTACACTGAAATCCTCCCTCTTCTCCAGATTCAAGGTCACATGCTACTTCCTCTCCTCAGAGGTCCAGACCACCAGCAGTCACAAATGATTTCTTCTTCCACCCTAGCATGGCCCTGTGGCCTTTCTGCTCCAAGTCTTTCATCTTTTCCCTACTTGATTACAAGTTTCCTGAGTTGTAGGCAGTGTATTTCTTCATCCCTGTGTGTCTTGTAGTTTCTAGGAAACCAACTTAAACTTAACAGCCACTTCAATGTGAAAGATGCTATGAAATGAAATAACCTGATAAAAATATACGGTATTATGCTTATTTCTGTGCCATTTTATAATCTATAAAGAAAAAATAGGAAAAAAAAATCCAAGCATGGAAGTGACATGAATATCAATATTCAATTCCTGTTTTTTAAAGCTTAGAAATATGAACTGAAACAAGTAGCACTTGCAGTTGTAAAGCCATTTATAAGGAGGATCTTTCTTCTACTCTCTTGCCTGTGAAGAACACAAGATTTCTGCACATATCTGTTGCCAAGACCTCGCTGAGTAAACCCTAGTCAATGCAAAATGTATGGTTTTATTGTTCATCTGCAACTATTTTGTCTATTATCATTGCTTTCATTCACACCAGAAACACGAGTTAGCTCAGATTTCTGTTAACAGTTACGGTGTTACAGTATTCTCTGAGATGAGAGAAAAATATCAGGAGTGAGCCCTTTATGGCTTTTACAGAAACACCTTTATTGATAATTCCCACTTTTAATATCCTTTTATCTGCATTGCATAAATGAAATTATATATCCATTTCTAAAATTAGATAGGAGATTTATTGGATCAGAAGTGCTTTCTTTCTAATCCTTAAATGACCAAAATGTTCTTCTTTGATAATTCTGTAAGAGAATTAAATTTGCTTTTTTATCCTGAAATGATACAGATAGGAGATTAACCTAGTTATGCTTCACCAATGTAAGGAGTGCTTGTCTTAGGGAAGCCGGCAATGCCAACAGAGGTTTCTGATTCAAGAATATATAGAAGACACAGGACTTGGCAGAGTAAAGTATGACTCGTTAAAGAGCATAAAAGTACTTTATAAATAATTGACTGTTTAGACTAAGAACTCTAATTCCCTGTTAAACCATAAAATGCTTTCATGAGGGGCTGGGGATATAGCTCAGTGGCCCCGTGCCCATCTGGCAAGCACAAGGTCCTTAGTTCAATTCCTGGTACCAAAAGAAGAAATAATTTCTTCTAAAATGCTTTCATGGAGTACATGCCTTACAAGAAGATTTATTCTTTTTTTTTGCCTAAACTTCTCTAGAATTTGTAATTATTAATTAATTCATAATTGATTATGAACAAGGATGCCAAAACTGAACAAAAATACTGAAATCAGCCCATAGGCATTTGTTATGTATTTATTGTGTAGGATGCTTTGCAAAGGTTGTGATTTAAAATGAAATACCTTCCTCTAATAAGATCACTTTTTAAGGTAGAAATGGCTTACACATAAAGCATCTAACATGGTGAGCACTGAATAAATGCTAGGTAGCATTTTTAAGGTAACTGTGTGTAAGTAACACATGTGCCAAATTTCAGAGAGAAATTCACACAATCCAGACATATTAGTAATTTTTGAAATAAACAGAGATTTTATTCTCTCCCCTGCATGGTGTTCTCAGATTCAAATGCAGAGAAATGTGCATACCTATAAACTGTGAATGTTTATTTTCAGCTATGAAAAGGAAGCCAAATTTGGAGCTAGAAAGGTGCTTGTCATAAAACAGAATCTAACTCTATATAATTCAAGACAATATAAGACTTGCTGCATGGCACTTATTTTAAAGATTCAAAGAATTAAATCAGGTTGGTGATGGCTTGCTCTATTAGTTTTGGAAGGTAATTTGAATTTTATATTCATCTTAAAAATCTTACATGCTATAAACACAGAAATACACAAACATGTTATTTTTACCGACAGTTACAAGGTTTTGAGTTAGAAGAGCAGCTTATGTTTAGGTGAAAGCTCTGCCTCAGTGGTGAGTTGAATATGCCTCTCCCACTCTATCCACCCACAGCCTCAGAATGTGATCTTATTTGGAAATAATGTCTTCACAAATGTAGTTAAGATGAGATCATGCTGAGCTAAGGTGGACCCTGAATTCAATATTACTGGTGTCTTTATAGAATAAGAAAGCAGACAGACACAGAGGATAGAGAGCCATGTGACAGCGAGACACGGATTGAATGACACAGTCAGAGCCCAAGTAATGACAAGACTTGTTGGCAACCAGTAGATGCCAAAAGAGGCAAGGGAGTACTCTTATCTTTTCTAGATACTTCAGAAGTAACACGGCTCACCTGACACTGATTGTGAGCTTTGTATCTCCCGAACTGTGAGAGAATAAAGTTTCATTATGTTAAGTCCTTTGGGCTGTGGAACTAGTACAACCACCAATGGAGATTAGCCATTATGTGTCGGTACACCATTTTCTATCTGTACACTGGACGCAGTAAAACCTATCACACAAGGTCGCATAAGGTTACAGGAGATGGTCTTGTACAAGTACTTGGTATATGCGCAGATGTCCTTTATGTACTTGCTTTACATTCTTATGCATCAGAGTGTTGCCCCTTGTACAGGGTGAGATTTTAGCTTAGTGAGAAGAAAACTAGTTTTCACAGGACCATCCAAACAGTTCAGTGATATCTTATGAAACAGTCCATTTCCCATCATGGGATCATGGAAAAAGTGAGGCAGAGTCTTTATCACCCAGCGTGATAAGGGCATGCATCAGGATGAGACTGGGTTGCCATCCATGTAGCAGAAACCACATGACAGTGGCTTAATCAAACAGGGATTCATCCAAAATGTTCTCACATTCAGTGACCTAGCTGTGCTTCTGGGGCTGGTGTGGAAGCCCCATGGTGCCATGAAGGACCTGGATCCTTCTCTTTTTCTCTTTTTACGTTCTCACATGTGGCTTTCATCTTTGCTGCCTAAAGATGGCTGCTCAACTTCCAGCTTCATTTACTCCTTCTGGCAGGAAGAAGGGTCAAGGAGGAAGAGGCAGCCCAGGTTAAGAAATCAAAACGGCCCTAGAATTTCTCAGCACATCCAGCATGATTCTTTTTTGTTTGTTTGTTTGTTTGTTTTCTGGTACTGGGAATCAAACTCACAACCTTGCGCTTGGCAGGCAGGCGCTGTGCCGCTGAGCTAAATCCCCAGCCCCACCAGCATGATTCTTATTGACCAGAACTGGGTTACATGACCATTCCTAAAAGTGAGAATATCTAAGAAATTTAGTTTTGCTCTGAACAAAATACCAGCAGGTATTTTATTTGTGAGGAACCAGAGGATCATGGATTGGAGCAGATAATTTGCAGTGTTGACTATAAAAGGGATTCAGGGATAGGTGGTAGTTTGGCTACAGGGATCTTTTCAAGTATAAGATTCACCGACATAGTTAATAGATTTCCTACCTTTTGTTTTGTTTGTTTTTTTTTCCGGTACCAGGAATCGAACTCACGACCTTGCGCTTGCCAGGCAGGTGCTGTGCCGCTGAGCTAAATCCCCAGCCCCTTAGATTTCCTACCTTGAAGATATTTATGGTTTATATTGGAGGCAGATCTCCAACTCAGCTGTGTGGATTTGAATTCTAGTACTAAGTCTTCCTAGAAATATAATCCTGGTCATAGGCAAGTTGCTTATATTCTCAGCCTTGATTCCTACATCTCTATAATGGGGAGGATGGCATTATATGAGTGAATTATATGAGTTGGATAGTTAAAGTGTTAGTGATACTCATCCCTCAGTGTCCTTGGGAAGTTTGTCCCAGAACTCCAATTCCTGCAGATACCAAAATCTGAGGATGCTCAAATCCTTTACATAAAATAGTATTGTGGTATTTGCATATAACCTGTACACATCCTCCTGCACTTTAAATCATATCTAGGTAACTTATAATACCTAACACAAGTAGATAGCTGTTCATGCTGAATATTTAGGAAATAATACAAAGAAAAAAATGGTCTATATATGTTTAGTGCAGACACAGTATTTTTCCAGTAAAAATTTCAGTCTGTGTTCGATTGAATCCATGGATGTGGAGCCCACAGATACAAGGACTGACTGTACAATATTTGGCATTGCCAAATGCTAAATAAATGGAGCTATTCCTTTTCTACTAACTGGCAAGCTCCTCAAAGACAGTAAGTATGTCCAATATGTTCACCATACAGTCCCTGTGCCCACTTCACATAAATTTTTAATGGATGCTTGTTAAGTGAACGGATGGATGAGACAATGCTAATATAAACAGACTCACAATAATTGAAATTTGTTGTTTCTTAAGTGAAATTTGGGGCATATTTCTGAAGTATCTTCTTGAAGTAGGAACACTCTACATTAAGAAGGAATGTATAAGAATAAGAGGTTGTGTTGATTTGTGTCATTAGTTGGAGATAATTGAAGCCACTCTGATAAGTTTAAGCAAGAAAGATTTATTACAGAGTATTAGCGACCTTAAAAAAGTAACAGTGTTCCAGCAATAGTTCCCTTGGTACCACCACTCATGCTCGCATTGGTTTGGTTAGAGACTGAACATGAAATTCTGCCACAGCTGTCCCAGAAAATTAGACATGCCAAATCTATAAGAAGAACTAATGTCCCTGTACAGTCGCTGGTGGACACCTCCTCCTTCCAAATCTCGTGTGAATATGTCTGTTTCTCAGATCCCAGTTCACATTAGACTCACTGCTGTAAAGGAGCCTGGGTAATGTAGTTTTTAGCCTTCCAGGCTCTGTAATCCAAGAAAGTTTGCTAAAAGATTGGTCAAGGTACCTAGTCAGCAAAATGTAGTATTTGGCGTATAAGTCATTCTGAGTAACTGTGTACTGTTGTCCCACAGTTTGCAGGTCACATATGGCCTCTGGGAGGAGGCCCTATAAGATCAGAGGAACATAGTGAAGAGTTTGGGCAAACATATCCCAAGATCCTATAGGGCAGGCAACCAGGCAGGGACAGTGGGCTACTGATAAGGGATACAAGGAAGGTAGAAGTAATAGTCTTTAGCCACACGTGTGGATGGATTGGTTATGTAGGGAGAGAATCCTGCTTCTGCATTTCTCTTTCCTTGGCCACTGACCCAGGTGCTTGATTCCAGGCAGGACCAGCTAGCTCACCACACAGCCCAGCCAGCCCCATCCTGCCAGAGCAAGGCTGGCAAAGGGGGAGTTCATGTGTTAGCTGTACCGTGTGCCTCATGTGGCCTGGCCTGCATGACTCTCCAGCTCATCCTAAAACTTCAGATGTGGGAAGGAGTAATCACAAAGCAAGAGGAAGTGACACTCGCTGCACTGAGAACCTTTTGTTTGAATCTCCCAGGCAGCTTGAAGTTGCAGGAAGGAGCTGAGTGATCTCCAAAAGGCGGCGGGGAGGGACTTAGTTGGGCATGTTATTTTCCTTTATCTTCCCTTCCTTTCTCTTGTCTTTCTTTTCAATTTCAGTTTGTGTTTTACAGACTGTGTAAAGTAGAGAGTGGGACAAATGAGAAATTAGATGGAACAGATCTCACAGACAGCCAAGTTCAGAACGGATCTTTTATGCAAGAGAACAAACAGCCATGATTTACCCCCATCCCCCTACCTTTTATAGATTCTCTTTTTGTAGGCAATTGTGGTGAATTTGACTGATTCACTGACATTATTCCTCTCTTTGCAGGCTGTATTCAGCTTAGGCCTTTACCCTGGTATACCTTGTGTAAGGACAGAATCCTTAAATGCAACTTGCAATATGCGAAAACCATTTTCTAGAAACTGACTCAGTGTAATGCCATTAGATGCAATCAGAAGTTCCTAAGCCTCTTACTGGAACTCTCTTCCAAATGTGCCCTAATCCAATTTACCTTTCCTTTGGAATTTAAGCTTCTGACAGCTGCAGTGGACATTTCTCAGACAGAGCAGTTTGGCTGGTAACAGGTGCCTTTTCTTGTTCTTCCTTCTTTGCCTGCTTCATGCTAAGGTCTTGGTGTGACGTCCTGGTGAGCTGTAGCCATTGGGTTGTAGCCAGTGCCAGCACAAGAAGGTGCTGTCATGTTACAAACCTAATTTTAATGCCAAGGATGTGTCAGAAATTTTTGGGTGAGTGAATGGGACAGAGCCCTGCTCCCAAGCCCCAGATGACTTCTGTCTATTTCAGAACCACTGTGGTGTGACAGTGTGAGGACACTTCATCTCTAATAAAGCCGGAGCCTAATGACTCATTTCCACAAGGTTTGGATTTTTCGTTTTGATCGAAAACATTCTTTCTTAAGAAGAAAAAGTTTGCCATGACCACTCAAAGGGAGAGAAAAGTGATTTTCCATTGTTTCAAATAGAATACATTTATAATATTTTAGCTTTCGTGTGTGGTTTTCAGTATTACGGTGCAGCACACCACACACACACATGCACACACATACACATGCAAACATACACATACACATGCACACACACATACGCATGCACACAATGGGTGAAACCAGGGGCCCCTCTATAAATATGTCCCTGTTCAAAAGCATGATATCCTCAGAATAACACAGAAGGAAAACATTAAAATGAAAAAGACTTTCAAAATGGAAATCTGAATTGTATTTTACTGATGAGTATGTAAAACTGTACAACCTCTCCAGAGAGGGAAATTTGACATTATCTAACAAAGTATAAGTGCAATTTAACTTCTATCTTTCTATCTATACTAACAGGAAATAACATAGTATAAGATCACTACTGTGACATTATTGTAATCCCAAAAGGTTAGAAATCCAACTGTTTAGCTATAAGGAACTGTATTGATAGGCTGATGGTGTAGTACATAGTAGAATAATATGCAGCTATGAAAAAGAGTAAGGGAGAACTCCTCATATAAATGTGGAGAGAGCTATTTAATAATATAGAGAACAGGAAAAAGCAAAGTGCCAAAGAGTAGATATTATGCTCTGTGGTTTGAGTAAGAAACAGTGGGCAAAGAATGTGTGTGTGTATTCATTGTATATCCACTATACATTTATATACACACATGTATATAAGGATATATATATATAGACACACACACACATTTTATATATTTGTACTAGTTGTGGAAAGAAATATTGTTGGTCAAAGGATATAAATTTTCAGTTTTTAGATAAATTCTGGGGATTCCCATGTAGCATGGTGTCTATATTTAATAATAATGCATTGTGAACTTGAAATTTACACAATTTTTATTTGTCAGTCATACATCTCTCAATCTGGAAGAAAAACAGAAAAACAAAGGAAAATAAATAGAAGCTAGTGAACAATTATAACTCACAGAAGGGAAGAGGAGAAGTAAGATTTCCCTGCATTTTCCATCTAGTTCTGGCTTTGAGTCATTTTCTTGTGTAAAGCAGTACAGGTTGATTGATTTTTCATTCCTTTGTGGGCAGTATTTCCACAGTGGTGGTCTGGGAGTGTCAGGGAAATGTGGAGAGGGGTGACCTCCACCTGGCAGTGCCCAGGGCACTAGCTTCCAGCTGCTCTGCCAGCCAGGATTCCTTTGGAAGCGCAGCTTTTTGCTAGCACCCTGCCTCAGTGACTCCTTCCGGCTGCCGTTGTCCTCCCAGAGTTCCTGCTTTATTTTCCAGGTGAAATCAGCAGCATGACTTTCTCACCTTTGACTCTTGGGGAGGAAAACTAGAATGTGGGTTTTAATGCATATCTATGGGAATGACCCATTCAGAAGAAATTCTGGGAAACGGAAGGTGACAATGATTCTCTCCCAGCTCCCATATCCAACCAGTTGTCAATCATAATCCTGAATCAAAAGTCTTTAGGGATTCTTTATCTAGCTGGCTTTTTAACTTTCTTGTGCTTGTATGTCATCTCACATTCTTCTCCAAATAACTTCTTCACAGAACCCTTGCAGCGTAGAGAAGGAAACTGTGGTTCACAGAGGCTTAGTCACTTATGAAAGGTCACACGGCCTACATAAAAACAGGCCTGAGGTTTGTTGTTTGCATTATATCCTCTGCCTTCCCAACTTGGCCAAACTCTGTCATATTTAACTTTGCTGCTGTCTTTCAAATTGTTTGCAGACCCACTGAGAGCAGTTGTAGGTTATCACTTCCTCTCACCGGAGTGCCATGATTTCCTTCCGGCAGGGCTCTGTCTCCAAGTGTCTCCTCTTATAACCTTGAGATGCTACTTACCACCCGGGGCTCAGGCTTCCTGAGGCCCACAAGTACCCCTGCTCCACTCTACACATGTCTTCCGGGGCACCTACCTCAATGCACAGAGGTTGTTTTTCTCTCAAATAAGTGATTCTTCTGATAGTAGGACTTTGTTTTACATTTGCATCCTCACAGAGTCTTGTGTATTAATTAGAACTGCAGTTATTTACTTGGAACCACGGAGGCATTTGGGCAGGACACATTAATGCAATGACCGCACATAAATCATTGCATAGGATGCTCGTAGAGGTCACCCAATGGGAGGACTTTAAAAAGCACCCACATTTGTATCGTTTCTGTCATTATTCATGGGCTCTATCCTCACAGAGGTGCGCATTAGGCATCATGGTACACAAGCCCCTTGGACTGGGCCGTGTGAGCCGCAGTCGAGGCAGTTGCAATGGCTGACTGTGTGCGCACTTGCATACATGCACACAATCAATGATTGCTGATATCCTGTTTTGTAAATGCCCAGCATGGATGGCAAAAGCTTCCTAGCTACAGCATGGCCTCGCAGATTGCGAGGGGCTTTTCCTCAGACAGGCGGTGAGGATGGTATGCTCACACACCTGCTAACTTACTCAACATGAGCTAATGCAAAATGGGTGATGAGTATAAAAAATGTGGTAAAATTGTTTCATAAAATGTGGGTATGAAAAAGAGCAACAATTTAAAATATATTATCTTAGCAGTATGTGGGATTATGAATATGTGAATGTAAATGATTTAGAAGTGGACAATTGATTATTTCCTCCTAAGCCTTAGAATTTTGTATATTCAGATGTATCAAAAAACCTTTTTTTGCTTCGTTCCTGTATTCTCACTGATGAAGTGGAAGTTGCTTTATAATGTGCAGAACTGTAAAGAAATGGAACAGCTACTCTTGCCCCTAAACACACTGTGAGTTTGGTGGCATAAAACAAAACTCACTTTATTAAGTTCTTGGGTTTTAGGGGGTTAGAAATTCTGGAAAAGAACAGAGGGGACAAGTTTCTTTTATTCCATCGTGTCTGGAACCAGTGATAGGACCTGTGCTAGGAAGTCAGAGGCGAAGCTGGGATCATCCAGTGGTGTCTCCTCACTGCCACTGGGCTTCCAGGCAGCACAGCAGTGTCCCCGCAGTCAGATGAGTTCAAGGTCAAGCACAAAGGTCTTACTGGAAGCCATGGAGGTTGGCTGCCTGGCCTTTTTGTGACCTGGTTTTTTTCCCCCTGACAATGACTACTGGTCCTTACCACTAGCATCTTCCTTTGGTTTCAAGTAAATTAGAATTCTGTCCAAATTCAGGGAGAAGGGACCTGGACCCCACTTCTTCTGAGGGAAGCATCAGTATTTTGTTGTAGAAGACCACATTGAATGGGAAATATAATCATGGCCATTTCTGGAGAATATAGTCTTCCTCAAAGAACTTTGGCAGCTGCCCATGTAAGAGAAGATGGAAAACCAGAAGCAAGTTATGGCCGAAGTGCTTAGGGAGTTAAAATGGTGCTCTTTCATGGATGAGGCTTGCAAGGTAGGAGTGGGGTATGGATGCTTGGAAAAGTGATGGCAGAAACCAAATGTGGAAGTAGGAACGAGGCAGCTGGATGAAGATCGGGGTGAAGGAGGGAGAGGGTGCTCTGTTTTGGAGTCTGGAGTGAGGAGAGTGTGCCTTGGGCATAAATAGGAGCAGAGGCAGACAGATACCTGAGAGAAAGAGGAGGTGGGAGGCCCAGCAGCTTTTCACAGCCTGACCTCTGCCTGGGTGCCTCTCTGTGGCGAGTCTTCATGGCTGCTCCCAGTGGAACCCTGCCTTGCCTGCTCCAGGCTTCTCCTGTGGAGTCTCCACCATCAGCCATCCTTGCTGCTCCCCCAGATTTCCTTCTCAGCTGCTGTCCCTGCTTATTCTGCACCCAGCACATGAAGGTGGGCTTCTGGGGTCCTGGGCCCTGCAGTAGATTTTGTGACCATGTGTGAGTAGTCGAGTATTTCTAGGAGATGGTCACAGCTTCATTAGCCTCTCAGAGTGATCTCTGAAAGAAAAACCCAAAGGTTAATTAACCTCTGTTGCTTCTGTCATCGTCACTCTATGGCTTCAGTTCCTATGCAGTCCACATCGCTCACTGAAAATATGTGATCCCTCCCTAGATACACACGAGGCTCTTCAAGTAAGCCTAAAAACATACTGGTGATTTGGGGGTGACCCCAGACCAATTGATTCACAAAGTCCAGCACCCTGTTTGTTAAAAGCTATCTAAGTAATGCTAATGTAAACCAGAACTGGAGATCCATTTAACTTTCTGCGCACCTGCATGGAAAATATCTTCTTTTGCATGCCACAGCATTAGTTTGATAAGACTCCCCTGGGGGAAAGATATTTGGAATTAGTGCTATGTAGAATATTTCATATGCCAGGTTCATGGTTGTTTTAAATACATTTCAAAGAAAGCATTAACCTTGCTTTGTAAAAATAACCCGTGGTCAATACTTTAAACTATTTTCTCTCTACTGGGTTAGCATAAGTTATACTGCTTTAAAGAGAGTGAAATTATATCAAGATTGGCTTGTCAGGTTAGGTGACAAAACATCTGGGGTTTTTTGAAGTCAGCAGAGAAATTAAATATAATTGTTTTCTTTCTTTTTTTTTCTTTTTGGTTTTTCTCCAGTACCGGGAACCGAACTCACGACCTTGCACTTGCCAGGCAGGCGCTTTGCCGCTGAGCTAAATCCCCAGCCCCTATAATTGTTTTCTTTGTGTTGACTTCGCTGAACTCTTGAGCCTCTTTCTTATTTACCTAATTTTTAAATTTTATTTTTAAGTATAGAGGGAGACTTTATTATTAAAAAATAAACTATATTTCAGTGGGTATTGAGTTTAGGTTTTGCAAAAGAAGAAGAACTCTGGAGACATGGTAGGCGATGGTATGTAATGATCAATCGATGCCACTGAACTGCATGCTGAAAAATGACGAAGGTGGAAAAATTTATGTTATGTGCATTTTACCACCATGTAAAAGAATAAAAATTCAAAAACTAAATAGTCACTTCTTAAAAGCAAGAAAAAGAAAAAAGCAAACTACTTTTAGGTGGAATAAATAATTGGCCTTTTAAAAAAGAGATCTGTTGTTACTCAGCAAAAAAACCCAAAATCAACCAACCCATCGGAAAAGGATATCAGCACAGACCATTTCTCTCAAATCACAGTGAAATTGGGAGGGTGGAAAGCAGCTGTTGTGGAGGCTTTGGAAAACTTGATACTGAATTGATGATGAGTCCTGCTTGTGGCGTGAGGAGAAGGTAAAGGTTAGGGGCCTACGGACTGCTTTCCTCCTGTCTCTGGCTGCTCACCTATGCAGCCCGTGGTATTGCTCACATCCTTTCAACTCCTCTTGATTCTAAAAGCATGGCTTATTCAGGTTCAAGATTTCCCAGAGTTCTGAGTTGCCTCGCTCTGTGCAACCCTCTTGCATCCTTGGGGTGATCTTGCCCCGCCCCCCGCCAGCTTCCTTAGAGTCTGATATTGCTCATCGGATTTGTGACCAAGAAGAGGCTGCCATTCTCACTTGCTCTTCTAGACTTAGAACAGCCAGACCCACTGTCCTGGAACCTGAAGCACTGCATTCTTCTGAGTTTACTTCTGTTTCCTTGAAACCACACCTGGCTGTGAAGCAAGGCCTCCCTGAGGCAGAGCAACCTGTGAAGGAACTAACAGAGCTTCACACACTGCTCAGGAGATGTGGGGAAGCAACAGGGACCCCTCCAGTGGTGATTCAATAGAAACCACAGAAAGAATAAGGAATGTGGATGCCATCAAGAATATGCACAAAGGGAACACTCCTGGCCTTGGTAAATGAGTATTCCGAGAAAGAAGAGTCTTTGAGTTTGAGTCACTCACAGAGTCTGTTTCAAGTGGTAAAAATTTGACTATCATACAAATTAAGATTCGCTTTAAAAAGTTCTGATTTAGATATTCTTCATGCTGCATGACATGTTGACTGCTGAAATGTGTCTTCCACAAAATGAACTGACGATATACTCAAGAGTGTAAGGTCTGTAGAAGTGTCCCACGACACAGGGACACTGTTTGACCTTGTGAAGCATTTGATAGAAGGCCTGGTCCAAATAGAGGAAGACTGAGTAAACATTTTCTTCTTTCCTAAGTTTTCCCCTCAATCTCTCTATACAATCACTTTCCCCAGAGTCCTGCAAAAGTGTCTGAGGAATGGATCATCATCCACTATAACACTGAACAAGATTAATTGTTAGGATCTAATGGGAAGGACTTATTTGCTAAACTACAAACTGGCCATATTGTCTGTCATATGGGCCAGAGTCACATAGTTATTTGAAATTAATCATCTTCTGGAATTACCTGTGACCTTCGCTCTTGGTAATTGTTATTTTAGTGTGCAGCAAGATGGTGTGCAGACAGTTGGATGAGATCTAGCATTTATTGACCATGTGTGTGCAAAATATCATGAAGGTTTAGATACATTATTTAATGTTAGCAAACCCCCTGCTGTGAAAGACATTAATTACCCTTTTCTGTGGCCAAGGGAACTCAGATTTTAGAAGGAACTGAGATTTATCCTGGGCCACCCAGCCAGGAAGACTGGCACATGGATTTGAGCCCAGATCTAAGCCCATATCTTCAGCCGGATCCACAGATTGGTTCTGAGCACTACGTACATTTTTCTTTTCTGCCACTCTTCCCTACCTCCCTGTTGACCACACCCGTAGCACACAGTGGGGTCAGACCTCCTTCTGGGCAGCCTCTATCTCTCCAGTAGACACATCTGGAAGAGCCAGCCTGGGTGTCTCTGATCTTCTTTTGGACGCGAGCAGAGTCACTGTCTCAGGTGAGAAGCTAAGGTCATTTTCTGTTTGACATCCTGCAGTCTTTTAAAGGAACGGTCGATATAGATCAATTCCTTCCTCTCCCTTTGATGCTTTCCTCCCTGGCTCAGGTCACCTCTCCCTCTGCTCCAGCAGCACTTAGGACATTTTCCTCCTTCAGGCTTGGTGGGGAAGTGCCTGATGCCTCTCCTGGGTATCTTGTGGCAGTCATGTCCCTCTATACACCACCATGTAGGTCCAGGAGATGACCCAAAGCCTTCTGCACTTCAGGCACTAAGTGCGAGTTTCTCAGTGGTTTATCAAAGGATACAAAAGGCAACTCATTTTCTATAAGGAGGAACTTGCGGGTGGATCCCAGAACCAGGCACTGTTAGCCTTTTGAATTTTCTCCAGTGTTCGCAACTCGATTTGCCAGTGCGTTCTTGGAATCTGGTATTTGTTGCTAAGATGAACATTTTGGGTGGAACCCAGCCATGTTTCATACCACAGAGCCTTCCCCGTAGCACCGGACAAGGACAGGATCAAGAGCTTTCCATTTACCTGTGCCAGAGCCAGCCAGCCCTGTTTGGCTGATATCTGATTTGGACGGCTCTCCTTGAAGCAGGACAGCCAAATCAGCTTCTTGCTGATAACAGTAATCAGATTTTATAGCAGAATCCCCACTTAGGCAGGGTAAAGTGGGAGGCAGCCTGAGGTATTGATTTGTGTTGTGGAAGGTTCTTTTCCATGGAGAAGGGAGAATATTTTGTGCTGAAACCTTTTTCCTTCCCTGTACCCAGTATCGTTTTTCTGGGCATGTTATGAGACAGAAGTTCTTTTGTGCAGCTTTTTGATTTGTTTATTTAAAACACTGGAATTAAGGGTTGGGAGAAAAATTATTCATATTTAAGGTATGTGGTGGGCTCAGAAGTGTCATCCAGTTTAGATAACTGGAGGAAGTATAGATTATTTGATAGTGTATCTGCCATTTTCAATTCCATTGTCTTTCACATTTCATACTGTTAAAAAAAAAAATAGTATTTCCCTGCGTGCCAGGATTGGCTAAAGAGAATTTTTTTAAAAAAAATCACTAACTACTCTGTGCATTTTCAACTTCTCTTAATATTTGCATTTGGAAGATAATATTCTCTAGGTAGCTTTGAAGATAATAATCGAGGTGAGAAAGCATGGATGTTTCTGCACTGATTGGCGAGGAAGGCTTTTCCAGATGCAGAATACCACGGGGAGTCGATCTGGCTGCGATAATTGACAGCTGCCAGCCTGTAATCTTCTCTGCTACATTGGGGCTAGGGCTGCCGAAGGTACCACAATGGCTGGGCTGCTGGGAGCTAAGACCCTGCACATGGCACAGCTTTCCTCCCCACAGCTATGTGCAGAGACCTCACCCCTACAGCAGCATCCCTGGCTTTAGGAAGCGAGAGAACCTGTAACCTCCCCTTGGCCTGTGAGAGGAAACAGCTCAATGGGCCACTCTTGGATGATTGGAGGTTTTCTTTTTATTGCAGCAGTGCTAGCATCTTATTCCTAAAATCTTTTAGAGACCGGTTTTGTTTTTGTTTTTGTTTTTGTTTTTCCAGTGCTGGGGCTGCAAGCCAGGGGTACTCTATCATGGGTGCATGTTCTGAGCCCTTTTACTTGTTTTTGTTTTGAGGTAGGGTCTGTTACGTTGCCAACACTGACGTCAAACTTTGAATCATTCTGCTTCAGCCTCCTAAATAGCTAGGATTACAGGCATGCACCACCATGCCTGGCTGACACCAGTTTTCAAGATGAGCTGGGATTGTACAATGAAAGACCTGAAGATATCAACCAAATAGAAGGAACAACTCCCCCATAGGGGCAGTGAATAATGTGGATCCAAGTTCTATTGTTTCCATTTTGAGATTGTAAAAACCTCACCCCAAACCTTCTTACTAGCCTTTCTCACTCTATTCTATCACGTGGGATAAGACCGCCTGTTGAATCTTCTCACAGACTTGTCCTGGGCATCAGAGAAAGTAATGTAAGTGTTTTGTTCTCTTTGTAGCCAATTCAAACAGAGCACATAGATAAAGAAGCAGTCCCTGGCAACTATAGCTTCTCATTTTGTTTCTTTTTCGAATTATGGCCTAAATTGTAAATGCTGCCTAATAATAGCAATAACTATCACTTGGTGGACACTTTCTATGTGCCAGGCATAGAGCTAAATGCTCTACAGGCAGCATTTTATTGAACAGTCACAACGACAGTCATCTTGCTGCTGCTCACCTTGCTCCTGTTGCTTCAGCTCACAGAGGCAGAACTTGGGTTCTGAACCTCGCATGCACTTTCCTGGAAGCTGCCTTCTCAGAGAAGGAGCTGCACTCACCATTTTTAATGTTGACACTTCAAAAATGGTCTCAAATTCTGTCAGTTCAGAAATGATCTCAAATTTTTAATATTTAACTGCAGCGTAAGTAAGGCCAGAAGTCGTGGACTGCGAACGTGACTATTGTTTGCAGGGGAAGAAAGAGAGGACACTGGAAAGAGAAGTGGAGAGCAGAGGATTGGGGGAAGAGAGAGGATTCATAAAAAAATTTGAATTTATAAATCTCATTTGATACTTTTCATGCAGATAATCTTTAAAAGCACCCAATTAATTAGTTAATGGGGTTTTGATGTTCGTAGTGCAGGAGACCTGGAACTAATGGTCTTGATAATCTTCATAAAAGATTAGGCAAGGCATGAAGGGAGATAATTCCCAGGGTTTCAGAACTTTGCAGGACAGAGATGATTACAGTGGAAGTGGGGTGGAAGTGGTGACCAGGAGTGGAAGGAGGCGGGCTGGGGAGGGAGGAGATGCCTTCAGGAAATGCCTCACTCCTAGCTCCCCACGGAGCCTTTGTCACTGTCTTTCGGTCAAGTGCATTTTAACTTTGGCTATGGTGAGTCCCTGCCTGGTTCTAATAGCAAGAAGACAAGTTCCAGCCACCGGTTGTTGTCTGCATCTAGCAGAGGCCTTCTGGTTGTTTGTTCCTGGTCATGCTAGATAAACAGGCAATGATTAAACATTTTTAGAGCAGCCTTTTTAACTCTGAACTTTATGATTCCCGAACATGCTATAAAGATGAAGCATCTTGCAATTCCGAAATGATCCAGGGTTCCTTCCATTTCTCCAGAGCCCTGTGAACTGGGGGTGCCTTTAGTAGCTGCCTCCTACAGCCTTTTTTGACTCCTGCCTGGGAACCTAAGGCCACCTACATCAGTTGGGAGAATTTTCAGTTCAGCAAGAAATCAGGTTCTTTCTCTGAAGAAAGAACAAGTCTCAAGGCTGACTGCTGAATTTCAGGCTAAGAAATAACATTTATAAAGAACAAACAGAGTGGCCTCTTCTGCAGAATCAATTCTTAGGTTTCAGATGTTGATTATCCATTGTTGTGAATTATTTGGGGATTTCTTTCTCTGCTTTCTTGGGTGGTTTTGCCTTTTCTCATCATATTTTCATTGCCTCTAACTGAAAAACAAAGTACAGAAATGAGTTAAAACTAGAGTCTGATTGTTTTGCCACTCATGAGCAATTCCTGAAAGGGAGAGAGCATTTCTTGTTTATCTTCTCTCTACCATGCAGGTGTCTCGGCGGAGCTTGCTTATGGGTGGATTAGATGTAGATGAATATTTCATTGACTGCAGGACAAAGATGGAGATGGGGCTCTGAGTTCACTTGTAAAGAGGGGTTCTGGGGTCCCTGAAACCTGCAGAGAGCATGGCTGTTCTGTGGCTTGATGTCATAGTGTTTTTCACACGGGAAGAGGGACCCTAGCTCTGTAATATGCAGCTCCTGATTGATGGGCTAGCATCTTCTGTCCCACACCACAGCCATGGGCTTCCTTCAGTCTTTGCAGGGCAGGCTTAGGAAAGTTTCTCATGTTTAGGCACATCCCATCCCCCTCTCACAGGTTGCCAACCCGTAGAAGTGCACATATCTTTGTTGATTGATGGACTAGGATCCTCATGTGCATCTTCATAGTACCAGATTGACACCTGAGGGGCTGAGACCAGCCGTTCTGTCTGCCTTGCCAGTAAAATAACCGTGAACCTCTGGGTCCAAAGACCGAGCAAAATAAAGACAGTTCAAGAGTAAGGATTTGAGGCAAAGCAAGCTATAAGGCCACTGAGGAGAAAATCTGTGCCCAAATCGAAGAAAATGGTGTGTGTGAAGGAGATGGATACTTGGCTGCTGGGCTGGGAAGGAAGCAAAGTTTCCACTGAGTAAAGAAAATTACCAGATTCTTTTAGGTGATTGCTGAAGGTTTTGGGCTCAGGGGCAAAGAGAGAAAAGATCTTGGAACTTCTCTATGATGACTCAAGACACAGTCTCTACCAGGTACCTCCCTCCCACGTATGCAGAGCGTGCATGCACTCGCATGTGCACACGTGAACTCCTTTCTCTGCTCTGGGTGATCTCTAATACTTTGCCTTTCTTCTTCTCTTAGCAATGTCAGAGGAGCCTAAATATTTTTATGTGAATTACACTGATCAATACTTACCATAATAGAAATTAAAATCTTTTGTAACTTGTGAGAAGTTACAAAAGTAATTTATTTCAAGCAGTATTGCCTATTACACGTTACTATAAATTATTTTTATTAAGAAAGGATATGTTCTAAAATACTAATGTCCTTGTTTTACTTTGCTGCAAATCTCCATAGCATCTGGCTTAAGGGGAGATGGCTAGATTTCATACCTGTTTCTACAGCTAGTCTGTTGCCGTAGCATATCATGCACTTTCTGTAAAACTCCATCATGCACTTGAAAAAGAATGAGGGTAAACAAGTCAAATAATATCTCAGTTTTATTGTGAAAAACAGTTTCAACCTCTGAGAGGCGCTGTGAAACTCTCAGGGACCCCTAAGTTTCCCCATCCCATGCTTTGAGAACTGCCTCCCTAGGTGCAAATCCCCCCAAATTGGCCTTTCTCTGCTTTAACAAATAGCCGTCTTGTATGATGCCATTTCTGCCTCAGCAGAATGTAGGTACCAGCAAGCCAAGCAAATGATTGCTTTGGCATTTGCACAGTGTCTATGAACCTTCCAAAAACAGCCCAGAGACAAACTACAATAAGATTGATACTGAATGTCCCATTGGGCAGTCTGGCCAAGCTCTTGTTCATAGACTAGAAAACAAGATAATCCAGAGCATGAGACAGTCTCCTTTTCAACATGTGGTCTCGAATTGTATGTGCTCCACATAGTCTGGGCGCTTCACAGCTACCAAAAGCTTTACAATAGAAGAGTTGCTACTCCAGGGTCTGCTGGAGCTTCCTGTCTCTATTGCCTGAGGGCAGCTTAAATGTCCTATTTAGCTGACCAAGGACTGGGCATTTTACCCAATTTATCTGCTGTTTCCTGGGTGCAGAATCATCTCACTCAATCCTAATGCTTTTTTCCTGCATCGAGGCAGTGGCTGAGCGGAGACAACAAGCAGATGAGCATGAATGCAAAGCAGTGGTTCATAAGGATTGCAGGCTAGTTTCGCTCAGTGTCAGACTTTGTCTGCTGGAGGGAATGACAGTGCTACAGCCAGTCAGTCTGCGGCCAGCATGCAGATCAAAGAGAGGCTGCTCACAAAAGAAAACAAAAACAAAACAAAACACAGTTGATGTTGTTCTAATGCAGGGACATCATTTTTAATGTGACTAGGAAAATATTCAGCTTCACTCTTTGTCCTTTGGGGAAACCATATGCATCAGTGGGCTGACCTCACCAGAGCTGGCAGAGGGCTCATTTCTGTAGATTCACTTACAGCCAGGCAACTGTATAGAGAAGACAGGTAGGAATCACCCAGTGCAGAAGAGAACGTGTATGTATGAATGTGAGTGTGCTTTGTGAGTGTGTGTGAGTGGTGTGCATGGGGGGAGGAAGGTATAGTGTAGAGACCATGTTGCTGTAGCAAGTTCCCTGGATCGTCTCTCTCTTTGTCTTCTGTTAAACCTAACTAGCTCACAGGCAGCATATTAGGGTATTGGAAAGCCAGTGTTTCATCCCCATGACCTTGGTGATTACTCATCTCTCTATCTCAGCTTCTTTGTCTGTAAAACGGGTATCACAATAGTATCTATCTGACAGAGATGCTATTTGAAAATGGAAAGATAGCATACAGAGACACATTTTAAACAGCTTTTATATAATATGTAAAAAGCACAAAATAAATGGCCAACATTGTTATATTCTTATTATTGGCATCTCTGAAATTTGGTTTCTTCATCTGCAAAATGGGAATTTCTAGGTTGGAATGGGGATTAAGTTAGAGAATATATGGTGAAGTCTTAGACAGAATGTCAAGGATGCACTTATTATGGTTTGTGTCTGGGTGTCCCCCCAAAGGCTCATGTGGTCATGCGGCAGGATTTTAGAGTTGATTGATTATGGGTGTGAGAACTACACCTGCCCAGAGGTGAATAGTTTGCATATGTAAGGGAGAAGGAGAGGCTACTTGCAGCCATTCCTCCCTTTAGTGCTTGTTGCTTTTGCTGTGTTGTGCCGCCTTGAATGGTTGCCCTCTGCCATGTGCCACTCTGCCTTGTAACCTGCCAAGTATGGACTGAAACGTCCACAAACTGTAAGTGAAATAAACCTTTCCTTCCTTAATTTTGGGCATCAAGTATTTTGTCCCAGCAACAAGAGGAAAGTAACTAAGACAATACTCCTTCAAGTCATGCACCACTGGGCACAGTAGTACATGCCTATAATCCCCCAGCTACTCAGGAAGCTGGGGCAGGAAGATTGTAAGCTCTGGGTCAGTTTGGGCAACTTAGTGAGAACTTGTCTCAAAAAATAAAAAAGAACTGGCAATGTAGCTTAGTGGCAGAGCATCCCCTGTTTCATAAATAGTAAGAACCACACAAAACAAGCAATGATTTGGGAGTAAGTTAAGTGAATAATTTTGGACCTGAGAGTGTTTTCATATGTAAGAACTCTAGCCCTTGAACAGGAACACACAGTTATTTGCACTGTCTTAAAACAGGGCAGCTTATTTTTTTAAATGAATATATAGCAACAATCAGCAAAACCAATATTATCTTAACTATAGAAGCAATAGCTACCACGTGTGCAGTGCTCATCTTGTCTCAGTACTGAGCTGAGTACTGACCTCTACTGTCTCTTTTGCCCCCAATGCTCTTTAAGGGAGGTGCTGTTATTAGTCTCTGGTTGCACAGCAGGAGGGCCATATCTTTCAGAGTCCCACAGGTTGCACAAGGTTGGGACAGCACTGTCCCTGGCAGGGCGGTTCTGCAAGCAGAGCCCTTCACCAGTATCATAACAGTGCTGATGGCCCAGACAGAGGGGGAAGGGAATTATACCCCAGTTTAAACTCAGTAGGTCACTGTGCTATGCTCAGCAGGTGGCAGAATTAAAATTTTTTGTCATTGTTCTGTTTAGATAAAATAAAACACATGATGTTTTATCATTAGTACAGCCAGGGAAGATGTGCAAAGAGGACAAAAAAATCTGATTCTTTGGTGAACAGATCACTAATCCCAGAACCCAGGCACTGAGCCAAGAAGAGACTTTTGCAGTGGAGGTCAGATGTGAGACCCTCAGAGCTCTCCAAGGAGCCCCAGGGTAGGGCAGTGTAAGGAGGAGTTTTGGACAGAAACCCCCAGGGAGTTTCTCAAGAGCCTAAAGGGGAGAGCCAGAGGTGAGGCTGAACCTTAGAGAGTAGAGGGACACTCTCTGAAGCTGACTAGAGGCTCCCCCAAGGGACCTAGTTAGTATATTTCATGTCTTCATCAAGACTATTTGGTGGTCAGGTGTGGCGGCACACACCTATAATCCCAGCCCTCAAAAGGCTGAGGCAGGAGGATCACTGTGAGTGTTTGGCCAGCCTAGAGTACATAATAAGCTCAAGACCAGCCTGAATTATATAGTGAGACCCTGTCTCAAAAAAAAAAGAAACAGAAGGACTGTTTGGTGGCAGAGGATTCTGCCACAGAAGGAATAAATCTCTTTCTGAAAAATCTGTGTAGCTTAGTACAGAAATACAAAACAAGAACTAGTGAGAGTTGCAGAAAGACCGAGTTTAACACTCAGTTCTGCCACTTATAAGCAGTGTGATTGTACAAGTACTCGATTCTCCAACTCCTCATAAGATGGTTGTAAAGATTAAACAGGGTATAGCCTGTAAGTAAATCACTTGGCCATTTTTAAGCTCCCAATGGAAGCCATTGTTATCATTGTTATTATAATTGGATCTTGCCACTGACTGATTCCTGGATTATCCTGTTGTGTGGTAGGCTGTCCTTCAACTATGGCTGGGCCCTTAGCTGTTTCTCATCATGTCTGATGCTTTTTTTAGAGATAGGTCAGGTAGGGTGCCAGACTTCGCCTTCTTGCAGGTATAGTGTCTAAGTGTAGGATGGAACTGACCAGGATTCTCTGCTTAATCCTTCTAGAGCAAGCCTTAAACCAGTAAGATGGGTTTAAACCAGGAGATGGGATGGCCGACTGCAAACAGCCATCCTCCTGGCTCAGCAGATGAAGTTCGTGGCTTAACATTTCCTGATTTGTGGGTCACAAATTCCACTAGGGTTCATTCATAAGAACTCTTGTCATGCATTTAAGGGGCCACCCACCTTTACACTGATAGGCAGGGTTATTAACTGAGTAGAATTCAGACCTGTGGCTGTGAAATGCAGGGACCACCCCCTCTGCCTGATACAGAGTATTAGTTGAGCAAGCAGCCCTGTGAGTTTTCCAGTGCACATATCTATCACTTATTTATTTTTGTTTTGTTTTGTTTTTCTTCCAGTACCAGGAATTGAACTCATGACCTTGTGCTTGCCAAGAAGGTGATTTTGCCATTGAGCTAAATGCCCAGCCCCTCTATCATTTATTAATTGAATGGTGGAGGCACAGATGTCTGGGAGCATCCCTAGGTGCCAGATTGTCTGCCCAAGGGACGAGACTTCTGAGTGTAGTAGACCAGCCCCCCAGCCCAGTGGGTTACCTGGGTATGAATTTGGCAGAGTGACATCAAACTCAAACAGGCACAGAGACAGGGGAAAGATGGGCAGGAAGCAGGTGTCACAGGGCAGTACCCTGAAATGTGCCACAGCTCCAGTGTGTGATCCAAACAGCAGGATTAGGGGTTTGGCATCAAGGTCTATAACAAGGATTCACCAGAAGCTACCAGAGCAAGGAGGTAGACAGTTGTGACCCAGAATGTGAGCCAGGGACAAACCCCAGGAGCCTTAGCAAGTATGGGCAAGTCTTAGCCATGTGCCTTTGGGGTTCTTCTGAGCCATGCACTTGCTCACCCAGATTGGCAACATGGTCATCCGTGTTTATAGACACTCAGCTTCTCATCAGAACATGTGACTGTGACTTGTGTCCCCGGGGGGTAAGTCACTTCCCAGCCCAGACTTCATCATTAAAAAGAGAAAGGGATTTTAAGAGTCACTCAGAGTGAGGATGTAAGTCAGGCTCATCTTTCCCCAAAGCTCACACTCTGAACTGTCTGCACCATGGTCAGCTGAGATGGAAACTTACTCTATGACGTGTTCAGCCACTTCTGCATCGTTGCACTGGGCTGGAGCAGTGGTCTTCAACCTTCACTGGGAGGCTCTATAAGGTGCTGACGCCCGAGTCCTACCCTTGAGGTTCTTACTGCACTTGGTCTGAGATACAAGCTGCGTGATTACTACACCAGAGTTGGCCCATGTTTTCTATAAAGGGCAGGTAGTACATGTTTTCCTATCGTACGATCTCTGTTGAAATTACTCAGCTCTCCTTTGGTAGACATAAAACAGGTACAGACAATCTAGAAATGAATGAACAGGGCTGTTCTGTATTCTAGTAAAACTTTATTTACAGGTTTGCTCACCAAAATTACCAAGTGGTCTAGTTTGCCAAGGACTGATCAAGTCAGGCAACTCATATGCAGGTTCTGTCCCATTGCCAGTGAGCTGAGAATGCATTTTGCTGCCTCTGTGCATTTGGTGTCTGTGGTGTTTTGGGAGAGCCCTGGGCACCCCAGGCCCTCCAAATCACCACCTTCCTCAGGCTCAGTAGAGTTGGCCCAGTCCCAGTGACCGAGCTTCTATGATAGTCTCTTTTTTGTTGAAGATCTTCATTCCCTGCTGGGCTGGAAATCCTGCCATGAACCACCACCTGTTTGGCGGGGGTCCTGTCTGCCTTGTTGGCCCTCCCTCATGAGGAGCTAAAACTGGCCCCCTCTGTCTTGGCCCCCAGCCATGTCCTCTGTAATTAGCAGGATTAGCTGGACCACAAGGCTGCCACCTGTTTGATGAGGAAGATGGCTGTTCATGAGCACACTTCCCCTTGCTGGCTTCCTCTAGAGCCACGGGAGGCCCACCCCGCTCCACAACCCCTGCCCAGGACTGCCCTTAATTCTTTTTCCAGTCGACCTTGGGTGCCTGCCTCGTGCTTGTAGCTTGAGTGATAGCATCATTTTCACCAGGGGGAATTCAGCATGCCTGTTGTCTTTTATGGAATATTAATGTAGTATTCCTGAAATTGTGGGTGGTGATTATTTACAAAGTCAAAAGGACAACTAGAAAATAAAGCTGCTGAATTGCTTATGGTAATCTGAAAGTAGGTCCCAACCCCCTAAAAAAAATAAAAATCTAACCATGTTTTCCTTATCTTCCCTCACATGTCAGCTGTCCTTGGTAATGGGGTATAGAGACACGACAAAGATGCTGGCTGAAGGAAACTGGACTATAAGTGGCATTTAAGATAGTAATAGTTTATGTGCACAGTGTTAAGTCAGTTGTTTGGACATTGGAATGCATTTGGTCAACGAACATTTATTGAGACCCTAGTTTATTTCAGGTGTCAGGGCTGCAGGATAAGGCCATTGCCTCACTAGGGAGAGGCAATCCTATAAATTGATAATTATCAAATGATTTCAGAAGTGTTACAATAGAGGCATATGCACAGCTCCAAGCCTGAGAGACCTAGGCAGAAGGCTGCAGGATATGACAGGTGAGCCTGCTTGAATGGGGTTCCCTGGCCTGAAAATAAGAGAGATGGCACTTCTGGGTAGAGGGGCCAGCATCTCAAAAGCAGAAGCAGGGCATGGTCACATGCGTGGAGTGTTTGGGTCATGGCGAACAGAGATGGACTTGTTTCCTCTGGAAAGTGGCTGGGTAATCTGCAAACCAGTGTGCTGTCCCAGCATTCATGGGCTACAGGAGCTAGGAGAAAGCTCTTGAGAGAACAACAGGGCAGCCACATCTCTGTTTTAGGAAGATGATCTGGTAGCAGGGAAGACCCTGAATTAGGGTGAGGGGTAAGGAGATGCCTCCCACTGGGAGACTGTTGTAAAAGGTTCCCAGCTAAGGCATTGGAAGCCAGGATGGAAGGGAACTGGAGGGCTCAGTCACACCCAGGAGGCAGACTTGACTGGACCATGAAAGGGAGGGAGAAAATGGGGAGGAAAACGAGTTGGTATTTAGGAAAATGAATCTAGTCTGGGGAACACATAGTTGAAGTTATTGGTAAGCTCGGGTAACATGGGACAGGAAATCCAGGGAGAGGGTTGGAGGTAAAGGGAAATGTTGGTAATCATTAAGTCCATAGAAGTGAATCAGTTAACTCATCGAGCTTGAGAAAGAAGAGAAAGGAACAAGAGCAGAAACCCGAACACCAACATCTAAGCGGAGGAGGACCCAGCCAAGCGGACAGCCTTGCTGGGTAGGTCAGCCACAAGTGAATGGATATAGTCAACTGGACTTGTTTATACCTGTGATTACGGGAAAATGCACCACTGCATGAGCTACAGTTTGCTTTAAGCAACCCAGGACCTTCCCACAGCTCCTACCATTCAGAACATTAGACTTCATCCATTGGTTTCTGCAGTAATGTATTCAGTACACTCTACTAGGCTCTGGGTATAGGCATGGTTCTATCCTGTGTTGCTTACAGCTTAGCAAGGAAGACAGACATTTAGCAATAAACTCAGAAGCAGAGCTTCTCATGAGAACAGTGTGTGACTCTGCCTTGTGTGACTGGAGGGTGCAGTCACACACAGAAGCAGACTTGACTGGACAGTGAAAGGGAGGGAGAAAGTGGGGAGGAAAAGGAGTTGGGATTTAGGAAAATAAATTCAGTCTGGGGAGCATACAGTTGAAGTTATTGGTGAGGCTAGGGGTAACATGGAACAGGAGAGCTTGGCAGTGCGTAACTCACCGCCAAGGCCTCAACTTCATCATTAAAAGAAAACAAAAGATTATGAGTCACAGCAATAACAACCCCTTGCAGGACTTAGAGCTTATAAACACTGTTATACCCACTGTCTGGTTGAATAATTTTCACTCACAGCCTCATATGCTTTTAAACATTATAGTTGGAAAAAGCAATATAGTTAGATGATTCAAAATTCATTCACTAATTCAGTACATAGTGACAAATCTCCCTTCTACCCTGCCCCCATCCCTCAGTTTCTTTTCCCAGAAACACCATTTGCATGCATGTCCTTGCATTCTTTGTGCACACGTGTGCACAAGCTATCGAAGTGTGTATACATGCATGGACTCCTTTTTTCTTCCTTTCTTTCATTTTTCCAGGGAGGCAGGTTAATATACTATTTATTATTCTGAACTTTGCTTTTTGCATAACAATATGTATCCATTAAAGGATACAACACAATTTTTACTTTAACAACTGCCTGTGCTCACAAACATTAGACTGTTTCAAATATTCTCCTATACTAAACAATGTAGTATCACTTCACATGTGTAAGTATATGGGTAAGATTATGCCTAGGAATGGAATTGCTGTGTCAGAGGGAATGTGTGTTTGGCATTTTGATGGTTATTGCAGAATTTCTCTCCATGGCGATTTTACTAAGTTGCACAAATATTGCCAAGTTTTCCCATGGTTCTGAGCCACCTCTATGAGCTGAGAAGGGGTCCTCCCTACTCATTAAGTCTTCTGCCTGTGTCCTCTCTAAGAAGTGACAGTACCTTCAGGGGAGACCTTTTCAGCCCTTTGCCTCTAAGAGATGTCTATTGGTGGGATGTTTAGTCGGGGGAGCAATCTCTGGGCCTTAATATCCACTAAAGCACTGATGCCCTCGTGTCCCCGGGATGCTGCTGCTCCTTGGGTATCAGCTCCTGGGACACATCCCAGGATGTCAGCTGACAATGTGTGCCACCTGTACAGTCAGTGTGGCCAGGATGAACCCCCCAATTCCCCTCCCCCACCTCCTGCCTGTACAGTGGGTGATGGTGGTGTTGACTCTGCAGTGGCATGATAGCACAGGCCAAGACAGGAGCGATGACCTCACTTGGTTGTCGACAAGTGCTGAAGATGTAACCGATAATGCATGTCAGCTCATTTGTCCATACAAGCTGCCTGCCCTGAGCTGTGTTCATTGCTGCTCATTCTTCTGTTTGTTTTGAAAACTCTATTTCCCACTGGAGTTTGGTATTAGTTTGAGGAAGGAATACTAATGAAGTGGATCCATGGCTGTCTCTTATTGTCTCAATTCAGTTCAACAGATTGCTACTGAGCCATCTCAATTCAATTCAAGAAATTTCTACTGTATCTCCAAAGTGTAGGACGCAGTGCAGAAATGCATCATATTTTTAAACACTGCTGACAGGTATAGCTGCGTTGGCTGTCTGCATTGACTTTGGTAGCTACTCGTATTTTTTGTTGGCAAACTAGATTGCAAACTAGGGATACCATAATAGAAGGGTTCTTGAAAATTGTTTCTGAAAATAAATTGTTATAAAATGAATAATGTTTTAACTGTACTGGAGGATTTTTCTATTAAAAGGAAATTCTGATGTTGAATTCTTTCAAAGGTAAAATAATATTTTCTGATTTATCTGTTTGGTAAAGGAGAATTTTTACCTAAAGGGAAAATAAGTCAAAATGTAATAACTTTTGTCAAACACAGACATAAAAACAGTGTCAAACACAGACATAAAAACTATTTTAAGAACGTATGAGGAATGAATAGGAACAGAAAAAATCAGTGTCATGAAAATCGTGACAGAATGTTTGCTGGTCTGAAGGAAAAACATGATCTTACTTGCTGACCGTGGCAAATCTTCCAGTAAAAAAATGAGAATCACGAGAGAAGCAACAGAGAAAGAGGGAGAAACACACAGAGAAGAGGAAGGATGACGGCAGGTGGTGGAAACCCCAAGTGGCAGAGGAGATTAAAGCCAAATATTGAGAGTGGCAGGAAAGAGAGCTGGCCAGCAGGAGAGAGAACAGAAGCCACTGCCATGGAGCTGTGTGATCTGACCCACTTTTGCTGCTGCTGCTGTTGCTGTTACTGCTGCTGTTGCTGCTGCTGCTGTTGCTGCTGTTGCTGCTGCCACTGTCGCTGGAGAATACTTTGGCATTAGACCTCCGCGGGGTTTGATTCAGTCATTCCTCAAAGTGCTGCATGCTCTTGCCTAACAGTACCTTTCCCTTTCCCTGAGCTTATCTAGTACTGGGGTTACTGTTCTAATGCCTCATGTATTCAATTCATTTACCCCTCCCCACAGCAACCACACAATGAATATTATCCCCATTTTATAGGCAAAGCAACTGAATCTCAGGGAAGCTGCAGCTAAGGTCAGGATCCTTGAGTGGAAAAGCAACGTATGGTTGGCAGAATTCTCAGGTGGTCTGATGATTACTGCCTCTTGTGTTCACACCTTGTACGTGGACTCACATCCCTTCAGTGTAGGTGGAATTGGTAGAGTTGATGGAATTTCATTATCTTGACAGTGTTACAGTACACAGCAAGAAGTAAGAGAATTTTGCAGATAATGAGGTCACTAACCAATTGTTTCTGGAGTCAGAGAGGAGGCTGTCCTGGGTGGGCCTTACCTAGTAAGATGCACTTTTTAAAAGAGCATCCTGATTTCTAAAGACTGAATTGAAGTAAGCAGTTCTGATCCTAAAATACAAAACAGCCATGTTATGAACAATGTAAGGTGGGGGCACTCCTGAGAATAGCTTTCAGGAGTCGAGAGTGACCCCACCAAGGAAATGAGGGCCATGGCCCTCAGCCTTGAGGAAGTTCATTGTGCCACAGCTACATGTGTTTGACCGAGTTCGGCCAGTTTAGCTGACACCTTGATTTTAAGAGACCCTGAACAAAATATCAAGCAAGCCACATCTATACTCCTGACCTATAGAAGCTGTGAGCTAGTAAGGTAGAGGCTGTTTTAAGCCCCATACATTTGTATTAATTTCCTATGCAACAGTAGAAAATGAGTATGTGTGGATCTGGGCCTCAGAGTTCTGAGTGCAGAACTCACAATCCTTACCTCAATTCCAGTCTGCTTTTTGGAAGTTATTTTACCATCACTGAATCCTGGAATGTCAGGTTGCACAGGGGTCATCTAGTTCCAGTGGCTCAGTACAGTCTTTTCTTTACAGCAGAAGCCCATTACCTGCAGTGAGATGTGAGAGCAGGAGGCTTGTGCCATGATGGATTCTCTACTCTGTCAACTGCATTTGTTTCTTGTTCTTCCAGGCACCCTTGAGGAGCACAGTTTGAGAACCACTGGTCTGATCCATCTCATCTTTACATTTCCCTCTACAACTTCCTGAACTCTGTTTGAATGCCTCCCTCTGAGTTCATTTCCATTTATAGGAAATGCCATTCCTTTAGAAAATCTTTTTTTTTTTTTTTTTTTTTTGCATTAAAATTGACTTCCTGTAGGCCATTTGGTGCGGGTCTGGCCATAGGTGATACATAGAACGAACGGAATCCTGCTTTTGCGCAACAGTTTATTGTATCATTAAAGTTGGTTCTCATGTTTCACATAAGCCTTCTGTTTTCCAGATTAAACATCTCCAAGCACCTCAGAGGCATTTTTAGTCCATTCTTTCTTACTGAACTTCATTTAGCTTAGAGTAAAGCCAGGAACTAAGTATAAAACTCTTGGTGTGGTCTGCTTCACATAAAATACAGCAAGCTAGCTCAAGCTGCAGTCTAAATATTCTGTTTCCATCAATGCAGTGTGAGGCCACACATTTGCTTTTTGGCAACCACAATGTAGTGTTGACTCATACCACACAGAGTCAACCGAAACTCCTCGTTTCACACATGTGGCTGCTAATATATGTCTGCATAATCATGTATTTGAATGTATTTATTTTAATCTGAATACAGGCTTAACATTCGTCATTGTTCTCTGTCATCAGGGATCTGAAGCTTACCTTGTATGATCCTTTTTACATCATCCAACCATACTACTCCTCCTCCCAGCATCACCTCAACTCTCCATTTGATAAGTATGCCATAAATATCCTCACTGGAATTATTGACAGAAGTTTGGAACTGGACAGGGCTGAGGTCTGATCTCATGGGCATCATATTGATGACCTACTCCCCTTGTTTGAGTCCTTCAGTTACAGATCCAACTAATTGTATCATCTAATGGCAGTCATCCAATTCATAAGGGTGCCATGAGAAATACAATGAAACGTTTCCTGTAGTCTAGGTACAAGGTATTGAGTCCATTTCCCTGAATGCCCAAGCCAGGAGGTCATAGTAGCTCTGCAGATGATGAGAGTCTAACCTAGGTGTCATAAGAGGTAGAGTAGGACAATAGTAGGAAATCAGGATAAGTTGCAGGAAGTGGGAGGGGTGCCTTATGGATGAGATCTACACAGAATAGGATGGTGAGGGAATGGAAGAAGTAGCTGAGTCTGTTCCAAGGGTTCCCACACAGCCAGAGTAAAGCAATGGTCTTCTGTAGCCTCACCCTTCCTTTTGCCTGTCATTTCACTCTTTAATGCCTTACATTACAGCAGGGGAAGGGGAGAAATAATACCTGCCTTGGAAAGTGAGAGGCGTTGTTCTTGACAGCATTGGGCACATTAGTTCCTGCTCCTTGTGGGAATCTAAGGATGGATGAGTTCACAAACCCACCCCAAAGTGAAGGTCCTCCACCTCCAGATTCATGCATTCATGCAGTCTGTAAAGGTGGGCTTGGTGGAGATAGTGTGTGACTATAAATGCATCATAAAAGTTCTACCTTATTTTTTCTTATATTACTCTCCTTTATTCACATGCGTTTTATAAAAGTGAAGGTTGCTATGGGTCTTCTAGGATACCTATTGTACCTGCAGGCCAAGAGCTTCTGTTTGATAATTGAAAAAGAAGTACTATAATTATTGTAGTGAATTTTTACAGTGTTTTCACCACTGTTCATTATCCATTTTTATAACTATCCCAGTTTCTCTGGGACAAGCTCCTGTTCTTCTGGGCTTTGAGTCCACCTGTTCTTGGTGGAATTTCCTCTATCCTTCGCTAGTGGGGTGGGTCTGAGATACGGGTCTGGTCAGTCAGAACATTAGACTCTCCCGTGTTCGGTTCAAGCCAATGATAGACTGACAGGGGGATGTGCTGTTGGAAGACAGCCTTGATCTTTTTCACTAAACATGGAGTTCTTGGGTTTTGAGGCAGTTTCGGTGACCTTACCTCTAGGAAAAGACAACCTGAAAGAGAATGGTACCAACATAGCAGAAGAAGAGATTAGAGATGGGCAAATGGCTCTGAGGACTCAAGGAGGCAGTGATCAGAATTTAGACTTGGGAGCCTGAGAATTTGGGTTTGCATTGTTCTGCCGATTTCTAGTGGGGGTCACCCTGGACAAATTGGTCCCTATGCCAGTTTTCTCATCAGTACAATGGGAATCATTCTATACTTTCTCATGGAGTGAGGATCAGGTGAGACATGTGAAATGCTACACAGCACTGGGTACTACTCTTCTTTTCATCTGACCCTGACAGTAAGCCATATCTAAAAATAAGACCAACCCTTTGACATTCTCAGTATTGAGAACACTATAATTTCTCTTTAGCATTTAGCCAATTTGAGAGGTTTGTCATTTAACCCCAAGAGTCCTATCTAGTAGATTCAGTGAAATAGAGCTCTTGTACAGTTCTCAATTTTGTCTTCCTTAATGACCAAAATGAAAAACAATATAAAGTCAAATACTTTTCTTCTGATGATTGCACAGTGGTGAGCATGAACTCAAGGCAGGCTAATTTCCTGTCCTATCTGTCTTTCTGGTTGCATTTATTTGAAATTTACCCTTTATCACTTCTTTAGAAAAATATTGCATGTGACAAAATCTTCAGATACTGCAAAAGGATTTTGATAACAAGCATCTTTTATGTCCTTTATTTCGAAATCAAGTGTGATTTTAAAATGACATAACATTTTAATATAGAGAATATAAAAATGAAAATATATGAAATATAAATCAACACTTAAAAAATACAGTGAAGGAGGAAGAGGGTAGTTGTCTGGGGCACTGAGTGGGAACCTGAGTTACGTTCAGCAAGTGCTAAGCTGTGCGGTCTTGGTTTCCTGGTGTGTAGAAGATGAAACATGATAGCTGGCTCTCCCTCTTTGTTCATTTTGAGGTGTATGAGAGCTTTGTTAAGCACCTTCAATAATATACTTAATTTTCTGTGTGGTCAAAATGAGAGAAAAGAAATTAGAAAAAATGTAACTCTTCAGAAGATGCATCTGCATTTTGTGATTTCCTTAAAGTTTGTAAGATATATTTTAAGGTTACCCCTTTCTATTTTCTCTCTATGATCAAAGGCTTTTGTTTGTCTTTTCTCCTCCCTGAGCCTCCCTGTTCTTAACAATCAAGAAGGACATTAGCCATTTAAGCAGAGACCAGTATCTGAGGCCCTGGTAAGCTTTAATTAGCAGACAGCATGCAGAGAGGAACAATACAGAACCGGAGTAGAGGAAAAATAGTGGAAAAATGGAGACAAAGAAACAGATAAAGCAAATGAGTAGACTGAGCTCAGCCTACTGGGACTGGGAACTGAGCGAGGGAAGCCACAATAGTATGACCACCCCCCCCATATAAAGCCAGGCTTGGCAGGGAGGGGCACTCAGTGGGCTTGGGCAGCACGGGAGTGAGGAGGCAGTGAGGTGATGAATAGACAAGAGTGAGCATTTGACTGTGTGTGGAGACACTTCATCCTGCCAACTTCACTAGCCTGGGGATGTTGGGGAAGAAAATCACAAAAGAAAACTCAGGTTACTCACATAGCGGCACAAAATGCATTTCCCACTGCCTGGGGGAAAATGTCTGAAACACTGAATGAGGAATAGTGCCATATTTGAGAAAGCTAATAAGTTGCCTACTACACCGAGCATTTGTTTGTGAAAACTGTGGTACTTATTTGCAAGTAAGTATTCATTTCATGCCTCGCTATTTGGCTTTTAGGTTGGACTTAATTAAAAAAGCTGTAGCATCTTTGAGTCCAATTTCCTCTTTTCACATAGCATCTGTCCCTGACAGCTTGTGTGAGCCTCGGCCACTTGTTGAGGCCGAGGCTAGAGGAGGAAATGACAGGGGAGAGGCGAAGTGGACATACGCCTCTTGTTGGAGGTGGCATTCTCCAGTTCCGCATGGCCCAGTCACGTGCTTGGGAGGCTTCTTGGTTTAAGCAAGGCAACAGATGTCTCTGAGAGGGGGTGCTGGCAGTGGCACAGAGGCCAGCAGGACTGCGGGTTAAGCATGAGTGCGCTAACTGGAAGAGAGAGCCACACATGCTTTTGCCCTCTGTGCAGAAGTGAAAAATAGGCCAAAAGTAAATAAGGGCAAATTCTGAAACTGAACAGAGGGAGAAGGCAGAGAGAAAATACTTACTGGGATCGAGCATTATTCTGGGCACAGGGGGGCAGGGAATGAAATGTCTTAGCCACTTTTCTCACTGCTAAGACAAAATAACCAGCACCCAAAGTTAAAGGAGGAAAAGTTTATTTAGCTCACAGTTTGTAAAGATTTCAGTTCATAGCTGACTAGCTCCAAGGTAGGGTGGCATGGCTGAGGGGCATTGCAAAGGAGAAACAGTTCACGGCAGGTGGACGGCAAAAGTCAACAAGGCAAGTGGCAAAGGACAAGTACAGCTTCTTTCTGACTCTTTTATATTCTATCTAGGGTCCCTGGTTTAGGCTGGGTGCCAGACCAATCAGTGGACTAATTTAGCAATCACACATCCTTAATCCCAGCATCACACACTTTAGATCCAGCCACCTCTGCAAAAGCCCCACCTATGACTGCATGAAGCTTTGGAGGGGTAACTAGACACAAACCATAACAGGGGTGCTTGACTATATTCAAAGACAGACATATCCCAGTATTTTCTATATTCAAATACATAACACAAAGATAAAATCAGCTCTTGGGTTGACTTTGCTTATAGATATGACACTTTGGCTTTGCAGAGCTCAGCTACTTGCTCATGACTTTACCTTCTGGGAGTTTGGTCTGCGTGTGACCAACAACAACAACAAAAACAACTGAGGCGTACCTGCTCTCAGAGCTGTTGTTTCAGTTGTGCAGAAAAGCCTATCAGAAAATCCCAACCAACCTGTGTCTTATTTCAGAGCAAGTAATTGACTTTTGGTAAGCAAGCTCTTACAGGAGGAGCATGCACTTAATCTACTTTCTATTTGATGCTGTTAGTGTTACTCTGAAAGCAGTTTGTTTGAACTTCAAGGTATTAGAATTTAGTTCTTTGGGGACTTCATGCTTAAGCTAAAGTAGTCTTTTTCAATTTCTTCAGCCTTCTGTTGGACTTTGCTCTTGAAATGACCTGGAATTTCCCTATAGGTTCTGTTTGATATCACAAGGCCCATTTTACCCCGTGCGTGCTGGAGTCGTGTTCTTTTTCTGGGAATTTACACATCTTCCCTGTGTGCTGCTTTGCCTCAGTTTGGTCTCTGGACAACCCCTGTTGCTTTTACACAAAGGAAACTAACCCTAGCACACATCTTCTTGGAAACTGCTGCTCAAAGCTCTGAACCTCTGCCACTGTTCCTATATCTTCTTCTTGAAGAAGCATGCTGTGGTGAGCATTCTTGCAGCCAAACCATTGTGCATCCTTAATTATTTCTTTAGTATTAACTCCCGGAAGTTTAGTGGTGTGGTTAAAAGCTGCCATGGTTCTTGTAGGAGCTACCTGACTTTCCATTTATTATAGCACAGAACGTTTAGTTGGCAAAAGGTAGCAGCTAATTCTTATCAAACAAAATTGGAGACAAGGAAAGAGGAGCAATGGATTTGTGCCCTCTACTCTCTGGGAAATTTTGCATGCATTATTCCATGCTATGAATTTGGAAAGAGAGACTGAGCTTCTTATGTCTTTTCATTGTTTGCAAGGCCTGGGGTTGAAGTATGTTTAATGCAGGCCTCATGAATCACTGGAGTGGGTGTTTTTATCCCAGCATCCCCACTTTTTCTCTAAAAATATCTAAAAGCTTAGTCATGGGTATCAGTGGAGGGAGAGAGATAGGACAATTCCTTAGTTCTTCCCTGTGTTGAATAGAGATGCATGTTTTTGAATGCCCAAGAGAGTCACTGTAAAATGCAGACTAATAGTATTTCACTGGAGAATAAGGATACTTAGAGAAGCTGGAGTGCTTTGAGACAACAACTGTTCAGTCTATTTATCAGAAGAGCTTATAATGGAACTCTCATTTCAAGGGAGGTCAAACACTAATAAATATTGAGAAAAGAAAGTTAAAAGGACATCAAGTTAATATTTTACTATGCCTTCTTTGATCTTGGAAAGCATGAAATATTTTTCCACACTAATTTTGTGATTTATTGATTTCTTGCTGCCAATTGGCTCATCGGAACAGACACAGATGCCTTCCTTTTAACTACAGCTTTCATTTCGATAATGCTTTACATCACCAACAGATTTTTATGTATTCACTGGCATCACTTATTGATATCGCTACTGTTCTGGAATAATCTTTGCTAGTTAAAACCTGGATCCTTGTCAGTAAATGCAACTGAAATGTCATTGATTTGGGTTTCAGTAGTGTATTAACATCTCTTGGTTGGGTTGTACTGGTTGTGGCCGAAAAAAAAAACACCTTGCCATTCATTGACTCTTCCATGCTTACCTGTATTCAAATGTGACTTCTATTGCTCCCATCCCTTGGAGAAAAGGAGAAATCTTCATTCTGGACTGCAGTATCCTCATCATTGACTACTCCGTTTCTATACTTGCTTGACTTCAGCTCATTCTGAATCCAAAGGCTGAGGAGCACTGTAAATATAAGCCAAATCATGTCACACCAGTGGGAGGCTGCTGGCCCTCACTTCCTGTTGTGTGTCTGCCCCCGTGTGTCGATCAATTAAGAAGAGGAGCAGTCAGAAGTGGGACGCCATGAGTTCCAGCACTCACCTGCATCTACCGATGCTTTGTCCTCCCTGCTTTTTCTGAAGGTGACTGTCCCTGGTGCTCCCTAAGTAACACCGTTCCCTTGGCCACTAAATCCTCTCCTCCCTCACCTAGTGCCCTCTCTTCTATAACAACTGCCCTTCTGTCATCATCCATCAGTCTTTTCCTAACTGGGTCCATCCCTAAGAGCATACACGCAGCTTGCTACTTCTTTCACTTGAAAAACCAAAGCAGACAAACAAAAGCAGCCTTTCTTGATGGTATTGTCTCCTCTGAGGACCACTTCATTTCTCTGCTTCCTTTACAGCAAGGTCCTGTCCACCCTTTCCCTCTCATTCTTCCTTGAATTCGCTAAGCTCAAGTTTGCTCCCTGGCATCACCTACACCCTTCTTACCAGGGCACTTCATGACTTCTGTGGTACACACTTCAGAGGTCATTGTCAGTTCTCATCTGTATTGCCCTCAGTACATTTGCTCATATTGATCACTTACTTCTTCCACCTTGAAACATGTTCATCTCTTTGCTGCCACAAACCAAACTCTACTCATTGTCCTCCTGCAACATGTGCCCTGTTACATCTCTGCCCATGCATCTTACTCCTCTGTTCTGTCATTTAGTTCACAGATATGCTGGCCTAGCCGTTGCCAACATGTCAGGTGCACTTCAGGGCCTTTGCACTGGATGCTGTCACTGTCATGTGTGTGCTGTCCTCCTACATACCTGCATGAATCTCCATCCCTCTTTTCCTTCAAGTCTTTGCACACATGTCACATGCTAGGAGATTTTGCAGTAAGTAACAAGCTCCTTTCCCTGTACTTTTCCTCACAGAATATCTCATCATCTGGCTCACTGTCCATTGCACTTATTTACTGTCAGTTTCTACCCACTAGTGTAAGCTCCACGGGAAGAGGAATTTTCACCCACTGTGTTCTCTGTCATATCCCCAATGCCTCAGTCGGAGCCTGGTACATGATGGGTGTTCAATAAGCATTTATTGAATGAACAAATGATGAATATTCTTGATATTATTAGTGTCATACTTGCAGAGAGATGTACCTCACTAGAACCACTCCAGTCCTTCACTGTATAGGAGATTAAAATGTTTTTAGTTGTTGTATAGTTGTATGACAGGAGAAACAGTTATATATTTAGGGACACAAATATTTTGGAAGGTGGCGTGCCTTGCTTATTCTGTCAGCCTTTCTGTATACACAGAAACACTTTCTCAAGCTGTAAATTGGGAGCATATCCTTAGTGACTGCTGGTAAGGATAAGAAGGTGGCACATTTGTACCAAATGGGATGGCAAGGGAAGAACCAGAGTGAAGCAGCTGATATCTTGTCCCAAGGTGTCCCAAGGTAGTTCCACTACAGAGGCACTGTAAGTGCAGGCTTGGAGTGACTCTGCTGGAAATGTAGCAAATCTCTCCTGCATGCCTCTGATGTCTCCTGCCCAGGTAGGGACCTTCTAGCTCAGAGCAACAGTGAACTCCTTTGTCCAGTGCTTGTCCAGATCCTTAATGTGGCTGCTTATCCCCTGCAGCAGCAATCAGGCTGATAAGAGTCACCTTAGTCTTGTTTGGCAGGGGAAGAAACAGGTTAAACAATTCACAGAAGTATAGTCTGCAATGCAGAGCTGAGCATGAATTTCTGCTTCTCTGAAATCCTACTCTGGGGCTCTAAGTATGATATTGCATCTATGTCATGCCAGTTCTTTAACAGAGACTACACAGGTGTAAACATCAGGAGTCAGGAAGGACAATTAAATCTGTGAGCTGGGATGGGAATGTAGCTCAGTGGAAGAGTACGGCTTTGCATATGGAAGCTCTGGGTTGAATTCCCAGCACCAAAACAGACAAACAAACAAACAACAGTGAGCCCATGTATTTGTGGCTATTGAGGCTTTCTCTACCAATGTTTTCTCCTAGTAGCATAGATAAATCCTTGTGATGTTTTCCTGTTGAGTCTACATATCCATGATATGTGTTAACAAGACTAAGAAAATGCTTCTGGAAGCCCTACGCAAGCCCCTGATAAACAATTTACTAACTAATGTAGCTCTGGCCTCTGTGGCATTACTCTCTTTGCCAGGAGAGGAGATTAAGTCAGTTGGCAGAGGGCTTTGAGCCAGCAGAGCCTTGGGGGAGGCCTCACTGATGTCTGGGATGGTGGGTATGGGGTCCCAGAGGAAGGAATGTTGGTGTGATCTTGGCAGCTAAGCTGTCCATGAGCACCACAGGCTAGAAATAGTCCAAGCTGAAGAAATATGTACTATAGCTGAGAAGTACTCAGCTAGCATTGCTATAAAAAGGGAAAGGTCTGCTGACAGGTAATCACCTTTTAAAACATTCTAGCTATCTTAAATGTATTTTAGGGAGTATATACTAAAATGTTCCATTTGTAACATTTCTCATAATATTGAGTAAACAACTAGCATTTTCCAAGTGCTATGGAGCAAGACGAGAGATGTGAACAATCCAAAGGAGATGAAATAATGTACCACCAACAGAGCATTTCTCTAACAGATTCTGCTGGCTCCAGCCTGCAGATGTTGAAATGGCACAGGGCTGAGCGTCTTTCTACCGCATACTTTTTTGCACTAAGACTTATTTCAAGCCCTTAACTTTTTTTTTCTTTTTATTTTGAGATAGGGCCTCTCTAAATTGCTCAGGTTAGGCTAGATCCTCCTGCCTCAGCCTCTAGAGTGCTGAGAACATAAGCCATGCACCATCATACATGGCTTCTATTATATACTTTTAAAAAGTGCTTCTTTCTAATGGCTCATATGTATTTCATTGTAAAACTGAGGGATAAGGGAGATGTTACTCTGAATCTATTCAGCAGTCCCAAGAGGCATAATGAAGCTAAATATTTAGTGAACTTATGGATTGTCTGGAAAGGGTGCAGATTGACTTCCTTCAGTTAAATACTTCTTGAGAAACTCTACCACTAACCTGAATGTGTGCACAGCCAGCTCTATGTCAGGATCCTGGCAGGAGGGGAGATTTGTACTTGTGAGTCAGGCAGATTCAGAGGGATTACAAAAGGGAATCTTTCTTGAAGAATATTACCATCATGATCCATGCTAATTTTGTCATAAGAATATACATTCACTGTTGTTTGCACCTGAAGTCCAATTATCATGTAAGTTCTCGATGATCCACAGAAATCAAGATGTTCCTGACCCTGTAGGTTCTGTTTTCTGGATATAATGGCAAACGTGTGCAGCTGGGTCCAGCTTGATTTCCATGCCTGCTTTGTGTTCCTCTAGCATGTTCAGAAATCTCTCTTCCCCTAATGTAACAACACTGACTGCTTCTTGCCAGCTCTTTGCTTCTTTGTGCTCTTCTGGGAAATGGGAATGGGGATGTCACCTTTTTCAGGGCGTTTTAGATAATAGATCTGGAAAGGACAGGAGGTATAAAAAGCATTGTTATTATTGCCTTTGACTAGAAACTCTGACTTCTGTGAGTGATAGTTGTGAAACAAGGTTACTTATGTTACTTGGAATCCAGTGATAATTCCCATGTTTTCATTTGGCTTTTAGTAGGCATCTGACAGAGGTCAAAATAGAAACCCAAATATCCGACATACATGGGATAGGAAGTCAGAAACATTTTTCGAGACAACTAGATAACTCTCCGCGAGAAAACAAAGAGTGTGTGTTTGCAAGGGGGTTGTCTAGGAAGACTTGATGGACGAGGCAGCAAGAAGTTGGGTGAAACTGGAAGAGAAAAGAGATTCCAAACAAGGAAAACAGCATGTGTGTCCACCTGAAGGGAGAGACCCAGAAGGAGCCCAGTGGGTTGGATTTCTTTGGAACCCAGGGCACCGACTGCAGATGAGACTGTGGACAATTGATGTCAAATTGGCGAAGGTCTTACGTGACAAGCCAAGGACTGTGTACTTTATAACAGAGGCAATGGGAAAAGTAGGTCAAATGAGACAGACAGGAGGGAGGCAGTAAACCAGGAAAACTTGTTGGTATCTGTGGAGGGCCACCTAGGCGACTCTCCTTGAAAGAGGAGCAATTGCCTGCATTTTGACTGAGCCTGACCCTATTTCCATGTACTGATATGTACAGAGCTGGCTAGGACTTTTCCTTATCCTTTTAATTGGCTTTAAGCAATACATATAGGTCTAGCCAAGGTGCTGATGGTAGTCTTTGAAGATGGCAGGCCTGTTTCCCCAGACCCCTGTTGTTCCCATGAGTGAGCCAGGATGAGGCAGGATGTGTAAGCCAATGCTCCATGCTGTCAGCTGGGATCCAACCTTGGGATAGAGGCTATGACTTTCTGGAGCTTCAAACATTATACATCAGAGCTGAAGCACCGATCCCAAAATATTAGGTACTTGTGTCTCAAGTGTGGTCTGCAGATTATACTTTCTACATATTCTTCTCTCTGCATTTGCAGAGGTGATTTTAGGCCTCCTACTTAGCCCAGCTCATGGCATGCTCATACTTCCCACGGTTCTCACAGTCACTCATCCTCAAGCCTCTCACTTCTTCATGCATGAATAAAACCTGGATTTGGCCTTGGGTCAAGGCCTTTTGTTCCAGATAGCCATCATCGTGGCTGGACTTAAGACCCCTTGGCTCCCTATAACTACAAATATGCCGTAGTGTCTTTATTCTCACCATGGGTTGCATTGGAAGTGGTAGATTAAAATTAACTTGCTAGTATTCCAATAACTTTTCATGGGGTTACAAATACAGACTTCCTGGGCCACAACAAGGACCCAGAAGGGCTTTCTATAATTGGTGCTCAATGTGACTGGAACGCACGACCTCCTCGGCACAAAGACCACTATCCAAAATTAACCCAGGCAGTTTAGAGAGAACTGAGAAGAGACTGAGGCAATCAAGACTCTGGCAGGAGAAGGGTTTGGAGTTGGGCTTTAATAGACAAAAAAGAGCGTGGTAGGAGATGGGGAGAGAGCAGGTGGTCCATTAGGGCTGGTGCACCTCTGTGGGCCTTAGACACTGGCTTCAGGATGGACAACCTCAGGGAAACATTGCTCTTTTATATCCTTTCCCAATGTTGAGTGACACTGTTTTCTTCTTATAATTGTGCTCAAAAAAGCCAACGATGCAGCATAATACTTGAGCCTGCAAAATAGTATCATGGGTCAAATTGGCAAAGCTTTTAAAAAAAGATGGTAATTCATTTTTTAGACTGAGTTTTCTCTTTTCAAAAAAAAGTGAATCTCTGTATTAATGAAGCAGCTAAATTAGAAGACGACTATTTGAATAGCAAAAGGAATCTTTACCAAAAGTTTTTCTTCAGGCATTCTTTAAACATCAAGTACACCTCCTTCTCACCCATGCAATGTGATTTATTTGTAGGCATTTGATAAAACACAGGAACCAGCTTATCTCATGAAGCATGATATTCCTTAGAGCTACATTTTAGCATGTGCAGTGCTTGAAAAAAAATGCTCACTTACATATGTATGGAGTAACCATAACATAAAAACACTAAGAAATTGAGTATATGTGCATTTTGTGTTAGCCAGTTTTGAGAATCAAAGCTGTGCTTTTTTATTAAACATGCCTATGAGCAGTTTAAAATTTTCTTATTGTTTTGATTACTGTTATTTTAAAGTCCCCTAATAAAATCAGAGTTTGGAAGGTCTTCTGTCATTTTTTTCTTAAAAGGCTTGTACTAAGGTCTTAGGGTATAGCTGAGCAGTAGAACACTTCTCTAACACATGTGGGGCTCTGGGTTTGATCCTCAGCACTGCAAAAATAAAAACTAAAATAGGCCTGTACTAAGAAAAGCTTTTATAGCATCAGATTGGCAAACCCTAACAATGGCTTACTCTATGAATCCCTGAAAGTAGGGAGTTGAGCAGGTATTTGGGCACAAATGTTCTTTGAAACATTATTCACGATAGCCAAAAGGTAGAAATCAGCCATCACTGACAGATGAATGAATAAACAAAATGTGATATAACTGTTCTTGGATTCATTGGTGATCTAAGTGCTGTACTAAGTAGAAGGTGCCTTAGGTGCTTCTGGCCTTTCTGAGGTGTCCTGAACTCGCCCAGGACTCATCTTACCCTTCACTGTAAAGAGAATTCAGTGTATTAATAAAAAGGACTACCTGCCTAGACCCAGAGGACTCGGCCTGAAGTCCTGTGCTCACTGCTGCTTTGCAGGTGACCTAAGCACATCCCTTAAACTTGCTGCCCCTCATCTCCTCTCCTCTCTGTGTGTGAATTACACTCTTTCTCCTGCTTGACCTCAAAGAATTATACTGGAATGAGAACACTGAGGTGTAACACACAGTACAGCAAGAAAGGATTGCCATCATTGTAGTCGTAGATTCTATCTGTCATCTATCTATCTATCTATCTATCTATCTATCTATCTATCTATCTATCTATCTATCATCTTTGACTTTCCTGTCCAGGAAACAAATTGATAACAAAATCCCAATGAACATGTTTCTATTCATCAAAGCCCACTGGCAACCCTAGATATACTGGAACTGGCCACTTTGAGGACTTGGACGTGAAATGACAGCCCATCCACCTGTGTTACCAGAAGTTTGTGGGATGCATTTTCTCTTGGGTAACTTGAATAAAGCCAGGGGGTTCCTGAGATCTCTTCCTGGAGGATTCCAAGTGTAAGAACACCTGGCCTGTTCCAAATCAGCTGCTCGGCTGTCCTTTTCTAAGAGTGACTTGTGGAGCTACAGTTTCGCAGAGAATAATAATTTTATTGAAATAAAACATCTATGACATAACATTTACCATTGTAGCCATTTTTAATTGTGCAGATCAATGCGCACTAGCGCTGTCATGCAACCATCACTACCATCAACCTCCAGAATGTTTTTAGTTTTCTAAACTAAGTCTCCATATCTGTTTAACATTGTTCTCCATTCTCCCTTCTCCCAAGCCCCGAGAACCACCATTCTACCTTCTGAAGCTACAAAGTTGATTATTCTGTGTCCTTCAGATGAGCGGAATCATACAGCATTTTCCTTTTTGTGTTTGGCTTATTTCATTTTAGTGTATGTTTTTAAGGGTCATCTATGTTGTGGTCCATGTCAGAATTTCATTCCTCTTCACGCTGAACACAGTGGAATAGCTTTCAGTACACAGTGCCCAAATCCCTGCCTCACCATCTTGCAGCTCTGTGTAGGTACCAGGGCCCCACTCAGTACTCCTCACTGGAGGCATAGGCTGTCTGCTCCTTGCTGTCATATGCAGGTATTGGCATCATCTTCTAGATTCTAATCATTCATTTCCCCTAGTGCCTTACGTGTTAGCCCGTGGTTCCCACAGCAGTCTGGATTAAGGTCAGACTGTGTCTGGGTTACTGTTGGGAAGCACCTGATGATGTAGATCAGTTCTTCTTTCCAGAAGGAAACTTGCCAGGCTGCCTAAGGCTTATTTCCATTTAGTGCCACCATTGGAGCCTGCCAGAATCCCTCATGCATTTATGTGACATGTTGGGGATCGGAGTCCAGGCCCACCATGCAGCATCCCTACTGTACCTTGGTGGTTTCTGTCCTCTCTTTACCAGGAGAGTTGGAACCATGCCCACTGCCCTGTAGTCCCCAGTTCTGTTCCATTACTCATTCCTCTTAAGGCTTTTCCTGGAGGTAAGTGGGGTTTGGAGCCTCTAGTACCTTTTCACACCAATTCTGGGGGTTCCACTGGTTTTTCCAAGGCTGCAGGACTTTGTTCTGTGCCTTTGCTTATTACCTATCCTGTCAAATCGTTAGCTTGTGCCAGGTCCTAGGATGTTGAAACACAAAGAATTGGTTTTTCTATTTTTTGCTGTGTTATCCCTTTTCACTAAAGTAAATGAGTTCAGTAGTCTCAACTGATGGAATAGGTCAGGGTCACTGGGTACAGGAACAAAATTCAAACAAATACACTAAAAGCCACTGAGATTTGTGCTTCAAAATATTCTCCCAAGCTCTAATGTTTCACCTCTGTGGTTTAGCAAAAGTTCAGGAAAAGAGCAGAGGATGTAAGTTAGAGAAGGAACAGAGCCAGCCAAACTTGAAGAAGACTAAAACCTGATCCTTCAGTATCCCCAGGAGATATATGAGGCTTAGACGGAGAGTTAAGAAACCAAAAATGATTGAGGGAGCAATTAAAAACAACAACCCTATTCAGAGAGGCTTAGCCAAGCTGTACAGGTAGAGAGAGATGATAGCTCCTGAAAGAATGGTGTGAAATAAGGCAAAGTATGATCAAGTGAGCAATACCTGCCCCATTGAGCCTGCCTTGGAAATCTAGTTTTTCATATTTTAAGGTAATGTGGAATATTCCTATAAAACTCTATGTTAAAGTAGAACTTAGTAGAATGCTTGCCAAGCATGCACCAGGCCTTGGGTTTGTTCCTCAGCATTGCAACAAATAAATGTTTAAAATGGAACTATTTCAGCCTCAATTTTGGCTATGTACCCAACACGTTAAATGTGCCTCCTCCATATTGGTGTGAGATTGCTAAGCAGGAGTGCAAAGACATGTGCACAACCTGCTTTTGTGACTTGTAATTCCCCTACCCAGAATTTTGGAAACAGTTGTATAATATGCTCTAGATCTCACCCTCTCTAGAAAGGGAGGTATAGGGTTTGGTTGCCTTTTTCTTGAAGCCCAAGATGAGAAGTTTCAACCAGAATCTTTAATTTAGAATTTTAGAGGGTTTAAACAAGGGACTTCTGCATTTGTAGGAGGGACCCTGTGGACTAGGACCAAATTCATCTGGAGAAACTCAAGGATAGGTTGCTCTGTGATTGCTGCTTTCGGGACAGACTGGGTAGCTAGAACGTGTTAGCGCAAGATTGTGACTATTCCCCATGAAGTACATCTGGCCAGGTCTCAGGGATAGTAGCATGGGGCAAACTTAGAGTCTGTCCTGGAGAGCTATTTGGAGGGACCGTGGTCCTGAAGGGTGGATGAACTTCCAGATTTCCCACAGCTGTAGAAGGAGCTCTAAGCAACCCACATGGAGGTTAACAAAGTGGGGATCCCCCATGACTGCAGGGCTGGGGTTCTCTGAGGTCAACCCAAGATGAAAAGTGGGCTTTCAGTTGCTGCTGTGGGAGCAGCACCTGTGTGACCCTTGGGTAGCCCATACCCCAGACTGAAACTCTGAAAGCACAGTTGGCATATGGGGTGGGGTAGGACAGCGGGGGGAAGAGTTCTTCACCTCAGGCAGTATTTCTGATGTGGCCAGGCCTACGGAGTTAAGAGAAGCCTTGACTTCAAACAAAGTTTAAGATGCAGTTATTACACTGGACTGAACACATTAATTACTCCACTTTGGTCCAGTTACTGACATAATTTCTTATTATCTAAAAGTAATGTGAAGGCTATGGGTGTGGTCAGTGGTTGGACATATGCATAGCGTGCTTGAGGTCCTGGATTTGATCCCCAATACCAAAAACAAAATAAAAATAAAATAAGTAACCTAATATTTGCCCTAAATATATTTCAGGCGAAGGAATAATTCACCGAACAGAACACATTTAGAGGGACAATGGAAGATAAAAACAAAGTTGCCTTTAGCTTATGATGTTTTGTTTATTTAAAATAGTCATTATATATTAAAAATTAAAAGATGTATGCAATATCCTTATCCAACAAAACCTTTTTGAGTCTTACCATGAGGCAACCTATGAATGATAGAAATCGCATAAAAAGAACATTCCTTTCCCTGCTATACCTAATCTGCACCCTTAGACCATAACATGATTACTTAACATCCAGCATTTCAGCAGGGATTTTCTCTACCCTGATAAACATAAGTTCCAATCTTTTCAGCTTTGGTACTCATTAATTTATTACAAAGCCTGGGATTTGTAAGGAAAATATACATTGTTAAATCTTACAGTGTGATAAAATGGAAAGTTGTCAATAGTTGTGTGATTTTTAGAGACTAAGAAATCAGTGCAACTGTAGCATTAGGTATTGCACAGAATGAATAGTCTGATAAAATTTACTTGTGAAATCCACACTCGTTGTCCAGAAAGTAACTCTCAGGTGCCGATTTTATTTTTCTGAATAAGGAAGTATAGCTACATGACATGTGGATATCTTCCCTTCCCTTGCCTCCTCCTTTTCTTTTTCCTTCTCCCTTTCTCTTCTCTTTTTCTTGCTCTTTTCTCCTTCTTTTTTCTCTTTCTTTCTCTTTTCTTCTCTCCTCTTTTCTCTGCTAGCCCAAACCTTTTTAGACACATACTTACTTGAACCTTTTTTTTTAACATTAGGGTTCTGTAATGTAATGTGTAAGATGCTCATTTCTAGGTGGGAAAAATGTAAAGTTGATGTCAGACAGTATTCAGAATGTTCCTAATATGTGATTTGCTTTCTGTCCCATTGTAAGTTAGGCCCCTTTAGGATTTGCTATGGGAGCGAATATTTGAATGTTTTTAGATTTAGTCAATAGCATACAGTATGTGTCAATAAATCATTAGTCCCTAAACTGGTTGTGTCTCAAGAAGCAGATTTGAAAGCATCATATTCCTTTATCAGATTCTAGGGAGGGTGTTTCAAGCTTAACAACTGTAAGCAAGGTAAGTATTCCCTAGGAAGTTAATTATTAGTAGCTCCTGAAAATGGAGGTACTGGCATCATATAAAAGAAAGAATGTTTTGATTAAGTAGCTTGTTTAATAAATAATAAAGGGAACCTACAAAACAACAAATATAGAAGGAGGCATAATGATGAGAAGACAAAATTCCTCTCTGACATAGCACCTAAGGGAATGTTGACTGGACAGGAGACACACTCAATGGAGGAATGGCAGAAAAAGGGGGACCTGGATGCAAAAAGAAAGAATGCAGGGATGGAGAAGTTACTGAATGAACTGTTATATCCTTAGCCCGTGACAAATTCACCTCACAAGAACAAATGTCCAGGGAATCTGTGTCCACAGTGATTCTTCAAGTGCTTTGTTTATTATTTAAATGTTGCACCAGATCACTTAATCCAATCTAATCAATGTGGGAGAATTGCCGCAAACTTCCTCTGACCTAGTACCTGGAAGGATGACATGGGAATGTAATCAGGCCACCTCCAGCAGAGTTACTTTGAGTGATTTGCTTTCTGTAGAGTTGCCCAATTCTTGTCCTCTAATACAGTCATGAAGATTTTCTTCCAGAGGTGTGAAGTGGTATAATAATTAATCTTCTGCAGTTCAGATGTGAGTGGTAATGTCCAAGTCTCCGGAGACTCAAGATATAATTTTCTTGTGATGACATTTTAAGGTGCGGAGCCCCTAATACCCCTTAATAAGAGGAGATCATATCCAGATACATTCTATCATTGCTTCTTCTTCAGCTAAATCTTTACCTGAACCTAGGGAACAAGGATTTGAGAAACTCAGTTTTTAGTAAGTCTAATGCCTCCCAATTCAGGATTACTGCACATATTTTTAGGGATCTGCAACTTCTTTTGTACAATTTGAAAACTCAAACTAAAATATAAGGAGAATCATTATCTTTATGTAACTACATAATACATTCAGTTTGTTTTGGAGATAAATCTTTCTCCAGCTTGAGGGAAAACATTGTATACACCCAATTTGGGGGGAAAAAGTAAAAGGGATCTATGAGTTACGAGTTGGTAGCAGTGGTTCAATCAATCTCAATTTATGATTAATGGCATTCCTTCTGTGGTGGGCAAAATAATGCTACCTGTCTGATGTCTCCATCCCAGTCCCTGAAGCCTCTGAATACATTGTGGCGTAGCAAGGGGGAATGGCAGATAGGGGAAGCTAATCAGCTGACCTTGAGAATTATCCTGGGTATCTGAGTGGGCCCAGTGCTATCACAAGAGTCCTTTCAAGTGGAAAAGAGAGAAAGAAGAGCTGGATCCAGAGAGCAGTGCTGCTGGCATTTGAAGATAGAGAAATAGCCACAGGCAAGGATGAGGGGCGAGGGGCAGGTTCTAGGAGCTAGAAAAGGCAAGAAAACATGTTTTTCTCTAGAGTCTTTAGAAGAAGCCCAGCCTTGGCAATGCCTTGACTTTAGCCCAGTGAGACGTAGTTTAAACTTTGAAATTCCAAAACCTCAGATAAGTTTGTGTTGTTTTAAGCTACTAATTTTATGCTGATGTGTTAGAGCATCAGTAGAAAATGAACGCATTTATCATTGTACCCTTCTGCATCTGATCATATTAAATAAATCATCTTATAGTACTGACTAGGGATTTTGGCATAGAGATAACTAAACCGAAGGAGTTGGAAAAGTATGGAGGGAGCAAAATAAGTTCAAATTTCTTACAGTGCTCTGAGGTCCAGTACCAGCATTCTCTGTCCTTCCTGTCTCTCCAACCCTACCTCATGCCCTTTCTCCGCACCTCCCACACCCCATCCTTCAGTCCTGCAGTTTGTCATCTTGCCTTGAGCTTTGGTTCAGGCTATTTTCACTGCCTTAAATGCCCTTGACCCAGATCTTTCAGCTGCTGAGTGCTTCCCACCCTTCAGGCCTTAGTGTAAATCACACTTTCTCTCCACGGCTAGCCAAGACAGTGTAAGTGCTTTCACATAAAACCCCAGACCTTACAGGTTTAAGACAGACAAACAAATAATCTTATTTGTCCCCAGGTCACACTCCAGTGTGGTTGTTTGTGTCAGGGATAGGGATCCGGACTTTGCTGTGACCACCAAGCCATTCTACTTCGGGACCTCTATGTCTCCTTGATCCTTCTTGAAATCTGCACCAGAACATCTGCAGTCACCCGGTGAGACACAGGGGCATGTGGAGGATTGGAGCTTGGTCCAGACTTGGAAGTGGGAAACATTGCCTATGCCCACAGTTCAGGGGACCACACCTTGATGTGGGGGAGCCAAGCACCGTCTTCCTGTGTGTCCCAAGAGAAAACTCAGTGACTGAGTGGACGTGTAGTCTGCTCTGTGCAGGACATGGCACACAGCACTGCCCTGATGCCTCCTACAACCAGCCTACGCAGGGCTGCCTGTTCCTCTCTGTATGCTTCTTTATTTCCTCCACAGCACTTCATAATAATTTATTTGCTTCTTTGTTAATTGTGTCCTGCCTCACTACCCCCAGCTCCCGAGCCACATGAGGATAAGAATCATCCACTTTGCTTATGCTCCTGTGCACATAACTGTCCTGCATAGAGTAGATTACCCATTACTAGCAATTAATGAGATGAACAGTTGATTGAGTGATCCCACAAATGAATGGGCATCCACTATCACTGCAAAAACAGGACAAATGGTCATGGGCTTTACAATAATATTTTAAGAAGCAAGCAGAAACTTTTTTGAGTTAGAAATAATGAAGTTGGGGTAGGGATCAAATACTGTTTGAGATGTCACTGCTGCTTTGGTTTTAGAATTTGACTGTGGCCCTTCAAGTGAGTAGACTGGAAGGAGCCACGCTCTTTTATTACGTGGGCCGATTCATCCTACCCTGGCATTTCTCAGCAGGTTGCACATCCCTTCAGACACCTACTAATTAATCTGCCATCTTCTCCCCTCACAGAGGCCAAACCACCTCCTGTTGATGTGTTCATGGTGATCACAGGTGACAGAAGCCTGCCGTCTCAGATTACTGGTTTTTTAATATTCCTTCTACTTTTCTTTTCCGCTGTCATTGCCTTTTCTGCCTGAGCATGCACATGCAGTATGTGGCTGTCTGTGACCCACCCAAGGAAGTGGTACAGAGGGAGATCAGTGAGGTGCAGTGGAATCCCAGCTGTGGCATTTGGGGGTTTTCTTTGTGTTTTCACCTATCAGTTTATTGAAATCAAGATCTCAGGGCCTTGTGGGAGAAGATTCTGACTTTGTCATAAACAAGGCCTCCCTCCAGCTCTAAGAAGGGTGCTTGACTGCTTTTGTCTCATGCTATGTTTTGTGTCTAGATGTTCCCGAAAAGCTTCATGTGGTCACAGGGTTTGTTTGGAAGTGGCTGAATCTAGAGTGTGTGATTGATTCATAGTGCAATGCTAAGATTAAGGGTTCTAGGATTAAGGGTGGGTGATTGCTGCATCAGTCCATTGACTGGATTGGGACTGCCCTAATCCCAGAAGTCTGAATACAATAAAAAAAGGGACAGAAAGATGCTGTTAAACTCTTGTTGCTTTTGCTGTCTTCTACCACCCATGAACTATTGCCCCTCTATGTGCTACGCTGCCATGGAGCCAGCCCATTATGCACTGAAACCTCTACAAACTGTGAGCTAAATAAACCTTTCCCCCTTTAACTTTGGGTGTTGGATATTTTGTCTCAGCAACGAGAGAAAAATGAGTAAGACACCTCATCTCCTTGAGGTGGAGATGGAGGCCCACCAGGTTCACCCACCTTGACTCCTGCATGGGTCCCAGCTGACCAGGGCTCTGCAGAATAAAGCAAATTGAGGGGCCTGAGTGCCAAGACCCAGAAACCACTGGCAAAGAAGGACTCCTCTATGCCAAATGGCTGTGTCTCACCTCACTCTCACTCTCATGGGGGAGGCAGTGGCATTTCTTGGCTAAGGGATCAAGGCACTATGGTTGGGTAGTTCTTGGGAAGAGTTTGATAAACTACATTTGTATTTACCTCCTCCTTCCCTCAAGTTGATATTTTTATGCAGATGGAATACATTCAAATGCACACTAAGATCAAAGATGTGTGCAAAGTTTTATTAACAGGAATGTTCAATGACAGAAAAAAATGAGAACAACTTCAGTATTCACATAAGGGAGTAGATAAAAATAAATTATGATATGTCCATGGTGTGAAGTACTTGAAGCTGTTAAAATTGATGATGTAGAAGAATACTGAATGACAAGTCATTATGTTCATATTTATTTTTTAAAACTCAGACTGTAAAACAGTGGATACCGTATGATCCCATATTTACAATTTTTAAAAATATAATAAATATATAAACAACACAAAAGATAAAGATAAAAACATCAGTGGTTATTGTGGTGAATGGGATAATGAATGATTTTTGTTTTATTTTTTTAGTTCCTGATACTATTTTTCAAATTTCCTATAAAGAGCGTAGTATTTCTTTCGACAAAGGATATAATATATAAAATGTTATTGCATGAATTAGTCTGGTCTGCTATAACAAAATTACCATAGATTGGGTGGTTCGTAAACAAATTTGTTTCTCACAACTCTGAAGGACGGAAAGCCCAAGCGTCAAAGCGCTGGTAGATGTGGTATCTGGTGAGAGTCCATTGCCTGTCTCCTAAAGGTGCCTTCTCAGCTTGTCCTTACCTGGCAGAAGGAGGAAGAGAGCTCTCCAAGGCCTCTTCCAACATATTCCCATTCGCTAGAGCTCCAGGCTCTCAACCTCGTCACCTTTCACAGGCCCCATTTCCATTACTATAACGTTGAAACAGAACAGGTGAAATTTGAAAGAACAAGTATTCAATCCACATACTGGGCTACGTCCAAAAATAATTTGTTTGTTAAAAAATGACTATTGAAAAATGACTTAAAACTCAAAATGACTTAAAAACAAAAGAAAGTGCAATGAAAAGTCCAGTAACCTGCTTTTCTGTCTGTTTTTCTCACTGTCATTCAGATCTTTCTCTTCTTTCCTTCCCACACCATCTTCACTAAGCCACTGGACCCTGAGGTTTTGGCTTCCCCACCGTATTCTCCGCAGCTCTACCTTTGTCATCTCGCTCATCTTCCTGTCATCTTCCTGCCTCCCGGCCTTTGCTCAGTTTGAGTGTACTTTTATGTTCTCCACCACCAACCTGGAAGATGGGCACAACTGTGCTTTGAATATAGTTTTTCTCACAAAAAAATGTTGATCTTTGATTGCCCTGGTGTTGGGAGGACAGACGGAGTGGAGGGATTTTGGCTCAGGGGGTAGAGCCCATTTAACGCACTCTCAGAAGTAGCTTAGCTGTCTCCGAAGTGTGGCCCTCTGCTCCCTACCCCACACACCACTTGCCACTCCTGCCATGTGATGTCAGCTGCCGTGTTATGAGCCAGCATGAAGCCATCTTCAGATCTGGCCGCCCAGTCTTGAACTTCTTTTCTTTTAGAATCACGAACTGTATAAATCTCTTTTCTCTATAAGTAACCCAGAATCAGGTATTTTATCGTAGCAACGAAAAGCAAACTATGACTGAGACTCATTTTAAGAGACCACATGTGCAATGACCACATCTTCGTTTAGATTCTTTCCTGACATGCCCTACTTCTGTCCTCAGAACTGACCCTTCTTTATGCCTCACTCCTTGTTCTACTTCCTCTCATAGAACCTTTAAATCTCTTCTGCCCTTCCTGGCATGTACTTTATATCAGGTGCTTAATGCCATGTACTTCCAGTACCCTTATACCAGGTATTTCCCCCATATTACTCGTACCCTTGTAATATGCAGTATTCCTGCATAGCCCCACTTTACACATGACAACACTGAGGCATGGAGAGGTATAGAAATTTGCATAACAGATAGGGACTGGAAGAATGGAGTTCCACTCTAGGCAATATGATGCCAGAATCTTTGCTATGTGCTGCTGCTTTTCATGTTTATAAGGCCTCTCACATGTCTCTCTCCCCGACCACACTGCAGAGGAAGGATCATGTCTTAAATTTATTTCTGTGTTTTGGTGCCAAGCACAGGAGCCAGGATTTAGAGATTTTATAATAAACATTGGTCAAATGACTACACAACAGATATTTACTGAGGACCTGTCATTTGCCAGGCATTGGTTTAGCATCTAAAATGCATAAGTAACAAGATATATCAGGAGTCCTGCCTTCAGTGGTGGGGTGAGGATGACTTAGATATACAATCTGTTAAGGGCCAGTATGGGAAATGGCTCAGGTTTTATGTCAGTGACATTTTTACTTTTGCCTCCATGGTTCACTAGAATATATTAAAATTCTGTTATCTTAAATTTTGAGTATAATTTGAGTCAGTCTCCATCCTAGAAATCAATGTAGATCCTTCCTTTGTCATGCAGAGTTCTGCAACTGATCACGTATAAATGATCTCTCAGTGATCACATATGACTGCCTGATGTTTCTTGATGTTTAGAAACATATTTTGTGAAATGCAGTGTACATCTGAAAATACAGCTTTCCACCCATTTTTCCATATTGATCATTCTTGCACATCTTTTTCACCTTTTTCTGGTCTTTTTCTCCCATCATCCTCTGAAGCCATCTCACTGGTTGCCTCCCTCGGTCTCTTCCTCCCTTTCTTCTTAGTTCCCTTCTCTGTGTATGATGCCAAATATGTATTTCTGAACAGTTCATCAAAACTAATAAAGCACCATGTGGTTTTGTCTTTCAATTTATAGGTAAAATGGAGAGAATTAATCTGGTAGAAATTTGTGTCACCAAGTACTATAGATTTAATTTGGGGGAAGAAGAAAGGAAAAAAAAAATAACTTTCTTAGAGGTCAAAGCAACCTTACAATGAAGACATGATTTCTCCTTTTTTAATACCAAGCAGAGATTTAAAACAACTGTCCAAAATCACTTAAGTGCAAAAGAACAGGTAGAAGGACCTACTCTTCCATAACATACTGTTTGTTCCATTTAGAGTGGACCACTGAAAAAGCTCACTTCTGCTTGAAGAATGCATTTTCCTTTATCAGAATGAAATTTCGATATTGGGACTCAGACTATTCCCAAATAGTGACATTATTTTAAAACAATTGAAGTCTTACAGGAATAGAAATAAGCTATTACACTTACGGAATACTAGCTTAAAAATATACTACCAGAATATGCTAGTTCTTCTTTTTTCCTCCCCACACTCAAATCTATATAAGTGGAGATCACGCTTTCCTTAAATCCTACATTGAATTCTAATGGTCATCATGTGATCATAGAAAGCCCCAGCATTTTCATTTGTTTTCCTGAATCTGGGACAGTCGCATAGCCCAGATTTCCAGGACGTTATGTTTTAGAGGTGCTCTTTTTGTCACACTCTGTTCCAAAACTATAGTCCATGTTCACAAGTCCCTGTTAGTGCACTAGGTTCTTTAACCCTTTGAAATTGGACTTCCTGCCCCTCTGAGCCAGCCCACAGGTCACTGCCAGAGCCACACCTCTCCCTCTGTCCTCTCCTGTTCAGCCTTCCTGAGATACTTGCATCTGCTGGGCCAACACAACCCTCAGGTCTTCCCCTAGGAACAAACGGTCACATTGTGAGAAGAATTGGAAGAGAGATAGCATCTAGTTTAGAGATACGTAGTTCTTAGGTTTCTGGTGTTTGGCCAAGCCAGGAAACAAATCCAAAAACATTTACTCCTACAATGCTCCTCTTGGGAAAATTCCTCTGAGAAACTCCTCTTGATACTTTTATTCTTGTTTTCTCTCTCCTCTCGCCTGTGGTTTTCATGTTGTACTTCTCTTCTCCTGTAGATGAGTGGTGGGATGTTAAGGTTGTTTATGGGGCATAGTTCACGATAGGTGTTCATCATTGTCAGGAACTGTGCACACTACTAGAGTTCTTCAGAGTCATAGACAATATCTCCCGGGGGGTGCCATTCCCTGTTTGATTATAAAGTCATTCTGCTCAAGGTAGTTTTGGAATCCTCCTTTTTAGAATCTCCTGTCCTTTGTGTTTGTCGATATACACTAAAATTAATATTATCTTAGGACTTTATGATCCAGTAATTCCACTTACAGGTTTCTGTCCAAAAAGTTAAAAGCAAGGTCTTGAAGTTAAAAGTAGTATCATGCACAATAGCCAAAAAGTGGAAGAGAATCAAATGTTCATTGGCAGATAAATGAGTAACAGGATGTAGGATGCATATACTTAGAATACTATTCAACCTTCAAGTAGAGAGAGATTTTGACACATGCTATAGCATGAATGAACCTTATGGACATTTTGCTAAGTAAAATAAGCCACTCACAAAACCAGATGACAATACCATATGATTCCACCTGTATGACATACCTAGAGTAGTCTAATCCAGAGACAGAGAAAATGGAATGGTGGTTTTCAGGGACTGGATGGGGGTAAAGAATGGAGAGTTGTTACTTTGTGGGTACAATTTTAGTTTTGCAAGATGAAGAGAATTTTAGAGATTGTATAACAGTATGAATGTGCCTAAAACTACACCACTGTACACTGAAAAATGTTTAAGATGGTAATTTTTAATGTGTGCACTTCATCACACTTACAAATAAAAATTTTTAAATAGTTTAACTTGGAAGAGAAATGGAAAAATTACCTCAGTACCCCTTTGGGCTGAGGATGTAGCTCGGTGGCACAAGTGCCTGCCTGGCAAGCGCAAGGTCCTGAGTTTGATTCCCAGGACCAAAAAAAAAAAAAAAAAAACATATATCACCACCCCTAGCAAAATAGTTAAAGTATTCATCAACAAGAAATTCAAAGAACTCAGTGTCAACAGATACTTCTCAGTGACTCCATACAGTGCGTTTGTGCTGAGAACCAGGAGGGATAATAAACAGAAATGCAGCCTGGTGTATATCCCAAATGAGATGTCACTACAGTCTGGGCGATGAGACAGGAACTAAATATTAGCCGGTGAAAATGTCAAGAAGTGAAAGCTGCCTTACCAGAGGAGAGCATTCAAGCTGACCATTTCAGGTGAGCTGAGGTAGGACTCTAATGCAATTTGGAAACATTTTGAAAATCACCTGTACTCTCATCGAAAGATGAAGAATTTACTTTACTGTCCTTCATTTTTCTGATGTGTTATAAACAGTTCCATGACTGAGTAATTCCAGGAATCCCTTCCATAGGTGTCAGCTGATTAAATAACTCAACACTGTGGGTTTGTGTGGCAAAATGTTTCCAAGTGCCACCAAATTCATCAGAACTAATTCAACTAAAAATATCAACATCCTCAGCGTAGAAGATAATAATTTAGTGTTCAGTTATGAAAGTACAATGTCTAACTTCTTATGAAATTATGATTTTTATATTTATTTATATTATGATATTCCTGAAATACCATATTTATATATGTATTTATATTATGATATATATTTATGATAATTATGATATATTAATTATGATATATTTAAATATGTATTTATATTATGATATTCCTGAAATATCATAATACTTATATTATGATATTCCTGAAAAACAATCCTATGTTAATTTCTTGCTTTGGATTACCTCAGGAACAATTAGATGAGAGACCTGACACTATGCATGCTTCTGGGACAGAGACCTTCCTATAGTTGTGGATGCATTACTTCAGGATAGGTATATCTGCAAGAGAAGATACATCAAAATTGCTTGGCAAAGCCTGCTTATTCCAATCTGTTTCATCTCTTTGAGCTTTGACAGGTTGGTGCAAAGATTGCAATTTCCCCTGTGTCATCCTAGGAAGCAGATTGCTGAATCAAGAGTCTTAACTTCAGGTTGAAGGTGAAAATAATTCCTTTAGGGAGTAATATACGGTACAGTCTGCAGAATTAAGCTGATAAGAGATGACATTGCATTAGGAGGTTACATTAATAGGATCACCTTAAATTAAGCTCCTGAATGAATAAAATAAACCTATTACTCTGAGGTTCACTGTAGCCTTGTAAAACGCTTGGCACATCAGAAATTCTAGAAAAATGTCAAATAGATAATATAAAAATGAAGTATTCTGATAATGCAATGATATGTTTGAGAATTATAAATTATTCATTTTTCATTCAACAAATATTTCTTGTCCTCTCACTTGATGCTTAATAATATGACAGTGAATAAATGGAAAAAATCTTTTTCCTTTGGAATCCTACCTGCTAATGGGCACAAAAGATGATTTTTTAAAAGTTGTAAAAATAGTGAGGAAAAAATTGAGTAAGAAAGGGCTCTAAAGTAAAATGGCGATTGTTGAAATTTTATATAAAGTAGACCAGACATGAATTACAACATTTCTGGAATCACAGCACACAAGTGTGGTGGTACTTACACCTGTGAGTCAGTGGGCACAGGCCTCATTCCTCATTGGGAATACTGGGTTCCAAGCTTGGTTTTACCACTAACTCACTGGGTAAAAATTTTCCTCCTCTGCGCTCAGCACCCAACTGTCAAAGGTGCAGGTTGAGCCCAGGATGGTGGCACATAGCTGTACTCACAGCACTCTGGGAGGCTGAGGAATGGAGACTGCACCTCTGAGCGCAGCCCGGAAAACTTAGTGAAACCTGCTCCAAACTAAAAAATAAAAAAAAAGTCTGGGAATGCAGCTCAGTGCAATGGGTATGGGTTCACTTGTCAGTACCTAAAAACAAAACAAAACAAACAAGAAGCAAATATAAAACAAGAAAAAAATGTGTAGGTTGGACCACATCAGTTCCAGAATCCCTCTTGTCTCCAAAATTCTGTGAGCATTGATGTTTCTTTGATGATCTCAAAGGCCCAACGGAATCTTACAATTCCCCAGAGTTGTCAATATGGAACCAATTACTGTTGGCCCTGTGTATCATTGGATTGCCCATTTGTGAATTCACTCAACCAAGGACTGAAACCATTTTTCAAAAATTGCATCTGTGATAAAAATGTACAGACACTTTATCCTTGTCAATATTCCCTAACAAAACAGTAACATCTATTTGCATAGCACTTATACTGTATTAGGTATTGCATGTCATCTAGAGATGGCTTGAAGTATAGAAGAGAATTGCGTAGGTTGTTTGCAAAGACCATGACATTTTCTGTGTATAACTGAAGCATCTGTTGTCCTGGAACCAATCTCCTATGGGTACCAAGGGATGGCTAAACCATTAACCACATTTTATCTGAGCTCCCTGGTCACTGATATTCTAGATAAATAGGAATTTTGTCACATATATTGCATACTAAAATGAGATCTTATAAATTGTTTACCAGTTACAAAAATACCACACCTTTGTAACTGGTTTTTTTTTTTTCTCCTATACTTTCAGGTAAAGCAATTTGATTCTTCTCATTGGAGATAAGTATAGGGAGAGGGTAATTGAATATAGTACATTTTACTGCAATTTACTAGTGGAAATGCCTGGTTAGAATCACATATTCACTATGATACTTATTTTCTGACACAATTCAGCATCACACAGTTTCCTTAGAAATTGTCAGAGGAAATGTAATTATCCAAAATGCTGAGATTACTTAGTGTAAATTAGCTTGCATGCTATGGATCCAAAGTGGCTTTATATTAAAGGCTAGTTTCCAGGCAGAATGGGAGGCAGTCAGAGCTCCTGCCCCAGAAGTGATATCTAATTTTACTGAATTCATGTAAAGAAATGTGATTTTTTATAACAATGTAGGGCCATACTTTTAACTTCCCAAAACAAACAGCTCAGCTTTCATAGAGTACGGAGTTTCTCCAGATGACCCTGGTATATTCTCCTCTTTTTGGAGGGTTGAGGGAAAAGGGCAGAATCCTGTGGTCCCTGAACCTTGGAAAACAATTATTTGCTCTGCTGATTTAAAAAAAAGTATTTTGTTGCCATAAAAAGGGGTGTAGGTAGCCTGAAACTAGGTTTCAGTGTGGTCATTGTACTAGAGTTCTGGGAAAACAGACTGTTCCTTTGAATTTCTGAACAATAATAATTTGTTTAACACATTTACACAATCACGATAAGTAAAACATCTTGATAAGAAGGCTTGCGTTGGCAGGGCATCTGCAGAAGGACTACCGCGCGGATGATGGGCACTGTTATGTTTAAATTCAATTAAGTGGGCACCAAGCGATAGAGGTACATAGAAGAGGAGGAGTTAATTGAAGCAGCAAATAATCTGAGGCATAGAAATGGAAATGTGCATAAGCTCTGCAAATTGCAAAGTTTTTTGGTGCCATAAACTATTTTATTAATTTCTCTAGAATTCTGAATAGGTGCAAGTAATGGTTTAATGAAAGGACCATGGAAAGAAATCACTATGATCAAAACTGGGGGAAAAAAATCTCTGTGTGGGGACTGTGTATTTCTTAGGTTCTTGCTACTCAGTGTGGTCCATGGATCAGCAGCATTCAAACATCCTGAGACGCTGAGAGAAATGCAGAACTTCAGGCCTCATCCTAGACTTACAGAATCAGTCTACAATTAGCCAAGTCTCCTGGTGATGTATACACACACTGCAATTAAGAAGTACTTCCCTAAAATTATTGGAATATTCATTCATTCATTTATTCATTCAATCAACAAACATTTTTTAGAGCTCCTTCCATGTGTCAGATGTTGAGTTAGACAGTAGGATAGGGAGATATAATAATGAGTAAGGTATCGTCCTTGAACTTAAGAAACACATGACTAGATCTGAATATATGACACAGAGTAATTTAGAGTTGGTAGGATTTGTGCGTGGCTGTGGGATTCCAGGACAGAACTATGGATGAAGCTCTGGTGGTAGCCTTGGGCACGTAAGTGTTCACAGAAGAATAGAGATTTAAAAAAAAAACAAAAACTACAGTGTCTGCCTTAAAAGGTTGAGCTTTGCACTAACTGTGGGGTTTTAGAGTAAAGATACTACCAGGCAGTCGGATCCCAGAGCAAGGGTCAGCTAACCACAGCTGCAAGGACAAAATCCTATCCCCTGCTTATTTTGGCAAGCTCAGTTGGAACCCAGCCACACTCATTGATTTACATATCACATCTTGATGCTTTCACACTTAAGGCAGTCCTGGGCAGGTGTGCGGCTCACAGAGCCTGAGGTATTGGCTCTCTTACCCTTCCAGGATGCTGGCTTATTCCTGTCACCGAGTGCTGTGGAAAGACCTGGGATGGAGCTGCCCATGTGGCATTCATAGAGCTGTGTGTGTGTGTGCGTGTGTGTGTGTGAGAGAGAGAGACAGAGAGAGAGCTCATGGCGGGAGGATGTACAGCAAGACCAGACAGGTCAAGGTCAGAGCCCTGAGACAGACGGGGCTTCCCAGGCTCATTTTGTGCCTCGGGAAGCACCTCTGGCCATGCAAAGCCATGTTTTCCTGATAACTTCTGCAGCAGTTATTTGATTTTCTTTTTACCTTGGAACTTGTAAATTTATTAAGCCAAGAAACTTGCACTGGTTCAGCGAACCATCCTGTGTGCAATTTATAATGCTAATAATTAAGCAGATCTATACAGTAACAAATAACACTTACCTTTAAATGAAAACTGGGGTAGCATAATAGTTTGGACCTCATAACAGAGAAGAATCTCATCTTCCCATAAGAGAGAAAGGAGAAATTTAATTTCCGTATGCGTGTGTTTAGCCTGACTGCTGCAGCTGGCTGGCAGGGCTGTGCAGAGTCACACACGGCTCCTGCAAGTCCCTGTCGCCTTAATGTAGGCTCAGAACAGTGCTGGTCACAAGCTCCCCTGTTCTCAGTGCTTTGTCCGAGTGTGAGGCAGTTCACTCAGACACACGGCAGACAGAGGGGGCTGCCCATAAGGTTGCAGCTACAGCAATAGTTCAGTACATAAAAATGGAACCATGGAGCATACCTGTAATCCCTGCATTCTGGAAGGCTGAGGCAGGAGGATCATAAATGCAAGCCCAGTCTGGGCAACCCAGCAAGACCCTGTCTCAAAACTAAAAGGCTGAGGGCAAGGGAGTTGGGATTGTAGTCCAACACAAACACCCTGGGTTCAGTCCCCATTGTTGGGGGTAGGGGAAGTGGTGTGAAATTTACATATTTAAGGGCACCTAGTGGCATAAACTTTCATGTATTTCTCAGGAATCACATAGCCGACTTTGTGCAAATGACATTTCCATGGAATTATCATGAAAAGAAAAGGATCTTTAGCTCTTAGCCCACCTTTGTTATAAAAATAGCGGAGTGTTAACTGCTGGGCTTCCAGGTGAAGCGAACAGTCTCCATATGTGGAGGAGAAAAAGACTGCAAATGGAAGTCAGCTCAGTTCCTTTGTGATGGGGCCACGACTCAACACTCGCCCTGTTTTTATACTGGCACAAAGGTGTCTTTTGTTTCTCTCGTGCCAGGCATGGTGCGTGGTGCCTTCCGAGAAATCCCACAATTTCACATCCTTGTGGACAAAATTCATATATACCAGAGCTGCCCAAATGTTGGCTGTAGATTTAACGCAAGCTCTCATGCTCTGAGGTCTTTGTAAACTGAAAAGATAACGCTACGTTAACCTGAGATTCTGTTGCCAGCTTAGCAGTGCAGAGTCTGCCTTCGTTTCCACAAAACAACTTTATTTCCAGCATCTATCTCTCTCCTTCTGAGTGCCACACTGTCGGTTCCCAGTATGGCAGTGCTGGGGTTTTCTGACATGGGCCTGCTCCTCTAGGGTTTTGTTTACTCTGGAACTGAGTGACACCAAACCTTTTTGTCACATCTGGCTCTTTGAGAGTGAATGAGCCAGTGTCTCAAAGCCTGGTCCCTTTGTGCAGCTCCCCCCTCCCCCACCCACTGGGCCCCCAGCTTTGGATATTTCTGCATTTTTGTAACTCTCCACTAGAGGGGGAAGAGGAGATGGATGAGTATGATGATTATGGGTCTCTTGGGAAGCCTTGTGCTCAGCACTACACGCAGCAGCTCGTGAAGTCCTCCCAGCTTCCCCGGGCAGCAGGTCCAAGAGATTTCTCTATTAAAAATGAAGCTGTGGAGGTGCAGAGAAGGTAAATCATTCATACAATGTGTCAAAGCCAAAAAGCAATAGGACTGGATTAGATCCAGTCTGGTGAGGAGGAGCTCTGAACCACCTGATGACAACATAAGCTTCAGATGCTGGAGATTTGAGTCCCAGAATCACCAAAGGTTGTGGCTTCTGATTTCGGCAGTTTCTTCCTCAAAGAAAGCTATCCACTTGTCACCCCTCTTTCCTCCAGGCTTTGGACACACTGCTAACCAGGGCTGAGAGAACCCTGTGGTCCTGAATAACAAGGCGTCCTTGCAAAGATTTGTCAGAGAAGCCTTTGCTGGCATTTGTGACTGGATATTTTTTGCAACTTTATTATAAGAAACACTTTTTATGGAAAGAAGGAAAGTGAGATAAATATTAAATTTCAAAACCAAGAGAGTCACTCGTAGGATACAGCATCCTTCCTTACTAACTTCCAACAGCCAGGAAAACCCAGATTCTGTTTGGAATAGGGGTATTAATGACTGTTCCTAACTCTTAACCTGTTAGAAACTGCCTGCCGCTTCTGCATACTGCCACATCTAGATAGTCCCTTGGATTCTGACCTCGTCTGACTTTTTTCTCTATCTTCCAGTGTCCTGAGTTGCTCCTCCCAGGCTAAGAGAAGACCTTCTCTCTGGTAGCTGTCATTTGGCTCTCTTTCTGTCTTTCTCTATGTCTGTCTGTCTGTCTGTCTGTCTCCCTGCGAATGTTCCCTTCCTCCCACCACCTCACATCCTGTAACAGAGCCAGATCTTCTGCACACAGAGATACATTGGACCCATCTCACTTGTTTTCAAACATTAAAATTTAAGTCGCTTAAAATTAGACCTCATGCTGCAAACAGTTAGGTAAATTTCTCCCTTATGGGAAAAAGTTGGCTCTTTTACAACTGCCTTTAGAGTGCGATCTCTAACACTTTACTGTCTCTTCTGCAAAAAGTGTCAGGAAGAATTTCACAGGTGGTTTGTGGTTCTGGTGGAAAGGGTCTTTGGGAAAAATCATAGGCATTTTTTTCAGAAATTAGATTTCTGTTATTCTATGCATTTTATCTATGTATGCTCTCCTAATCTTGACCCTATGGTACAGTCATCCCAAGAGTTTACTGTGGGTAAACAAAGAATATATAAATTGATGCTAAGGCCTTTAGTCTAGAGAAAGCAGTGACAGTGGAGGCTGAGATGGGAAGCATATCCCAGGGGCTTCTAGGTGAACTGATCTATTCCTCACAGCTGTTCTGTGAGGGTGGGTGTACCCATATGACCACTATTTTATAGATGGGAAAATCAGGCACTGAGCAGTTGACCAACTTATCCAAGGTCACACAGCTGGGACAGTCACCTTTATAGTGGCTGAGCTGGGATTTGAACTCAGGCAGTCTAATTTTAGAATCTGTGCATGTACCCACTCTTCTATACTTCCTGACACACAGAGATGGAAGGTTTAACACTTCCTGTACAAATTTTATGGATTTGTCAGAGAGATGCTTGCCAATGTCCTTTAAGGCATACTGTGTTAAATACCACTGTAGAAACATAAAATAGAGTGCTTGTAAGCCCTGGATGTTTTCATGTGATGTTAAGAGCCATTTTGGATCTGCCTTCCATCCTAGAGAATTATCAGTCCCTCAGATAATTGAGGAAAATGAGGTAGAAAGAGGTGAAGGTCCTATGCAAGCTGTCTTTTCCTTGTCAATCACCACTAATAAGGGTGATTGCACTGTTTCCTATGAACTCTGCTTGTCTCCACCAGCAGGTCTCTGCCTTCCCTGGAACCAAAAGTTCTAATTCTGTCCTTCATTAGTGTTGCTTTCAAATGCTTTGTAAGGAGGACAGTGTCCAGCAGAAAGATGCAGTGTGGTCTTTATCATTTATAACAGAGATTGGTAAAGAACCAGATAACAAATTCCAGACCCCAGGATGGACTAGCATTTGCGAAGTCTCTCCAAGCCTCTACAGTGACAACATGAGCAAAATGAAACTTGCTTCCTCCTTTTCCTACCCACCCCAGCCTTCTCCTCACCTGATGGGAGGTGTGTGAAGATAAAAGGCAATTCTTGGCATGAAAATGCCCTGAGCTCTAGAGATGAAAGGTCTGTATAATCCCTGCATCTCATTAGACTGGCTTTATGGAGGCTTCAGTACAGTTTGGTGGCCATAAAGGTAGCTTTTCCAGCTAGCAGTACGAAGTACGGGATCTTTTTTCTAGAGGAAGGTTATCGCCTGTAAATGTAGTCAAGTTAACGGTATGTAAGTCAGGGACAGCCTAGAGCGGAGGGTGACCACTGTCCCCTTGGGAAGTACTGTTTAGCATCCTTGACATGCTCCTGGGCTGGGGAACTCCCGAACGCGCTCTTAGAGACTACTAGAAAGTGGCTTCTTGTGGAAGCAGCCCTGGGCATGTGGAATACATCCACAACCAGCCCTGCAGCCATGTGGAGGCGCACCGGGCTGGTCCAGAGACCTCACTCGCTCAGTTCCTTCAAGGCTGCCTTGTGTGGTGAGGTTGACTCCTCTCCTGCTCGTTGTCCTCCAGACATATTCCAGTCCTTCCTTCACATCTTACTTACAGCTTGGCACCCAGAACCACACACAACACTGCAGCTAGTCCAACCAAAGCGTAGGACCTCCCCATTCTCCTGCTAACACAGCCTAAGGTTATAGAATTTCCAAGTGGCTTAGTCAACTTCAACTTCCACTGGAGTCACGCTATTTACAGTCTCGACATCTATATTATAAATATTGCTGTTAAATTGCATCTCCCTAAACATCAGCAACAATTTTTTAGGATTCTTAGCAAAAAGTTACCTTTATCTGTCTTAAAATAGTATTGAATTTTGTGCCAGGCTATTGAGATCTTTTTAAATCAAAATGTTGCCATGTAATATACTCTTTATGCTACCCAGCTAGTAACCTAAGAATCTGAGTTTTTATTTCAGAAGGGGTATAAAGAGTTTATTTTCTGTAAATATAGTTGTGTTTAACTTGATCCACTGTATGTGGAGAGTTTTGATAAGAATGCTGCCTGCTTTTGCTTATATTGCCTGGGATGAAGCCAAGAAATATTTTTCTATCAACTAATTCATGACCTTTGTACTTGGCAGTGATTAAGTTATTCTTATACCTAGTTGTACTGGTCCCTAGCCTGTGCTATGTAATCATATCCAGAATTTTTTGCTGAAGTCCCTCTTGTCTGTTTTGTTTTCTCTGATCTCCCAATTTTGTAGCTTTATCCTAAGAGAAACTACTGGCATTAGTGTGACTTGAGTTGCTCCTGGTGTCTCTGGCTTGGCCTCTGGGGGACTAATATGCCCAGTTCCCTTTACAATCTCATTGATAATCTGGGATCAACTCCTAGTTTAACTCATGTCTTAGAGAAATCTTCTTTTCATCCTTTTTCAAATTAAAAAAAGAGCAGCTGAGGCATTTGTTCAGTTCCTTGCTTCTGACCTCACCCTCAGGCCTCATGTTCTCTCTGTCAGCAGGCTGACCACATGTCATTGGAAGGTTTCCTCTGAGCCTTGAGAGTAGCTTGCCCCTGTGTGGGATCTGACTTCCTTTGGAGCAGATAGATGTCCTCATCCTTTTCAGTCCTTCACACCTTGGGCTCGGTTTCCTTTTTGTAATCTTTGTTTCATCCTCTGCAGTCCAAAGACAGTTCTCCTTGGCAGGGAACCAGTGGCAACCGGAAGGGATCGGTGTCCTCCTTTTGACATCCCCCAGCATCATACCAGGGACTCTGGCCAGCTGACCTAGGCCTTTCCTGATGATCTCCTGCCTTCATCCTCACCAAATCCTTTTGAATAATACTGCCACTCTTTAAGTGACCTATATTGAAACACAAATACCTCTGAGAAGGGATGTCCTATTTCGAAACACAGAATAACCAAGGAAGTGCTAGCATCTAACTGCACTCTATCTCAGCCCAAACAGTAGCAAGGAAGGGCTGGGCTTTAAAGGAAGGCACTCGCTGGACTGGACTGAAACATTTCACCTCTCCAGGACCCTGTACCTGGTGCCACTTAGTGGACAAGAGCCAATGCCTTCGTTTTGGGAGGAACACTCCATCCTGGGGTCTCATTTGCAGAAAGGAAAAGCAGGAGTGTAGCAGAAAGAAACTTGGAGTAGGAGTTAGGAATGGTGGGCCATGTTCCCAAGATCTGCTTCTGCATAGGGGCCAAGACCCCTGTGTCCTTCTCTGTAAAATGAAAACATCAGATTAACTTTAAATCATCTCTAAGGTGCTTTCCATCGTGTGGTCCTATGATTTTTATCCCAAACTTTCCCCATTTTTATCACTACAGTTGGCTCTGTGTCTTACACGAAAGTTACGTCACCTCTCTGGGCTTTTGTTTCCTCTATGTCAAATAAAGATAAATGAGTAGCTCTGTGGTTTCCTAAGTGAGCAGGGGCTCTAAGGAAACCTTGGGAGAGGCAGGATGGGGTGAGGAGGGGGGACATCCTCTCCACCCCTTTCCTGTTCAGACAGAGCAGCTCAGAATCTACCTGTTGGTCTGCTATGTAAGCTCTCATTCAAAGACAGGTTTGTGTTGTTGCTTTGTTTTGATTTTGCTTATAAATGGGCTATGTCTTAGTACATGTACAGAGTATAAATCATACATGCTTCTGAGGCCATGATCTAGCTCAAAATTTAGATATTAAGCTCCTTAAAAGAGAGAGTCAGCACCTGTCATTATATCTCCATTACCCCTCAGAGAGCCTCAGGTATAATAGGTGGTCAACAAATGCTCGTAGGAGAAATGTATAATAATAATGATGATGATAATTATTAATGAGCTCTTATTCTCTGCTGGGCATTCAATTGGGTTACCTCAATTAATCTTTAAACCTATAGGGCAGACAGCATTTTACCCCATTTTACAGGTCAACAGTGGAAGTACTGAGACTTAGTTAGTTGAATGGAAGCAACCTGATAGATATTAGAGTAGCGGCTCTTGATCCCCTTGCTAGGTGGCCTTAGTCATTGGAGGAGGAAGCTGAGGAACAAAAGCAAGGGGAAGATGACACCTGGAATGTGTGTGTTAGGGTGGGTGTCAGGGTGTAGGAGGAAGAGGCAGACGTGAAGGGGGAGGTAGACACTGTCCAGAAGAATGAGCATGATGGGGAGTTGTTAGAAATGCAGCCACAGGCCGCATCCCAAACCTTCTGAATGAGAAGAGTGGGAGGGAAGGCCTGGGGGGGTCTGTGTTTGATAAGTGCTGTCCTCAGGTTTTGATACACACAAGTGTTCCAGAACCACTGCTGCAGGATGACTGCGGTGACTTGGTGACTCTCATTTTATTTCTGAAGAACAGTGAAGCTCCTGGACTTCTACTGTTGTATGAAAAGCTCTAACTCCACACTGATATTTAAGTCTGATATTTAGACCTTAGGCTGGACAAGGGGCTTGGTCAGAGAGACTCTCAGTGTTAGAGTCCTTCTTCCTACCTTCTGCTTAGTCTGTAACCTGAGGCTCATCACTTAACTCCCACCCACCTCCTCCTGAACAATGTGGTTTAGGACACTGAGCTCCCAAATTGGGACAGCCAGAGAAATGTGTAATTAGTGGTTGGGAAGCATCTGGAGCCCAGAGCTCCGTATAAATACTGCACGATAATAACCAGTTGATGGCCTTAAGTGCCGCCTACAACTTGACACATTTAAAATTTCTTCCCTGAATTGTAAAGTTTAAAGTTAAATTAACAGTTTGGTATTTGCACTTATTTTTTATTCATTCTCTAGTTGGATTTTTTTCTTTGTGCTTTCTCCAACTTTCCAGAGAAAATGGGTAGGAAAAAAAAGTCCAGATCGTATGAGAAAATAACCTTCAAAGCGTGGTGTTTGGATTGTTAGGCAAGGATTCTACAGAAGTTTAGAACAGAAAATTGTGAGACATCCCACAGGCATAGAAATTAGTGGTACCTGGGATGACGCTGGCTCTTTGAGATCCTAAGCCGTGGCTCTCTCAGGTGAGTTCATTGAGGGCAGTATCTTCATTTCTGCTCAGTTTTGTAACAGCAATCCTCCCTTTTTTATCTGGAACCAGAGAAGTCTGAACAGTATTTTCTACACTGTGATTCTTTTTTCAACTTTGGGAGATACTCCCTTTTGTAGGCAAGACTGCTTGCCCTGCCTATATATTTATTTGAGATTAGATTTACAAGAGTTCAGGCTGGTTAATTTTCCTGTAGTGAGAAATCTCTTTTCCTCCTAATCGTAAGCAGCTGAAAATGACAAAAAAGACCCAGCTGAAGAACTAACACAAGGATTTCTTTTGAGACTTTCACTGGGGCCTAATTTACACAGAGAATACAAATGTGGATAGATGATCAAAGATAAGTGCATAAAAGAGACTTTTATGCCAACAGTGTGGCATGAGGAAGAAATTTTAAAATGCTAAATAACCATAGTTTTTATTTTGTATATTATAACTTTAATATCAGAGCATAATTACTGGGCAGGAAAAACCTCCACCCTTCTATTACCATTTCCTGACATTGAAAATTACACACTGTTGCTGAATTTAAAAGAAAAAAAAAGTAAAGAAAGAACCCAGGGGCTGGGGATTTGGCTCAGCGGCACAGCGCCTGCCTGGCAAGCGGAAGGTCATGAGTTTGGTTCCTGGTACCAGAAAAAAAAGAAAGAAAGACCCCAGAACAGCAGAATGGGGATCATCTAGACTCTGTATCACCACACTAATTTATAAACTAAGTCTCAAGTAAACAGGCTTGTTTCTCCTTGTGCCTTATGCTGCAGGTCAGATGCTCACAATAGCCTAAAATAACAAGTTGAGACATGTTTTCATAATTGGAAATACAAAAGAAATTTCACCATCTGCTAATGAAAAGAAAACTTCTGCAATAATGCTGACAGCTGCTGTCATTTTTGAAGAAACTTCTCAAAATTCTTTGCAAGACAAATTATGGTGCTTATGACAGCTAACACTCACTAGGGTGCTGTTACTGGTTATGGAGAGAGAATCTGCAAAGCTGTGCCTATTCTAACGTAGGCCACATGGAAGTCTTTTAATAGTTGCTAGGAGGCCAGGGATATAGCTCAGTGGCACAGCACCTGCCTGGCAAGCACAAGGTCCTGAGTTCGATTCCCCCGTACTGGAAAAAAAATAGTTTGTCCAACCTTACAACTGTCTGGGGTTATTCACTGCAAACTGAAAGTGTTTCTTTTTCAAGGCCAAGCAAGTCGACATGAATTAGACAACAGACTGTCGGAGAAAAGGGAGGAGGAGTGAGAGATTCTCATGTCTTTGTAGCACACCAGCAGAATCCAAGAATAGCTTCTGTTCCCACAAAGCTTAATGGTGATTTGCTAAGCACTGGGATGAAATGAAATAGTAGTATGTCTGGCAAATTGTGAGGGTTGACAGCAAACAGAAAGGAAGAATTTAACTCCTTCTCATCTTCTAGCCTAGCATTAAACTGTCAGATAAGGCAAGAAAAACAGCTGGCCTGTTGGTCAGTGTGCCTTCATAATAGAATGAGGGCCAGCCAGAGATATTTTCTCATTTTTTTGATCACCTATTTTCCTCGTGTCTGTCTTTTCTTATCAAGTATAAATTATTTGTTTGCAATTTTTCTGAGCTTTAAGAAGATCAATAGAAAAGTGGAGGAAGAAAGAGAATACAATTTCACTACCCTCATTTCTCTGAAAGCTGGCTACTCTCAAATTGTGCGGATTTCCTGCCACCTTGGTAATAATTAATGTATAGTGTGTACTTAATCTGCAGAAGCTAAATCAAGAAATAAATAAGTGCATTCAATCATTCTCTGGGTGAGCCTAAAGCATTTTAATATTATACTGTTTAGTTGGCAAATCTCTGGAATTTAAAAAAAAGGCAGGTTTTGCTCAATTAGAATTTAAAATTTTCTCCTGTAATTTTAAAAGCAGGAACTGTTATTTTTCAGGGAAGAAATGTTTTTCTGGAGGAATCAGGACAGCAGTTTGCTATGGTTTCTCTCTTTTTCAAATTCCCAGAGCTCTCCCTGTCCGGGCCATTCATTCTCACCTTTCAGTGCTCACTTTCATGTATAGTTAATTCTCTTTTTATGCCCTAATCTGACCAAACTATAAACTCTCTGAAGATAAGAGTCATCTCCCATATTTATTTCTCAAAATGCCCAGATCAGCAACTTGTTAGGTGGTTTCAACAAGATTTTTTGTAGTATTTAATAACAATGAACTAACCCATTTCTTATTTAAAATAGTGAGTTCCACCTCAGACTGCTTTAATAATATAAACTCATCTCAAGATGTATTATGTTTGACAATCTGTTTTCTAAGATGATCCTTTATTTATTTATTTATTTTTTGGTTTTTCTCTGGTACCGGGAACTGAACTCATGACCTTGCGCTTGCCAGGCAGGCGCTTTTGCCGCTGAGCTAAATCCCCAGCCCCTAAGATGACCCTTTAACACAGTGTTTTGTAGTAAAGGACTCAGAGGCCTGGTTCTGGATGTATAAGATGGTCTGGGTGTCACACCCTTTTTGTACCAGTGTTACTGGATAGAATGAATTCATCTAGTATATACATCAGGCTGGGCCATTTCTGTGTGAGTAGAACTGGAAATTGTTACTCGGAGAAATTTCCGTAACTGGAAATCATAAGAAAGAAAGGGTACCCCTCTTAGATAGATAATTACTTCCTTGTTTACTCCAGTTCACGAAGAATTAATGAAGTTAGTCTTTCAGAAACTTGAAGTTTAATTTTGGCCACCAGTTGACCATAGGATACAAATTCCTGTTCTTGGATACTGTGGATGTGTGTATTTTTGTGTGTGTATCTGTGTGTGTTTTAGAAAAACAAAGGAATCATTTAGTATCTAGACCATATCATTTAAATTCTTAGAAATCCTGTAATTGTAGATTTGTGGCATGAATATTATATGAAGAAAAGAAAAATAACCCACAGAGGACTTTGAGGCCTTGCTTAGGTTCAGAATGCATCACGGAAGAATGAAGGGGGAAGTGGGGGTGGGGCTAGTGTTAGTGATTTTATTTTTAGAAAAAGCCAAAGCACAGATCAAAGTCTCTTTATATACATCAAGTCAATGTAGACGTTTATTACAGATGTGAAATTATGCAGTATGCAGCAAGGGTAAATGTTTATTCATATTCTAAATTTAACCCACCCACATTTAAAAGTTGCGCTTGGCAGTGAGGTAGCTGTTTTGGCTTTGGACCTGCAGTTTCTCCCCCTGAGCCTTGGGAAACAGGCAGAGCACAGGAAAATGTGGGGGATATTCAAGTTCCCTCCTCTCCTTTGGGCAACATATTTGACTCCTGTTTAGAAAAAAATCAGTCAGAATCACAAAAATCAATGACCAGAGACACATACAGGTCTTGTTTTAGCCTCTCCTGTGATCGAGGTGGTGACAGAAGCCATCTCTCAGGGTCCTGCAAGGGATGGAAGGCATACTCATCTGGGATGCTGAAGAGAGGTTGCCGAAGGGTCTGTTGACAGAGGTGTGCTCAGGTCAAGAGGACCAAGAGATTCTCAAGCACCCACAGGTTGCCGTCAGTGGGAAGTGTTCTCCCCCTTGGCTGAAGGGGCAGTGGAAAGAAGCCTACTTGGGAGCCTAGAGACAGGTAGAGCTAGACAGAAAGAGCCGTTGCATCTGCTGCTTGCATTGTGGCACCAAAGCAGGAGACAGTGGAGTAATAAATACCTTGGCATCTCTCCTCCTGCCCACCTTTCTCATTGACTGAACCTAGTTGGAAGGCTGTTAATAGAGATCCACTCCTGACACTGAGAAGATGCCTCCACCTAGAGAAGCAGAGACCCATACCCCTATCAGAGACTCTGTTCCTCTCCTCAAAATGTGGGAGTTGCAAATACAGTGGTTTACACTGACTGGGAGATGGATGTACAAGGGATGCTTAAAAAGGGAAGTGAAATGTTCCCTTAGAAAATCAGAATCTGGGTGAAGCCCTGGCTTGTGTGGTCTGAAGAACAAAGAGACTACTCTAATAAGGCAATTTGTATGATTTATATCTGTAAGCAGGAAAAAATAAACAATCTACCATGTGGAGTAGGTGCTAAGAACTCTTGCAGTGGAATGAGATAGTTCAAGTTCGACCCAAGCTTGGCCTCCTCCCAGCTGAGCTATCTGGGACAATTTTCTCTCTGAGCTCTGCTGCTCATTTTTAAAGTAGGGATCATTAAATCATACCTTCCCCATGGGATTCTTGGGAGGCTGAAATGAAAAGATCATTGTAAAGTGCTTGGCCTGGGACATAGTCAGCACTCTGTAAATAGAGCTGCAAGCTGCTAACCCAAGCTGAAGGGAGCGGGGCTCAGTCTTGGCTTGTGGTCCTGTCTGGGAAGGTGTCTTTCCCTTTGCAGAGGTAGGCAGTGTGAGTGAGGGTAAGGCCATGAGTTGTTTAGGTTTATTAAAAGGGAGCATGAGCTGCAGTCAGTAGAGAAACACTTTTTAAAGTCTGTTTTCTGTGGCTATTACAGAGACTAGGTAAAGCATTTTTAGATAAAAGTTTATCTCGGTTTCTAGTTCTGGTGGTAGAAAAGTATGAGCATGGCTCTAGCATCTGGTAGGCTTCTGGTAGGAGCTCATGCTGCTTCAGCTGAGGGCGTAGAGCAGAAGGATGAGTGGGTTTGTGAAGAACAGGTAAAACATCAGAGGCAGCTTCACTTTATAACTAGTCACTCTGGGGTAACCATCCAGACCCCAAAAAGCTAGACCTCACTCAGTTGAGAAAGGCATTCATCCACGCCCAGAGCTCCATCCTCACGGCTTTACTTCCTCCCTGCTGCCAACACTTAAGTGCATTGGAGAAGGAGCCAATAAAAATCATTGAAGACAAGTCATATTCAAACACAGCAAGGGCCAACTCTCCCCTCTGGTCTTACAGCTGAGTGAGAGGCTTGCTCATCTCCCTGGTGTACTGACTCTTACCCATGGTACTCCCTGGGAGCCTGTGGGGCTTGGAAGCAGCAATCAGAGGAAAACTAAGGAATGATGTGGCGCTAGGTTTGTACCAGAGCAAGCCTGGAGCGGGGGTGTGCAGAGCAACATTGGATCTGGATCCAGTTTTCTTTGCTGTCCTATACTAGGCAGCAAGGAAGATGGTCCCCCCAGCGCCTGACCCATCCTTTTTTGTCCTCCTTAGCTTAATCTTGGAGCTGCTACTGAAAGGCTTCTCAGAGACCTGCTCAGAATCTTATTCTGGGGAAATTACCCTTGTTGGAAGACTGATACAGTGAGCGGGAGAGATGTATGCAGGAAGAGCAGAAATGGAGGTCTCTTAAGAAAAACAGGATCCAATAAAAGAACTGCAGATTGAGTTGAGTCCTTTAAGTGAGTCCATTCTATTTGTGTACTTTTAAAAATAAAAATCGGAAGCAGGTCGGATGAACATAATATACAGACTTCAAAAGTTAGGACAGCTTCTACTCTAAACCCATAAAGTGTGGCCTGGATGTAGATGGAACATGCTCTGTTCCTGCCACTAGCATTTTTCTGGCTGATTGCTTCCCCAGCTAACCTTCTTGCTGCTTTTCCAATGGATTTCCAACCCCCACTCCCACACACACACCCCAGCACACACCAGCCAGCAGCTGCTAGAGGCAGTGCCTTTTGTAGCACTGATTGCTGGGTTTTCAGCACGGTGGATAAGAGTCAGGGATGAGGTGAGGGTGTGTGAGCTAGTGAGAAAAGGCTGGAGAACAATGAAAGACGCACTGTGCTGTGGAGCCTGGCAGTCTATGATATTCTGAAGATTACCTGGCTTTTGACAATCAGTAGATTCACCACCCTGCTATGAGTAAGGATTAAGATAGATCTTAACAGCCAAATGATAAATAAATTTGATTTCATAGTGATGATTTTACCACACAGATGAAGTTTTTGGCGGTTAGAATTGTGGCAATTTGACATCACAAGACCACCACAGTGAGAAATTAGAAACATTCTTCTCGTGATTCTATTTGGAAAAATATGATTTTAGAAAATTTTCATCAGATTTTGTGCTTGTCACGTCCCTGTCCCTAAGAGTAAGGAATAGAGTCAAAGGCCCAGAATGCCATGCAAAAGTCAAAGGCAGAAATAGCGCCATGTGTGCAGCGGTGTACCTGTGTTTGTAGTGTCTGGATTATTTTGAATGCGTTATTGATAACCTGGAATGAGTCATTTGTGAAATGCCAGGGACAAGTTATCTTAATCAGTGGATATCTTTAGAACAAATTGAGTTCTAACATTTGAAAACAGTGGAGGCATGAAATGCATTATTTTAGAAAAGCGTCTAAAATTCCAGGGGTGGTGCAGCACAGAGTGCCCCTTTCTGGAACCATCTATTCAGGGCACAGTGCTCACTGGAGCTGCACAACGTGAAGTCACTTGTGCTTTCCCCGCCACTGTAGTGGACCCAAGAGAAAGCCTGTTACATACAGAATGGATTAATTCCAGATCAGAAACGGTGCCTGAAAACCCAAGGGCTGCCTATGGAAAACCTACAGATGGCTTTTGGTGGCTGTGTCTTGACCTGGCCTGTTATTACTGTGGTATAAGTGGTCAGTTAGCTGGAAGGAAGGGAACCCACTTCCTGCAGGAGGGCTGCAGCTGTGGGTGCAGGAAGCTTCCAGCATGTGTTTTTTTCCTCACACTCTGACACTGAGATAGAGGGACCTGTGTGTGTCAGGTGCAGAAGGCACTCTGCAAATCCTGGCTAGAGAGCAGATGTCCAGCAAGCTCCGCTGTTCCTGCGTAATCAGATCTGCCAGCATGTGACTGACGGGTCATGTCGACATTGTGAGCAGCAAGGAAGGTTTGGCTCCACTCGACCGACCTCACACTGAAAATGCAGTATTGATGGCTGCGGCAGATATCTTCAGGAGAGTCCCACTTCGACAGTGGCCACTCAGTAGGTTGATCAAACAAACATATATTGAGCACTTGGTGTGTACTTTGCCATTTGGCTCTGTTTTTTGAGGTGGTAAAGAGAGCAAAGCTGTAGGAGGTCACTGAGGCTGCCGGGGCGCACCTATGGCCCCACCAGCCTGGCCTCCCTGCATTCACACCTAACTTTCATTCCTCCGAAGGCCAGAGAGGGCATTCGGTGGGAGCAATCCTTGTAGGGGTCCTACCATGAATGGGCCACTCGCTTCCAAAAAATGTGAGTTGGCTGCTTCCTCCTGAGAATTTCCCTGTAGCTGTCTTTTTGCCTTTTGCCAGATTGCAGACAGCCCTTTTGTTGCAAGATTGTCTGACCTGCCCTCCCCCTATTTTGTTGGCCTTTGCAATTCAGGCAAGGAAGGGTGGCTAAAGTGTAGGCTTCTGATGGAAATGGTTAACTCCATCATCAAAATGCTTAATGTAAAACCAAAAAAGTCTCCTTCCCTCTCAGAATGTTCAAAAGTATAAACAACACCTCAACCTTTCTCTCCCTCTCCTTCAGTACACAACCTGGCAAACTCCTACTCATCCTTCACTACCCACCTCCAATGTTGTCTCGCCTGTGAAGACTTTCCCTTCACCTTCCCCCTAAGTCCACTGCCAGGGGCCTCACTACCGCCTTCAGGACTTGCAAACACCTATCCCACTGACTCCCTTGAACTCTGTTCCCTCCGGAAGAAGGAGTTGCTTGTGGGAGAGGACTTTGCCATCCATGTATGCCCAGTGCCCAAGCTGGGATCAGGAGCGGAGTGATGGGTAAATGTTTGCTAACTGGACCAATTAGGAAATGAGTGAGTGGACTTTTAAAAAGGCACAGGTGTGTAAATACACAGTTGCTCCTTGAGACAATGCCAGGGAAATAGATACACAGTGGTTACCACTGCAAACAGCCTCAAATGGAGAGACGTTTGTTTTACTATTTGGTTTCAGCTTCTGGTGGAAGCAGAAACTTTCACATGCTGTGATTAGGAAGACAAATGTCCCACTGTGCAAACAGAAGAGGATATGACTTTTCTGTCAGCATGTGGTGCAGCTGTCCCAAACCCTATGAAGACATGCAGGCCGAGATAACAGCGGGAGACAAGAGGGGGTCTACTCTTCCCGCTCTGTTATGCAGCATAAATACTTTTCCTTGTGCAAATTGTTGGGACCACTTGTTGTTTGTCTGTTTCTTAACCCTTTCATTGTAGACCTGCTGATGCTATGCCATAGGAAGGCTTTCCTTCCTGCCTGCATTCGCTCAAGCATCTGGCGTCAAAGTGGTAAATGCGTGCTGATGCAGGGTCTCACAGGGAACTTCACATTAGCATTTTGCAGGTCACTTTGAGGGTGGCTTCAGCTATGGGGTCCTTACTCTTGTTTCTCTATGCTGTACATCACAGGCAGCTTCCTGTGTAGGGTTTCTTGCTTTGTGGTGTGGTTGGTGGAGTATTTCCTGTGTGTTTGTGATCTTTCGAAATATTTTCTCGGTAAGGAGTTATTTTTAAAGCAAGTGATAAAGAAACCACATAGCAGTGAAACCCCAGAGAAAAGCACCACCTGATCACTAGGAGGGTCTCAGAAGGCTTCGCACATCAGCGCCAACTTGTCTCCTAGGCAGCTGGCTTGGTCCCATCTACTGATACTTGTCTTACTGTAATAGGTCAGGATTCAGTTGGTTATATACCAAGACAGGTGTAATAAATATGTACAGAAAACCAATAACAGGTTTAATATTGTAAAGTAATTATGTTTAATTCTCATGCTAAAATGTGCCAGGTCAGCATTCCCAAAATGATCATTGGATTGTTCATAGGATTGGTCATAATGAATTGGCTAACTGTGAGCAGGGCATAGTCATATCTGGATTTCAAGTTTCATATCTGAGAAATAAGATACTACTATCCCTCTCACAGTGCTGCTTGGAAATCAGCACTAATTGTATGAGAAGTGCCAGGACACAGTAGGGCTCAATATGAGAGGCGGGATTTTATAATGGACAAATCATGCTTTTCAGAGCTGGGCAGACCTAGTTTTAAATACTCAGCTCTACCACTTATTAACTACGTGACTCTGGGCAAACTCACTAATCCTCAATTTATTCACTACACAATGAGACTAATACTACCTGTTTAACAAGTTTGCCATGAGTATTAACTAAGATTGGCTATGAAGCATCTAACAACATAATGTAATAAAGGGCTATCGATAGAGGTTGAAATGTTTGTATCTATGTGGTTATATGGTTTCTACCTAACATGATCTTTCAGAAAGGAGGCATTTTCCAAAATTTTATTTTATACAGAGTCTCTCATACTATTAGGTTACTGAATTATACTTTACTTTGAACCCCTAACTACATTCAGAAAAATATGCAGTAGACCTGAATTATTCTAATCAATGATAGCTTTGCCTCCTGTAGAAGTCAGTTAATGAAACCACTTAGTAAAAAAGAAAGTTAAGAAATTTAATCCAGATTAGTCACAGTTGCAAGAGCTAAATGTAATTATGAAGAACTTTTTGAAAAACTTCCTTCCATCTTTTTCCCCTTCCATTCCTTCCTTTTTTCCTTCTTTCCAGTTCAATTGATACAGAAGTGTTATGTAGTGAAAACCAAGTCTCCCACCCAGTCCCGACCCTCTCCCACCCAGGTCTCCAAAGACAGAGGCAGTCTCAACTCCTTGCAGTTTCTTCTAGAGCTGTTTTGTATGAGGCCAACCCTAACCTATACCTCATTTTAAAAATTTAACATCTTGGATAGCTGTACCTGTCAACCACCTTGTTCCTTTCAGAAGATGGCTTTGAAGAGCAAGGTAGCAATTGGCTTGGTTGGGCAGACCACCTCCCGGCTGAAGAAGAGGTGGCCGTTCTCGGGTTGTTCCGCTTGTGTGAACACGTGGCTGTGGCCGGATACAGCGTCTGATGGCAACATCACACATTGCCTATAAAAGTTTTTCTTTTGAAAGGTTAAGAGAAAAACAGGCACGTTGTGCTGTGGAAAAAAAACCTGAGTCATCAAAGACTCAAAGTTGCACATAGAGGATTTAAATAAAATTGTTCCATGCAGAGTGACTTGATGAAAGCAGTATTTCTAAATTTGTGTATTATTTCAAACAAAAATTAAAATATGCAGGTGTAACTGAATGAACTAAGTTGTTATGCATAGATAGCTAATCATTTTGTTTATGTCACTGAAAGTTTATGTATGCAGAAACCTTGGGGGCATTTCCTCCCTAGGAAAAGGCAGGCTGCCTTCTGCTGAAGTTTGAATAAAGGGCTCCCAATACTTAACAGTCTTATTCTCAGCAAACAAATTAGACATAATAAAGCAAGCACAGGCTAAACTGGATTTTTTTTCTTTATAAAATCACTGAGCCCCAAAATTAAACAGGCTTCCCTGGGCTCAGGTGCTGTAGGGCTGGACCACCAGGCAAGCAGCCCTCCATAAGCAAGACAGCATGTACAGCTGGCCCAGGAGGTGAATGGACCCCGTTCCCCAGGGACACAGTGTAGGCCCAAATATTCACTTGCTGAGCTTCCTTCCCAAGGCAGGAATGGGAGGAATTTCTAACACTCTATCTCAGCGTAAGCGTGTACTCATCTAGACTACCTCTCACCATATGCATGAAGCAAGTAGGCTACTTAGTGAGCACTAAGGGTCCCCTCGTCCCCTAAAGACAGGCCGGCTTCACTGCCACCACTGGCAGCAGTGTGCTACCCTTATGCCTCGGTCACACTGAGCAGCTCGGATCAGAGTGTAGAGGGGAGAAGTAGCTGCTCAGTGACTGAGAATTTAGGAAGAAACAGGAGCTTTCCACCAGTAGTGCACTTCTAGGGCATTTACCCCAATCCCTGTCTTTAGAGATGTGGCCTATCTGGGTCGAGGCTGAGAAAGTGGCCCCAAATCAACCCCAGCTAGGAACAGTGGCTTGCACCAATAATCTCAGTACTTTGGAAGGTTGAGAGTCAAAAGTTCAAGTCCTACTTTGGCAACTTAGTGAGACCCTGTCTCAAAATGGAAACAAAACAACAGGAGCTGGGGAAGTAGCTCCATGGCAGAGTACCCCAGGTTTGATCTGCAGGACAATCAATCACAGAAATATCACCAGAGCACCTGGCATGGAGTCAGGACAAGACTCCCATCGCTGTCTCAATTCCTGGTGGCTTATTGACCAGAGCACCATTGTCTGAGCTTGCCTGTGGCCCCATCACTAGAATTCACTGCCTTATAGGTGGAGGTAGAGCCAGTGATCCTGACAGGCAAGTGCCTCAGCACTGGTTCTCATTTCAGCCAGAAGGACCAGCAGTGATCTGGCCAAGTGTGGACCAGTGCAAGTAAGTGGCTGTCGATGCGAGCCACTGCAGTTGTATTAACCACAGCAGCTCTTTCGAGTGGGGCCAGTGGTGAGGAATGGCTGTGCTAAATCAAAACGGGTGCTGGTTCCCAGATGGGTAGCAAGGTGACAACCCGGCATTGACATGGGCTGGTGTCGCTGGTGATGATGAGGTCCGGGGAGAGTCACACACAGTGGCCGGTTGTGGTACACAGAGGCCCATGAGGAACAACAGGCAGAGACGCAGGAAGAGTTGGAGGTGGAGCAAAAGGAGCAGAAAAAGGAAGGGAGAAAGGAAAGAAGAACGGGAAGGGAAGGGGATTTTATAAGAGTTCCTTTTTTATACTCTAAAGATGGCAGAAAGTTGAATAAAGTCATGTATTTTTCTACTTCGGTAGTGCTATTTTCTACAGTGTTCAAACCTTGTTTCAGCACTGAAGCAGACCAGAAAAAAGCCCTGAAAATCTCACTTTAACTTCTGCATCACTGATTTCCCTTTGGGACTAAGGCCATGGGGAGAAAAATCAATAGGCTTTGAAGCAAAACAGGTCTAGATTTGAATTCGACTTTTCACAACCATGTGACCTTGGGGTAAGTGACTTAATCTCTTTGAGTTTCATTTCCCTCCTCGCTGGGAGATAAAAATACCAACCCTATGGGATCGGACCTCTGTTATGTGCTTCCTTGACATCCTGAACTTTTTCTGTCCTAACATCTTCAGAGTAATTACCTGCTTAAGGCTTTTTTGCTTTCGTTGCCGGAGTGAAGACATCTTGAAAGAGAGGCTGGTCAGCCCCGCACACAGATTGGTCTTTATCATGTTACACAGAGCCTGACACAGAAATATTTGCCGAAAAGGCAAGTGTGGGTGAGTGGCTGGGTAGAGACGATTCAGGAAAATTATATACATAATAATAATAATATATAATATGTTATTAGATATATCAGATATATAATAATACATATTCTTATCCAGGAACCTATAATATTCCGGGCACTTAAAAATGCTTTTCCACTGTTGGTAGAAAATTTCTACCAACTTTCTCTTCTATTTCTGTTCTTTAGGATTTCTTGACTCAGAAAAGAATATGTGCAAAAATGTTTCTTTGCTTGCCAGTAGCACCATTGCCGGGGCCATGATTTATAGGTTGCTTCCATGAGAACTGAGTCTATCATTGTCACAACTGTCATCTGTCTGAAAGGACACAATGCCCACAGTGCACGCAGGATATTATTGTAATAGGAGAAAAAGGTGGCGCTTCATAGTGGCAGGGGCGGAGATTTGGTGGGAGCGACTCTAAATTGTCTTCTCTGAGAGCTCAAACCTCTTCAGGAAGAAGATGAATGAAAGAATAATTATCAAATAACTAAGTGAATAATCTTCTTCCTCTCTATTCCAGTAGCACTTTAGATCTAATCTTGCTCTCTACCGTGCTACTGTTTATTGTGACAAATACATGTGACCAGGACCCTGATGCCCAACAGGTAGTCAGTGTTTGTTGAATGAATGAATGAGTCCATGTTTTATTTTATCTTCTAACAGATTGCTTGTGGTTCAATTCTGCAGCTTACCTATATCTGGATATACAATTAGTGCAATATTTTGTGCCAAGTAGGCCTTAAGCTCTAGGTAAATATTTGTTGGAAAAATAAATGAATGGCTGAAAGGGCTTCTGAAGGAAAGCCAGGAAGACATTCCCCTGATGGGAAGACTCCGTAAAGTGGCCAATTCTGGAAAGGAAAACGGGGCAGTGAGCAGTTCTCCGGGCTGCATGGAAGTCAGAGTTGTGAGGCTGTCTGTAAGGAAATAGCAGAGGAGGAAGTGTGTGTGGGGCAGAGGAAATTACCCATCAGGAAAGCAGCTCCATCGTGCTGGAGGAAATCTGTATTTGTAGGAACTTAGTAAGTAGGGAGATGGCTGGCTTGGGGTGACCAGGACTGGGGCAGTGGTTTGGTAAAGCTAATGAGGAGGATAACCAAAAGGATCTCATCTGCTTTTTGTCTCCTTCAGCCTCTGGTCCCCCTTATTGCCACCCCCTCTCTGCCCTTCCTGACTGTCAAACCACTCACTCACGAGTTCTATGTGTTCCTTTTCCATTTACCATTCATCTCACTTGAGTGTGGCTTCTTCCAACCAGCACTGCACTGCAAGGTCATCAACACACCCCTTTGCTGCAGTGAGGAGCCCTGTCTCCCTTATCTCTTCGGGGCAGCTTCTGATACCGTTGACCACTTCCCCTTTCCAACTGGCACGTGCTTGGCCTCCCGTGTCACCCCACCTCCTGCTTTGTGTCTTATCTCCCTGACTGCGCTGCTTCTTTTCTTCTCCTGCTTTAAATATTGGTGCCCTTTGTCGAAGGCCTTGCCCCACTCAGAGTTTTCCTCCTGTGTTGTATGTGTAGCCATTGTCTGTAGGTGAGGCTTCCCTTCCTTGAACCGTAGCTCAGGCCTTTTCTGAATGGCTGCCCTTTTAGACGTGTTCACTTCACTTTCCTATTGATGTCTCTTTCCAATAGTGAAAAGCTGAGGGCTTTCCCACTGGCCAAACTACTTCTCCTTTGGCCTGCCCTTTTCTGCGAGTGACGTCACCCTCCATGCACTTGCTTATACCAAAGAAACACTCCCCTCCTTTTGCCCAAGCCAGAAGTGATTTTCCCCTCTCCTTCTTTACTAAGACTCAGCTCATCACCAAGGCCCCTAGATTTGCTCTCCTCAACATCTTTCAAATCCATCCCATTTTTTCCATCTCCACTGACACCACTAGAGTTCAGATCATTAGCATCACCTACTTAGGTTACTACCTGTTTCCTTGATGTCTCATTGCCTCTTACCTTTCCTTTTTTCCATGTTCGCTTTCTCTAGTCCTGTTTCACACAAATCTGGAGGGACTTTCCTAACACACGCTAGATCCTGTGTTCTCCCTGCTTTCCTTTTCCTTTCCCTCTAGAGCAAAGAAAAGCCTTTAGCACAGCTTTGAACTTTTAATAATCTGGCCCCTGTTTACTTCTCTAATGTGTAGGCACTTTGGAACTGTCTTACCCCACATACATAGCATCGTCTGCTCCAGGCTGAACCACTGGCTCCCAGGGTCATGCTCTTTCTTGCCTCTGGGCCTGGCAGGCCAGACCTTGGTCTGTGCACCACGCTCCACGAGCCCATTTGTCCATAAAATCACTCCTTGCAGTTGGCTGCTCTGGTCAGTTCTGGGTGATGGAGTTCTTCTTTGACTCTTTGGCTCAGTGGGCTGTGGTACCAGAAGTTACCCTTTTTTGTGTGGGGCGCAGATCTTAGGCCTTGCTGTTATACTCTACTCCCCTGGGGCTGCTCTAGAAAGAGCCCTGGGACAAGGCTGCTTACAGCCAGAGGTGACTACCCAAGACGAGGTGCAGGGCCTGTGTGTGCCAGTGCCAATCACCCTTCAAAAGGCTGGGAAGTTCCACCAGTCATTCTGTTTATACTTCTTACATTTGCTAGGTTACAGTTGCTTCCTTATTTGTTTGTATCCCTCACTAGAATGCACATTTTGAATTTCTGTCTGTCTTCCCCTTACCCTGTCCTTTACTGAGCACCTACTATGTCCCAGAAAGCAGCATGCTAGGCCATTCCAGGGGTGCCATTTATACTCAGATGAGGGGACCAGCAGGGGCTACGCCTACCCTGGGCTTCACTGGCCAGGACTTGTGTTCTGTCTTGGGCTATGCCTACTCAAGGAGGTATCTTCCTCATATATAGGTGCTGTCCAATTGCCCAACACTTGCCTGAGGGTGACGCCTTTCTTTATTTAAACTCGCATAAAGTACCTAATTGGCTGAGGTAACCCACATAGCACAGAGAAAGGTAAAGCACTTGCGCTCACATTGCTCTCTGTTTAGCATGGGAAGATCATATATAAACAAAGGAATGTGTAAGCACACAGTGAAAACTTCCAGAAAGTGAAGAATTTCTGTGAGATGTTGAAGAGACTCTCTGGGAAACCATTATAGATTGGGTGGGAAGACCTGGCAGACCTCTCAGAGCAGCCAGGATGATTAAGCCGAGATCCAGATGGGAAGGAAGACAGCCATGGGGCAACCGGAGGAAAGAGACTGTTAGATCTGTAAGACTAGAATGGTCTTGATGCATTCCAGGATCAAGGAAAAGCTAGAGTCACTGAGTTATATGGGGCAAGAGGGATGACCAGGGAAATGGCCAAGGTAGATCCTGCAGAGCTTCAAAAGCCCTCCCTACTCATCCACTGTGGTGTACCCCAGGCCTGGCTCATTGTAGCTATTCAGTAGATATTGCTGAATGGAGAATCTTGTCACACCTCTGTGTACAGAGCAAGTGGCCCAGGACAGATCTTCCGCGGGGCCCCAGTGCCCTCTAGTGATCGCACACTCCAGCCCAACACTCTCGGTGGCGTCATCATCCTCAGATAATCTCTGCATAGCCTGTCTTTTAGTCCCAGCAAATTTGAACAAGTTCTGGGAATGTGTATTACTGATTACTTTCTGCCAGTAGAACACACATTTACCAACATGTCTCAGATATGAGATCCATGGTCCAGTGCACATCCGGCCTCACCTCTTTCTCAAGCAGAAACTTCCAAAGAGAATATATGGGTGTCTGATTTTTGTAAACTTGCAATTTGGGTCTGGTGCCATTGGCGGTGGTGGTCTGACAAGGCCACAGCTCTTCAGGAGCTGAGCGCTCTGGCCCTCCCACATACTTCTAAAGACTTCTGCACGTTGGGCACAATGTATGTGCCACACACGAATTGCAGTGTGTGCACAGACACAACGTCCCACCCCTGCTGCTGTTGTTTGCTTTCATTTGGATCCCAAACCATTCTGGGCCCATTAAGCTAATCACCCAACAAATTCTGAACTGTCATCTCATTGTGAGGCTGTTCCACGCCTAATGGGAAAACTTGCTTTCACCCAGCTTCCCTGGAAAAAGCCCACTGCAGCTCATTTGAAAAAGAGTGCGACAATAAATCAAAAGTGACACCAGAGATTTGGCTTCTCTGGCAAAGGGATGGCAGAGGGGACATAATCTTTCCAGCCTCTATTCCCCAAATGATCCCCCCCAATTTGTAGCTTTCTGTGAAATATTCTAAGGCTTAGGTTGATCTCCAGTTTCTTGGTAGATCATTCTCTCTATCAGTAAATCTTACACTGTTATTTTCCAGAACCTCTGTGAGTGTTTTCTGTTAATCTAGTCATCCTCTGCTGAGCCAAGTGAAGGAAACTGGCTGTCCTAGATGTTTACTGGTATTTCCTCTTCAGTTGTCACCTACCCAAGTGGAGCACATGTGTTCTTTGATTTTTCTCCATTAATCAGTCCCCAAATTCCTTTACACTTGCTCCTCAGGTGGTACCATCAAATCAGCATATTTCTGGAGCATAAAATGCCTGGAAGAGGACAAGCTTCCAGATGTAGCCACCAACACATGTGGGAATCGTGTGTCTTCACCTCTCTTCACAGCCATATGTTTCCACAAGTTCACTCCTGGGGACATTGTGTGCCTCCAGTTGCTATCCTGCAAAGGCATGCTTTGTCTCATCTGTGATTTCTCTAATTAAGCCTTGAAAGCTTCACAAATTAAGATATATATTGATAACAGCCAGTGTTAGTGAGGCTGTCAGAAATAGCATTCTCACACATGTTCCTGGAGGTTCCAGTTGACGCAACTTTTTTTCTAGACTACTCTAACAAAAGCTTTTAAAATAAAATAAAAACACACAGACACCCTTTACCCCTCTGAGTTTGACTTGCTCAAACCTACACTACATATATGACATATCGTTGCAACATGGTTTATGGTAACAGAAAAAGTTGAAAATATTCTAAATATTTATCAGTTGAAAACTGTTACCTACATATATGAATTACATTTTGGTCTACTCATTCAATGGAAGACCAAGCAGCAATTTAAAAAGCAAACATACATTGATGTTGTAGAAAGATGCCTGATTGTCATTAAATTCAAAAAACAAATTATAGAACAGTATATATGGTATGAGATCATTGTTGTGTATTTTTATTCTAGCTATTTATCAAGCAGAATCGGTAAGGCTTCACTCACGTCTCTTAATAGTGCTTTCTCCTGAGGTAGGAGTCTCTGAAAGACCTATCTTAAAACTGTGAGACTTTCATGTTTTTTCAAAATAAGTACGTATTAATTATAAGTTTAGTGAAAGCAGTGGAGATGTTACAGTGCTTTTGTCACACTCTTGATCTGGAAAGATGACTTTCCGTGACACAGTCTCTCTGTTGCCCTCATTTTCCCTCGGGGTACCCCAGACACCGAAGGCTTTCTGTGGCTGAAGCCCAGAATTCCCCCCAAAGACTTGAACAGCAACCCCATCTTTTCAGAGCTTAGTTGCTTTAGCATATAAAGTTTTCTTAGGTTGCTTTCAGGTTTAACCTGTACCACTGAGCCCCCTTCTAATCAATTTTTCTTCCTTTTCTTTTTGTTTAATCTATTCAGATTCTTCATGGGCTATTTCATTTGAGTGATCTTATTATCTATTTTTGTAAGGTTTGGGGATCATGTTTTAAGCACCTATGTCTTTTTTTCAATTTTCTTCCTTTTTAATGAAAGGAGATACCTGCTTCCCAGCCTGCCTTTTTGCTCATTAATGTTTATTTCACAGGATTTTTCAAACAAGGGAAGGGTGTCAGCCATGGTCTTTAGCTCCAGAAACTCTTATATCTTATCTTTTGTATCCATTTTTCCTTCTTCTTACACTAATTCTATACATGCTGCATGTGTTATTATAAAAAATATTTTTAATGACTCTTTTGACCCTTACTTTATTTTCAAGGTGGATTTAGATAGTGTATTTATTAAAAGATTGCTCTAGAACTCCTGCACATTTATTTCTCAATCTTTTAACTTTTTATACAAGTGATACGAACAGAAAATTATAAAATGATGGTAAACAATAGAAAAAAAAGGTTTTCTCCATTTTTTTGCTACTAGGTGTAACAACTTTTAGCAATTAGGCCTATAGCTTTCTGGATAATTTCTCTCTATGTGAAGGTTTATTTTTTATTAAAAATGGTATATTTAATTCATTGTTACATAACCCCATTTGTATAATACATAACAATGTAGCATAAATATGTTCCTGTCATTAAAGATAACCAATAATGACAGCGGACATAGAGTTCACCATATGCCAGGCATATGACTGAGCATTTTATTTGATTATTATTTTACTATTTTTATTTTCTCTTTTAGCCTTTGCTGCTTATGACTAAGACATGAAGCTTATTTCTTACTTTCTCTCTGCAGACTTAAAATGATATTCTTGTTGGCCTATCCAGTCCTCACAATGCCATATGTTTGGCAAATTATCATTCTCATTTTATAAATTAGAAACTGAGGCACAGTTCCTAATAACTTCTAATAACTTGCCTGAGGTCACACAACTAGCAAGTGGTAGAGGCTGTGCTCTCGAATACAGAGCTATGAACAAAGTGCCATTTTCATGCCTTAGGAAATGACAGCTATGCACCTATATCTTTTTACTGTACTTTCAGGTTCACTATTTTACATAGAGCAGTAGCACTTGATCATATAGATCCTGCACACATGTTCAGTTACTACCCTAGATAAGATGCCCATGGATAAAACTGCTGAGTCAAACAAAGGTTGACCCAGTTTTTAAATATTAGTTACATATTAGTCAATGTTTTGAAGAAATACATTTTCTAGACCTCTCTGATCCTTATAATTCTTGTTCCTTTCTGAAAAGGTATTACTGTCTTCTGCATTCAATAAGAGATTTTTTTCCCAAGAATTTGAAGCTTCTTTTTAAACATTCTCTTCCTTCTGCACTATGCCTATTTATCTAAAATGTTTAACAAAGTTATATATTTTCAAAAAGTGTCCCACCTCTGTAGCAGGCACTTCCTGCAGCTTGTCTTTTTTCAACTTTGTCACCTGGGCCTCTATCCGCTGATGGAGTTGTGTCGCATCATTTGACTTAGGCCATTTTTTATACTACTAATATTTTTCTTTTATTATTTCATTTTTTCTTTGAAGCTTTAAGAGAATTAAGGTAATAAATCTGATATATGATAATTTTATTCTCTTGATTTCAATATATGTAAATTAAGGAGCTGTCTGGCAAGGATGAATGGGGCACCCAATGTCTGGAAGGCAAAACCCCCCTTTGTGCCCCTCAATTGTTTCCTAACCTTGAGGAACCCACTTAATTGTTCTGTGTTTCATTTCCTTCATTTGCCAAATGATGAAAGTGAACTGAATGACCTTGAAGGCCTATTCCAGGTTTCAAAAAAAAAATGTCCATCTATCCAAGTAGATTGCTGAAAGTATTGTGTGAAGTTGGGGTAGATAGGATGTTGGGGGTGCACTGTGGGAGGCAACTAAAGATTTATTTCAACATACTAAAAATGTTGTGTGCTCTGCCACTTGACCAAGGCCTCCTAACAGTGTACTTTGGTGGTTTGTGAAACGTGTCTCCAAGGCCAAGGTAATTATAGTTGTTCCTCTGAAGCATGTCAAATGGCCTCGCAATTTGAATTCTTTTATGGCAAAGAAAAACCTTCCATGACAACAGCACTGGAACTTAATTACAGAATCCAGATCCAGGGGCAAAAATGGAGACAGTCACTGAGAGAGCAAAGACATGAGCCCTGGGTCACCTGGGAAGGAGCAGGTCAGAGTGACATCTCAGGATCAGCAGTATAGTCACACTGAGGGGGCTGTATTCCTACTTGCTATTACCAGCACATTCCAGGAACACCATACATTGTCTGACTTCTTCTCATAGTCAACCTAAGATTTTTATGAGGACAAGTATTTGGAGACTCAAAAGAATCTAAAGAAAACTAATTTCAAGTTACTCAGCCAATAATTGTCAGAGGTAGGGTTGGAGGTGAACCTTGAGAGACCACTCATTTATTTAATGGATTTTGTTTTAGTGTTTTGAATGCCCGTTACATAAAGGGCATCTTTTTAAAGGCTGGTGATGGAAAAACAATTGAGACAAAAATCCCTGCTTTTATGGAGTCTGACAAATAGTGGAGTGAAACCAGTCATAGCAAACCAACAAATCAATACATAATTTCAGATGGTAATAAACACTATGAAGAAAAATAAACTGGGTGTTAGGAGAGGGATTAGAGCAGGAGAAGGCCACTTTGTATGAGGGTGACGGGGGAAGCCCCCGAGAGGTGACATTTGAGTTGAGCCCTCCGTGATGGAGCAACTGAGGTCAATCCAAGATCTGTCAGGGAGAATTTTAAGTGGAGAGTTCATAAGAGCAAAGATCAGGGACTTGGAAGAGTGTGGCTTGTTCTAGAAACAGAGAGAAAGCCCAAGAGGCTGAATGAAAAGTGGGAAGGGAGAAAATGTCTGCCCTGGACTCAGAAGTGGGCAGGGAGAGGTGCCTACTTTACTGCACAGGCAGAGGGTAGGTGCTGGGGACTTTATTCAAGGGAATGTTAGGGTCTCCTGTTTCTTTAGGTGGCTTCCTTCCCCTTTGTGTTGTGTTGCCAACAGCAAGTAAAGGGAAAAGGGAAGTGTGTATATGGAACAGGCAGGAACATGTACAGAAAAGTTAAATTAGGGACCAAAGCTTTGGTTAAGACAGAATTCTAGGTTTTTCTCAGAACAATACTGAAATGGAGAGTGCGAATTTATCGAACTTACATCTCTGATATTAGGTAAGAAACCTTTACCAGAACCAAGTTGAGCATCTGGACTTTTCAAAGACCTATGTGAAGGATGCTGCCTCCTTTGTCTGAAGCCTCCCTTCAATATGTAGAGAGTGGTGCTTAGGTGCTAAACAATCTCGGGCACTTCTGAGTCTAGGGTTGTATATGCCTCATAGATTAAGTCTCATCTGAAATAAGGATGAGATTACAGCACTGGGTATCTGAAATCTTGTGCATTTGCTTTTCTATGTAATATAGTGTGTGTGTGTGCATATGTGTGTGTGTGTATCCACTTCTCTCAGAAAACATATTTTTGAAGATGTCATCGACACTTAACATATAGCTTTTCTAGAATTTTACTGTAGCTAGGTGTGCTGGCATAAGCCTCTAATCCCAGCATTTGGGACACCGAGGCAGGAGGATTGTGAATTTGAGGCCAGCCTATGCTATATAGTGGATTCAAGGCCAGCCTGGACTATATAGTGAGGCCCTGTCTCAAAAAAAAAATAATAAGGGGCTGGGGATTTAGCTCAGTGGCACAGCGCCTGCCTGGCAAGCGCAAGGTCGTGAGTTTGATTCCTGGTACCAGAAAATAAAACCCAAAAGAAAGTAATTTCATTGTAAATTCAGCATGTTGATTTATTTTATTTGAATGCTTTTTATAAACGTGCATACTAACCCATTAAAATGGGTTTCTGTCACATATAGGATGAAACCGATTATTTAGGTTAAAAGCTCACTAAGAGATTGTTCTCTTACTCTGATGCAAGTATTAAGACTTAATGCCTATATTTATGCAGCAAACCAAGTTGAATGACACCACAAGTGTATTTATAACTGGACCTACAGGGCTTATTCCAGTCTTGGTTCCTAACAACACAGATCTAGCAATCCACATTCATTTGTTTGAAGCGATCTTTGTAGGTGTTTAGTTGAGCACTGAGATACAATGAGCCCCAGAAAGCAAGCTATTAATTATAAAATAATTTAAGTACACGAATGTACTTGAGCAAGATTTGGAAGAAGTCTACCACTTTTAAGCTAGCTTTTATTAATAAATAGCACATTTATTTCTCAGGGAGAAAAACATTCTCAAACTATCTTCCTGTGTGAGGTTAGAAAAATTCTAACAGGACAGGAGTCAAAGGACTGGACACTGTAGGGACCGACCAAGGGCAACCTTGGGAGGAGAGAATGACGAAAGCAGAGATTCCTTATCTAAAGGGGCTGAGTTGGAGACCTGTTCAGGTTCCCCTGCTCCACATGCTGTGACTTGGGAGGGGACTTTCCTCCCCTGCCTGAAGAGTTCTTGCCCCTGGCTTCATAACTGTGAGCCCAGAACTCATAACTACCATCAGGATAATAAGTTAGCTGTCAGCGTGAGATGGGTGAGTGGACTGAACAAGCAGATTTTCTTCCATTGCCTATTTTCTTCGTTGATAAATGACAATTCCATCCTCTCCATTGTGCTGTAACTCTCACTCTGACACTGATTGCTGAGGGGTTTCTGGAGATTTTCTAAGTCTCACATTGCAGTTAATTCAAGGAGATAATGCAATTCCAATTGAATCATCAGTGTCCCTGCTGACAGACCCAGTGTTTTAGGAGCTCCGTGGATTGGATTGCACAACTTTCCACATTTAATATTACACACTTGCCACTCTGTGTCTTGCCCTCAAATCTTAATAAATGGGCCAAAGGTCTGATGGGAAACTGTGAGATAAATTATATGTTTATTATGCCAAGTTGAGTAAATACTGTTTGAAAGGATTACTAAAGGGTACAATCAAGTTAATTGCTTTTAAAATCTTTTTTGATTTGCTGGGCTCTATGAAAATTGGAAAGCAGTCACTCTGTCACAGTAAGCGATCTGAAGAAAGTGGTGTTAGAGCTACAAAATCTTCATGAACAGTCCCCTCCCACATGCCCAGAACTGTCCCCCAGGAGCCGAGAGTCCCCTGGGGCTGGAATGCAAGTTTAGCTGACAGACTGTTCTCCCTTCAGAGAAGACACATGCTGACAGTTTGCCTCGCAGATTGATGGAGTGGTTTCTTTCTTTTTATTCTAGATGCTGAAGAATACCAGCCTCCGATATGGAAATCATACTGTGAGTACATGAAATGCAAACCTCTTCTGAAGTCGTCAGCGCCTGCTTGCATGATTCTTGCTAGTTGTATGGTGTGCACGGTAGTCCCATGTCATAGCCCTGAAACCAGAGCTTTCCTTTCCCACCAAGGAGAGAGCTTTGTCAGAGGGGATTCACTCAGCACCTCTCCCATGATCCCCAAGAGCTAATGATGGCCTGTAACTCCTTTCAAGAATGATTAGAGAAAAAGATGGACCTTCTGACTTGTATTTGGGGCTTTATCTTATTTCTATTTTTTATACAGTTGCCCCACTAAAGGTGAATTATTGGTTTCCATGAATTGTGCTCTTAGCTGATCATCCTAAGGCTGTGCTAGCAAATTGCATTAACCACTGAAAAAATAACCAAGAGCGAAAGTTAATATTTGGTCATGTAGGGTGACTCCTTAGGAACAGAGATCATATCTGCCCATCGGTTGCCCAGTCAGCTCCCCTCATGAAGGCAGCAGTGCTCATCCCCTCCAACTCTCGCTCCTGAGTACTGTATTAGGGGATAGTTGTCCAGTATGAAAGGAAAGTGTTGTGGTAAGCTGGAAACCCTCACTGCTAGGGTTTCTTTCTGCTCCATAGCTACACACAATACCGAGAGTACTTACTACTATCACTATGGATGTGCTCCATTGGGAACCTGCCTTGTGCCAGCCACAGCACTAAGCCACTGGATCACAGATTCTCATCCTAGCTCTCACAGATGAGCACCATTATTATCACCATCCCAGGTAGTAGAAAACACTACTCAGGGAGGGTAAGGAACTGGGCAGTCTCCCCACCCAGAAGCAAGCCTGGCCAACCACCTGCATGTCTCCAAGACCTTTCTTTTATACTTATTTAAAATTTTAGATATTTTGTATCGTGTGTATATATATATATATATACGTATGTATATATATATATATATATATGTATATATGTATATACATGTCAATGACAGACCCAGGTAAACAGTATGTCCCATATAGCCTCAGGGTATACCCTCTAGGTTTGTGTGAGTTCACTCTGATACTCACACAACCGTAAAATCACCTGAAAATGCCCTTCTCCGGCACGTTTCCCCATCACTAAGCAACGTGTGAATATAATATATACATAGCCATTCACACACACGCATATATATGTGCATATTTGTTCCAAAAGCAATACAAAGCTACACTGAAATACATAAAGCTGAGACAGGAATTTTCCATTAATCTACACAAACCAGCCCTCATCTCATATTCTAGCCCCTGCCCCATCTTCCAAGGGCTGACTTCTGCCAGTTTTGTAATATATGTCCTTCCCATTGTTTCTTTTTAAAAAGCCATGCTTAATATTGAGGTATTTTTGTTGTTGCTGTTTTGTTTTGTCCAAATGCCTGTATGTTGTACTTGATGCTCATCAACTTGCTTGTTTCACTCCACAAATAACTTGTTTTCATCTTTCCATGTCAGCACATCCAGAGGAATCTCGTTCTTCATTACAGGAATCTGTTCTTCCATCTGTGAAATAAAGGGGTTGTGTGGGTCTCCAGGGGCCGTCCCAATCTAGTGCTCTGCCTTCCTATCTTGGATTTTAAAAGGCAATGCTAATGACTTAGTAATTGGATGTTTTTGTTTGTTTGTTTCCTAATGGAGTGTGAAGTGCTCTGACAGTAAATCAACAAAATATCTGTAGTGAGCGGTATTGGAGGTTCCATCCTTACTGTGTCTTGCACACTGTCATGCACACGACCTTGCATACATTAACCACCCAATAAATATTTGTTGAGCAAATGCCACTACAGAGAGCTTTACAGAAGCAAAAGGATGGCATTGACTCAAATTCATCTCATCTTTTTCTGTGTCACCTTGGCCCATCCAATTTGTCTCCTAAAAAGCACTTTTATGTCCTAAGGAAGCTAGAGAGAAGATCGTTAATTACATGTCCACAATATCAATTTCACCCTAGTGTTCTGGGTTTAAATGTGATTTTCCTATCTAAATTCTGTTTTTTCAACTTGTTCTAGAGTCATAAAATGACATTTGCCAAAAGGTTGGTCTCGGCTGTTAAATAAAAACCTAATGGCATATAGAAAGGTCCTCTATCTTAGATACATCTAATAGTCATCCAGGCTCTTTGAGGGACCCTAATGATGTGGATCCTCCGAAATGAGGAAAATGTGTCATCCACAGCACCAAGAGCATGTTGTAAAAGTCCTGAGCATCACCACTGAGCAGTCTTTTGGGTGTCCTGGGTCCACAAATTCTTTGACATTGGGTGTTGGATCACTTATAAATGTACCTCATAATATAGTTATCAGCTTCACACTACTCTGTCTTACTCCAAACAGTGCCACCCATTCGTTTAATCTTTCAGCAAATACTTTTGTAATGTCAGAGGATAAATATTAGAAATCAACAGAGAATAAAATGTGATCCACACTTTCCTGTAGTTTGCAGTGTAATAGGACACAGATGTAAACCAATTAAATTTAAACTGTAAATGGACTCCAGGAACCAAATGCTACTCCTCTTCCTGTTGGAATTAGAAAAGAGTTTACAGAAAAGTTGGGATTTGATTGCAGTCATGATAGATGGCTTGTAGAAGGAATCTGAGGGCTTTACAGATCTTCCTAAGGCACTTCTAAAACCCAAAGTATGCTAACACAGTAGGATTTATTGGAAAGCCCAACAAAGGCTTGATATTTAATATCAAAATATTAAATTTGCTTTGTTCTAAATAACCTGTGAGTAAGTCCATTCTGAGCCTTAAGAATCGCCACCCTCTTTTCTTTGGAATGTGCACAAATCATTCTCTGAGAAATTAATTTTAGATACCAATGCCAAACTCATTAACATATCATTTGTGGAATCTATACTCTTCTATCACATTCTTTGTAACTCTAGCAAATGCATAACTCATGGTAAAAGATTAGCCTCAATTATGACATTATTCTTGAGAGGACATTAGTCTACTTCTAATGACTGACTTTAGGAAGGCATTTTAAGTTTTAATGCTAATGGCAGTGTTCTTGGCTGCAAGTAACAGTTTACTCCACTCAGTTTCTTTGACTTAAGCAAAAAGCCCAGACACAGTGACTTCAGGCCTGACTTGTTCCATCAACTCAAATGGCATCACCATGACCTTGTATGTATCTCTTCCTTTCTTGGTTCTACTTTGAGAGGTTTGGTTTCATTCTTAGCATGTCTTTCTCCAGATAGCTACTAACAGTGCCAGAGGTATTTCTTCTTCTCTGAGGAGCTGCTGAGCTAACAAAGAGACAGTCTCTTCTATTGACACTTTAAGCAAGGTCTCTTAATTGACCTGGGTTACCTGTTCCTGAATCCAGCAGTGGAGTCAGGGAGTTGAGACATGCTGACTTTCCTACACTGATCAGAACCTGCTGTGGGAACTCAAGGAAGGATGAATCCTTAGAACCCACATGCTTAGAAAACTTGGAGAAATGTTGAAAAGGGGAAAATAAAAATAGATGCTGGGAAAGTGACCACAGATGTCAGACTTAGAAATGTAAGAGCAAGGAACTTGAGAAATCAGCTCTCCCAATATTTTATATAAAACTAAAGTTCATTAATTTATTCATCTGCCCAGCAAATGTGTATGAAGTCTCTGCTTAAGCCAGACAATGTTTTGATGTGTTGTGGGGCCTCAAGGATTTATATAATTGGTTCTTGACTCAATGAGTGATGATGTCACATGGCTGTGCTGAATTCCTGCCCTCTCTGTTCTCCCTTTCTTAGCCACCACCACTGCTGATTGCTGAGCTTGGCAGCTAATCCTCAACTTTAAGACGAAACCTCCAAACATTGATAAAGTCCCTGAGAAAGGGCTGGTTTCAATGCTCTCAAAGAAAAAGCTGCTTTCAGTCAGACGTGGTCGTGAATGCCCGTAATCCCAGCACTCTGGGAGGCTGAATCAGAAGGATCACAAGTTTGATCCCAGCCTAGACAATTTAATGTCTGTAGTGAGACTGGTCTCTCAAAATGAAGATAACAATACACCATGTATAACTGTTGTTATTCTTATATTATTTTGTTGTGAAATTTTGTTCTGTTGTTTCATAAAATTTTTAAAAAGGGATCAGAGAAGGGCTGGATGTGTAGCTCAGTATGAAGACCCTGCGTTCCATTTCCAGTACAGGTTTGAGGATCTACTTTAAGTTCACCTAAAAATAATAATAAAAGCACATGTGAAACTTTAAGCCAGAACTACATGAACCACTGCCCTAAGCAGACAGGTTCAAATACGAACCATCATGGGTATACTCAGAAAGATTTTCTTTTTTAAGAGGCCAAATGCCTATTAGGCAGCAGATGCTGTGTCTGACAGCTCTCCCTCGGGCCTTTCCTAGGCAGCAGGTCAAGTAGTCATGCTTCATGCCTGACTTTCTAAATAGAAGCTTGGAATCACACAGTCCTGGTCTGCTGACCCTCTGCATCAGCGTCATCTTGCGGGGTGGGGGGTATTCATTACTTTCTCATGGGTGAGACACAATACCCAACACCTAAAAGAGGAAAGGTTTATTTTGGCTCACAGTTTGTAGAGGTTCCAGTCCGTGGCTCCAAGGCATGGCAGAGGGGCATAGCAGAGGACAACTGTTCATGGCAAGGCAGGGAGGAAGCAGATAGAGATCAAAGGTGGAGGGAGGGAGAGACACCCTTCCAGACCCCTCCTGCAGTGACTCATATCCTCTAACCAGGCTTCACCTCCCAGCATCATATTACCTATAAACTCCTCAGTGTTCTACTGATGAGAATCACTCCCCCATGATCCACTTACCTCCTAAAAGTCCCACCTGTGACTGCATGAAACTTGGGGGAAATATCTAAATATGCACCATAACAGGGGGAATAGTTACAATAGTCATTCCTTGGTCCTATTCCAGATCTCTGAATTGGAAAAGTGGGAGTTCTGCAATTTTCAAGCCCTACAGGCCTCCCTTAGGCACATACATGCCCAAGACCCCCTGATTTGAAGTTCTACAGGTGTTGTTCTTGCATTTTCCCACTGCCTTTGGACAAGAGAAGTAGCAGTCCCTAAGAGCCAAGGAAGACATCTACAGCATGTGCAATTCCCTGATCACATCCCTAAGCTTTTTTCCTGAAAGCTGAGAAGACACAAGTGGTGAGAGTATCGCTGGCTTAATGTCATGACCAGGTGGCCACACTCAGCTCCTGGCCCTGCAGGCCCTCTTTATAAAGAAGTGCACTTCAGGAGCCATCCCTGGGGGCTTTCCCAGAGCTGATGGGACTGGGCTTCACTACCTCCCAGGCCTTGGGCATCCATAGGTCATCTGCAGAAGTAAGTTGATTCTGTCCCCAGGGGAGGGTGAGTCAGGTTTCTTGCTGAAGAAAAAGTAAAACATTGGATTTCTTAATTTGTCTTAGATTTCATGGAAAACCAGGGATTCCCATTTTCACATCCACATTCCCCAGTGACCACCAGCCCTTACAGACAGCTTGCTCCACTGCTGAGGATTTCACCAGTGCTACAGAAGACCCAGTGCGAGGGAGTGCCTGGGACCTATTTGGGACATTGCTGTAGAAAGCAAATTCTATCTTGTCACCTCTCTGCACACAGCCACAGAACCACCTAAAAAATGACATTCATTATTGCATTTTGCTTGTGAAATGTGTTTGTTGAACAAAGACAATTCAAGAAGTGACATTTTCAGATTATGTGACATGTTTCAGTTGTATTAAACATGCCTTGGAGATTTTTTTTCACAGATTTTTGTTCTGTTGTAGCTAACCCTGAAAATGATGGACAGGCTCCCATTTGAAGCTAAGATAGCAAATTGGGCTCTTTTTTTATTTGGCTGCCATTGCAATTGGTTGCCATCTCATTATCTGCATAGACAGACACATAACCCAGATGGCAAATAGGCTTCTGTGCCTATTTGCCAACTTCTGTTGCTTGGAGCAGCATGGAGAAGGTCTTGCAGATTCTGAGACCTTTTGACTGAGAAACAAGTGATCAATTAATGATGTTTGCTGCAGCAGGGCCAGGAGGGAGAGGCGGCACCCCTGGCTGAAGAGGGTGCACAGAACCTCCCCTACTTCCTCTTCCAAGCCACCTCTTGCTGGTTCTGTTCCCATTGTATGATTGGGGAACTACTACATTTTTCTTTATTATGCTCAGAGGGTACCTGGAAGACATAGCTGTGGGATGTAGGCTGCTGACATGGGAGAGACCCTGTCCAGAAATGTTCCATTGCCAGCATCTTTCATTTCTGTTAGTGGCAGCTCCATCTCTCAGTCACTCAAGGTCCTTCTCTCCATTCAGCTGGGATGAAATCCTGCTAATCCTCCTATGCAGTCAGCTTGTCTTCTCATTTGCATTTCCGCAGTGTTATTTTCAGTCACACCTTCACCATGTCTGTTGTGTGCAAGTGAAATGCTGTTCTCTCTCACTTTTCTGCATCCAAGGGGCCTCTCTCCAGTCCCTCCTTTAGAGAGCCAAAGGACAAGCCCTCCTCCTGGATATGGTATGCCTTAGACTCTTTTGAAGAGATTTAAAAAGAACAGACTGGAAAGGGATGGAGGGATGGCGTTTGGGAACCTGTATTTCATAATCACTTCTTGTGGATTCTAATGTAAGCAGCCCCAATGGGACCTCTCCACCATCCACTTCAGGGAACCACTGGCTGAGACTACAAAGTACAGGCTTTGGGAGCCTGGAAATCCAGGTTTTCAGTCTGAATTTCATCCTGTGATCTGTGTGGCCTCGAGTCTCTTCAGAGGAGGCAAGGGTCTCCACTAGTTTATCAGTAAGTTATCAGAAAGCTGACTGGGGAGAATCGATGAGAAGATGCACACAAGAGACCTGCCATTCTTCTCATTGTGGTTCTAAAACAGACGAGGCAATGTTGCCTTCCTGGTAAAAACAGGATCCTGCCTCTCATTAAAGAAAGAACCCACATTCGTTAGCACGGCATCCATGGGCCGGCTCCCCTGCCTTCTCGCACATAGCTACACTGGGCCCTCGCTGCGCACATCATGTTTTCTCCTTGCTGCCGCTCTTTCCCCATCTTGGAACCCTCTCTGTCTTCTACTGCGGAAACCCCAGTCCCTCAAGGACGTCCCCGCTTCTGCCCCCTTGGGAAACCATCCTGAGCACCGAGGGCTTCCTCCTTCCCCGTCCATAAAGCTCTTGTGTCACCTTGATTTTGCTTCTTCAAGCACACCTCCTTCACTGCATCTGTCTCCCTGAAGGCGTAAAAGTGTGTCCCTTCCCCAAATATCCAACAGGTATCTACTCTGTGCCCTGCACTGTTCCAAGCACTGGGGACCCTGCATGGACAGAACAGTCTCTGTCCTCACGGAGCTCACACTGTAGTCAAGCCACGTAGTATACAAAATAAATAAATATGTATGTTTTATTAATTAACAATGTCTATGGTAATGAATGCAGTATAAAGGAGCAGTTGTACACAGGCCAGTTGGGGAGGGCTTCCTTGATAAGTTGAGATCTAAGGCCTGAAGGAAAGCAGTGAGTTACCCATGCGTATATTGGGAAAGAGCCACCCAGGTAGAGGGAGGATACAAGTGTAAAGGACGAGAGGCATAGGAATAATACACCGGGGCTTTGAAATCAAAAGTTATAGTTTAGCTTAATTCCGAGGACAAATATTTAACTTCTCTGTATATACTTCCTCATCTGAGAAATCAGGGTGATAATGCTGCAAAGCCGTTCGGGGGGTTCCTGTGAAGACTCACGGAGTGCTGCTCCTGATCCGTGGCAGCACTCAGCGTGCGCTCCCTTCCCTCCGCCTGCCTCTCTTGTGCATCCCTGGAGCCCCCACATAATGCTGAGTGTGGTGTCTGGCGTGCAGCAGATGCTCACATGTTTGCTGATATGAATTGCAAAGGAGCATTTAGCTGAAAATGCTGCTCTCTTTTAACAGGTGCTGTTCCTTAGCCTCCTCCACTAAAAATGGTGTTCTCGCAGCCATCCCACCCTTTTCCCCAGTGTCACTATTGGCCTCAGAGGCACCAAGAGGGAGACAGGAAAGTGGACAAAAGTCTCCAAATTTGGAGAGCGCTACTGTATGGGGTCAAATTCTCTGTGATTCTACGCGATCACCCCTTTGGTTCCTGTTGTACTAATGAAGAGCTTAGTAGTATTGGGGCTGATACAAGGGGACCAAGGGCCTCCATTCAGCCCCCACTTTTGTTTTGTTTTGGGGACTGGGGATTGAATCCAGAGCCGTCACGCTAAGTTTCATCCCCAGACCTTTTTTAAAAGAACAAAAAAACAAAACAGGGTCTTGCTAAATTTCCTAGGTTGGGTTAGCTTTGTAATCCTCCTGCCTCAGCCTCCCAGAGTACCGGGATCATGGCCATGCCTCCCTTATGGTTTGTGAAAGGCATAAGCTATACTGTGATCGCCAGAGGAAGGATCACAGTTATTTCGCTGCCTTTTATAGGCAACTTCTCCTCATGTTTTCTCTTTACAGTTGCCTTCTCTGACCCTGTCTTCCCCAGCCTTTTTATCTTGTTTCGAATAAGTAATAGAGATACATGGTCCAGAGGCCCAAACAGTAAAGATGATATACACTGAGGAATCTTTCAGAATCTTTCTCCCACTCCTGTTTCTCCTCCTCCTCCTTCTTCTTTTTTTTTGGTTTTCATTATCTGATACAGGGTCTTACTACATAGCCTAGGCCGGCCTCAAACTCAGCAATCCTCCTGCCTCAGCCTCCAGAGTACTGGGATTACAGGAGTGTACCATCATTCCCGGTTCGCTCCTGTCTTTTTATCCCCTTAAGATAACTGTTTTTATTGTTTCCTTTTTTCTTCCAGAGTTTATTTATATAGATATAAGCAAAGAAGAATAAACATATTATTATTTTATTCCCTTTCTTAAAATGAAAGTATGTGTACTGTACATATGTATAGGTGTGTTTATCTATGTGTATGTGTGTGTTACTTCTCTCCTTGCTGGAACAAAATAAACCTACCCCCAAAGTTAAAAGGAAAAGTTTATTTAGCTCACAGATTGTAGAGGTTTCAGTCCATAATCAACTGGCTCCAGCGCAGACAGGTATCACAAAGAAAATTCATGGTGGAGAGCAAGTAGCAAAGCAAATAAGCAAGAGACAACTACAGCTCTTTCTATCTCTTATATCTTATCCAAGCCTCTTAGGGTGAATAGCACTCACACACTTAATCCTAGTGCCCTTATACTGCACTATGAATCAATCCCAGTGTAACACACTGTAGCTCCAGCCACCTCTGAAAGAGCCCCATTCATGATGACTGCGTGGAGCTTTGGGGGGATGTATAGACTCAAGCCATAACTGTGTATGCATGAAGGTATATATATATATATATATATATATATATATATATATATATATATATCCCCTTGGTTTCCATAAGGAATTGGCTTCCAGATCTCTACAGGTAACAAAATCTGTGGATGTTCAAGTCCTTGATATAAATTGGCACAATATTTACATATAACATGTGCACAGACTCCCTATATACTTTATTTATTGTTTGTTTGTTTGTTTTCCAGTACCGGGAATTGAACTCACGACCTTGCACTTGCCAGGCAGGTGCTGTGCTGCTGAGCTAAATCCCCAGCCCTCCCTATATACTTTAAATAATTTCTAGATTACTTAGAATGCTCAGTTCAATGCATCTACTATGGAAGTAGTTATTGTACTATATTGTTTAAGGAATAATGACCAGGAGTCATGCATGTTCAATACAGATGGAATTTTTTCCAAATATCTTTACTCAATGGTTAGTTGAATCTACAAATACAGACCATGTAGCTACTGAGAGTCAACTTACACTGTATTTCTTTACCTTGGGTTTTTACTTAACAGAATATCCTGAACGCCACTCCCCGTCAGTGGTAACAGAGATTTCTCAGTCATCACTGGTGAAGCATGACGTCTGTTAGAAGAGTGTCACAGTTCATTTATCCATTCCCTTTTTTTAAAAAAAAATTTTTTTATTTTAAAGAAAAGAAAAACAAACAATAAAAACAATGCTATAAAGTTTCAAAAAAAAGACTGTAGGAGAGCAACAATGTTCAGTACATTGTACATTGTTATCTTCAAGGTAGTTGCTCATAGTACAGCATATGCGAGTGAAAAATTGATAAAGAAGTATAGGCATATACCTTTCCTTTCAACGGACCTTGGTAACCCACACTTTTCAGTAAATAATGTTTGGCATCTTCTGTATTTACTGCCCTATTTCATAAAAATATTCTAACTTCTTGATCTCTCTCAAAAATGGATTTTTCAAAACAAAGGCTCTGTGTTTATTTGTATTTACATCCACAGATCCCAACAAATATTGAGAATACAAGACTACAACATTGAAGGAGGGCTTGGGATATAGCTCAGTGGTACAAGTGCCTGCCTGGCAAGCTCAAGGTCCTGAGTTCAATTTCCAGTGCCACCCCCACCCCCCACAAAAAACCACAAACAAAATAACATCGGTGGAGAGAGAGATTTTCCTTTTAGAATCACATCAGTGATTCCAGAATTATATGGGAAATTATAAGAATACAGAATAGGGTAATGTCTTTGAGTCTGGTGTGAGAGAGGACTGCTCCAAAACTTGATGTTCGAACGTCATAATAATGAGAGGCATATAACTAGAGGTAGAGAGGGAGGAGAAGGGGGTACCATAGACAGAAGAAACAGCATGTACAAGCCCCTGAGACTGAATAGAGTACGTGCATTCAGGAAAGGAGATGACGCTAACTTGACTGAGCAGAGAGCATGATACACGGTGTGCTTGAAAAAGCCAGAAGAAAGACCGTTAGGGCTTCATATCATGCTAAGGGCTTTGATCTTCACCCAAGAGCAATAAGAGGCCACGGAAGCTTTTGAGGCAAGAGGCATGATCTGATTAACATTTAGAGCAATCTGTCTGGCTCCACCAGGCAGAGAACAGGCAGAGGGAGTCAGAGTCTAGAGCTTGGAGTGAGGCGTTAGTGATACTGAAGGAGAGGCATGAGCAGACCTGAGAAAAAGCAGATTGACAGGCCTGGTGCTCAGCTGACCACTCGAGATGTTGTGGATGTGTTCTAGTGTGTTGGCTGGGGAAATCATGGGTGGTGGCTCCTTGGTGGAGATCAGGAAAAAAGGCCTACAGTGAAAGGGAAAGACCCCGAATTTAACTTTCAGCGTGTTGCATTTGAGCTGCCTTTGAGAAACTCAGGAAAAATCTGCAGTAGGAGGGACCTGAGCAGAGCTGGAAACCTTTCTGCATGGAGATGATTCACGACATTTTAGTGCTAGAGCCAAGTCCTGAGGAGGAGGAACGAGACCTGAGCAGGCTCTGTGATGTACCTTGGGAATCTCCTATGACCAGTGGGCAGGCAGAGTGGGAAGTCAGAAACACACATGGGGAAAGAAAAACCAGAATAGCAGGAAAACCAGGATGCATGGTGCTGAGGAAGCCAAGGGAAGTATGGGCACAAGCTGAAGCGTGTGTGCCCACTGGTGACCATTGGTGTGCAAGCGACCCATCTTCCTGCCAGCCAGCCCCTCTTGTCATGCATTGGTTCACTAGGACCTTTAGGTTCTTTCTCCAAGAAAGCTGGGAGGTCAAGGCCCCTTCTTTTCTGTCATTTTTGACATCTTTCTGAGCCAAAGCCTGTGTTGAACCCTGATTTCCTTTTATATGTGGGTATCAGTAGTGTGGGCAGCCTACACCGATGAGATGTGGCCCACTGCAGCTATAAGAGGGTTGGATAGTTTCTCCTCTGTGCCAAGGCCCAGTACCCTACACTTAATTAGGAAGAAAACAGCTATGTGGAGTTGAAGTCATCAGGGAGCCATAATTATAATATGGCCATAATTATAACCTGTATTTTCTTATCTATTTCCATATGACTGCTCTTCCATTAAAATTCTTTTTTTATTTTTAGGTCAAAGAATAAATCATAAATTTGTGCTGAGCTTCTTACAGTTTCTAGAAGGACTTTATATGATCTGATTTTTAACTTTTAGTAGATTTATTTTATGTAAAATTAATTCTTCCCTTTTCAGGATCAGCTTGGTTTGTTTTCAGCCTGTTTTCACTGAAACAGTATCCAAAGGTACTGGCAGAGGATAGCTTTTTCCTCTATAAGAAATAATCAGGGCTGGGTGTGCAGCTCAGTGATAGAGCACTTGCTTAGGCATCCACAAAGTCTTGGGATCCATCCTCTAGTGTGTGTGCATAGGGGGTGTGCAAGAGCATGCACGTGTGTGTGTGAGAGAAAGAGTGTATTAACTGAGCAGCAGAAAAATCACTTGTAGTCTGAATAATCACGAGCAAAAGTCTGATAAATTAATTGTATAGTATGCAAAAATAATTACTTGCTTCCCTCCAGGCCCAAGCCTGAAAGTTGGTCATTAAAACAAGTTAAAAGAGAGCTGTTATTATTTAAGATTTGAAAGGGCCCAATAAAAAGGACAATAAATGGAACAGTTTCAAATACACAAACATTCAGTGATAAGTGGAACAAAAATGGAGAGAGGGGAGGGAGAGACAGGGTGGGGGGGATGTCTTGGTGTTTCATTCGTTCACAAAATCAACTGTCTTTGTACATAACTGTAACATTTCAGAGAATGACACTCCTAATGCCAGGTCTTTTCCTGCTATGTCGAGACATGGGCATTTAAATTCAGGAATCCTGTTATATGATCTTACTATTCAGGTACTCACAAGTAGAATTTCCTCTCTAAAACAGTCAAAAGAATTTTAGTTGTATCTCATCTTCCAAGAAAGCCATAAAATAACAATGCCAGTAACAATTACAAAACTCAATTGGCCTTAGAAGAATGAAAAAAAATCAATTTTGCCAGTTTATGTTCATGGTGAGTAATTTCCATATAAATGATCTGACTTAACTCAGTCTGACAAATGTGCCTGTATCTTCTTTGTTTTTCATATCTGCAGGTCCAAGTTCTGTAGATGAACGTAAGTGGGAATATTTGAAGGCAGGTTGGTATATGTTGCACTTTTCTAATTATAATTATCTTTCTTTTCTTTTTTTTTTTTCTTTCTTTTTTTTTGGCAGTGTATCAGTTACAGCAAGAGGCACCTCGTCCCAAGAGGATCATCTGTCCTCGGGAGGTCAGTGCTCAGTTATTTCTAGTACACCTTGTTAAAGATGATGAATTTGTCACCACTATATATTTATGTCTGGGGAATTTCAGGTTTCTTGGGAGTTGATTTCTTCTATTAACATTTGTTAGAGTGTCACCGAATTTAACATCTTAACAATCTATATTCTAAAATTGATTTTAATGTTATTTTAAAAGTATTTACAAACTAATTTAGAATCAGAAGCCTCACATTTTTAACCAGTGCAGAAGAAATTAGACATTCTTTGCAAATTCCCTAAAATGTATATTCTGGCTGGGTATTTTTTTTTATTACCATTGTTTTCATTCTTTTATTAGTTTTAAATTGTGAAATATTTTCAGCAGAGAGAATAAAAAGTATTCAGGTTTAATACCCATGTTTAGCAAATCTTTATGCTTTGTCATATTTACATAACCTTTTAAAACAAAATATCTTTATGTGAAAAGTGTTTCTAAGTTTAGGGAGAACTTACAAACGTATCAGCTTGTAAACAATCCTGACCAGCCCCTAGACATTTCCCTACCCTCCCTTCACCCATGCTTTTCTAGCCCCCTGGAATACCAGCAAGATTTGAAAGGCAGGACTGATTCGACTTTTCTGTTTTTATCCTGACCAGATCTTTTAATGACCACACCCATATCCTTCAAACCAAAGACCCACAAGCCCTTGCTTATTTTGTTATTACTTTGATTAAATATAGAGTAGCAGAGCGCCTTTAAAGTAGCATGTATGCACTGTCCAGGCGAAGGTCTCAGTTCCAACACTCTTGAGATCAAGCCTTGAACTTCAGTACTTTCTGGGTCTGGTTTTAAACCTGTTTCAAAGACTTAGGTAACTATCCAGAGCTAACTTACCACAGTTCAATACTTTTCTTCTACATCACATTTTTCTTCTGTGGAAAGTGGCTCAATTCGTCAAGCAATCTTGTGTTTAATGCAGGGTAAACTAGATTTTTCATACCAGGAATATTGCTGCTGATGAAGAAAAAAATCCAGAGTGAGTTCCAATTTATTTAGTATCTCACCTTGTATCACTAACTCTGCAGTCTCTTGGATACTTAATAATATTCAAATAAGGAAAGGTAGGATAAATATATAAACATAAATGAAATGTAAATAATGATTTTTTGATAAGAACTATGAATCAACTTACTCAAAATTCTTCTACTCATTCATTGTTTCATTCAGCATTTCTCCATCAGAAAAAGTATAACCATGTGCAGTGGTGTAGAGGGCTTAAATATCTCAAGGAAAAGAATATTTGTAAGATTGGCATATAACTAAGACCTCTATCTAGGGTTATTAACAAGAATTCACTAGGCAAGACTGAGCACCAATGTTTGAAACCCTAGGGATTGGAAAATACTAATTTATTCATTCATGTATTCAACAAATACAAGTGGAGAGCCTGCGTCGTTTCAGCTTTTGTGTAGGAGGTGTTGGAAATACAACAAAGAACTTGGCTATTGGCATTTCAAGTGCTCATAATGAAAGAGAACAGAATTATGATGTAACCAAATATATATTTAACGTTTTACCTCCAAGTGGGTATGGGAGGAGGGAAGGAGGAGGGAGTGGGAGGGAGGAGGAGGTGGAAAAGGAGGAAGAGGAGGAAAGAGAGAGAGAGGAGGGGAGAGAGAGGCTCTTTGTTTCTCAGAATCCTCCCAACCGTGTCAATTATCCTTGGAGGCAGGCGGACTGTGAGCAGAGGAGATGGATGGATTCAGGTGGTCTTCAAAGAAATCCTTCTTAGTGTTTCAGCAAAGTTTCCCAGGCTTTCAGTGGATGGAGGGTGCACCATGTATCTATTTAATGCCACCCAGCCATCACCATCTGCTGTAATTTAAAGGTTATGGGACATATGTAGCTTTTCTTCCCCTATTGTCTGTCTTCTAAACCAAGCTTTTAACCTTTCCACATGTACCAGTGTGACCCATTGATAAATGAGGCCTGGTTGATGCTTGATCCATAGGTAGCTGGCCTCTAGAAATCTCATGTCCCATTTCTGCCATGGAGCCTGGTATGAATCTTCATCAGCTCTGTGTCCTTAGCAGCCAGCACGAGGCCCAGCCCACCAGGCAGGTGTTAGCTGATAAAGGGACGAGTTTGCTGGAGGAACAGGTGCAGCCAGATGAGCGCCAGCTGCCAGCCAGGCCATGATTCATATTGTTCTCTGGTGAGATGGTCACTGCGACTAATTCCTGCTCAAACCACTGGGCCTCCCAGGACCTGGCCTCCTGTGAGTTGAGGCGCTGCCTAGGTCTTAGATACAGGGCAAACTGTTGCTTCTGTCGTGGGTGGTGTTTAGTCAAATGTCTCTGCCTAGTTGGGGATTTGTGCCTAATGGGACAGGCAGCCTCTCATTAGAGTATGTGCCCAGCGAGATCGATGCTTGGTGAACACATTTACACAAAGGCATAGTGGCTTTCTTTGTTGGAACAATGAGTTATGATTTTTAGATGTATATTTCTAGTTCGTCTCTCTTCTTACCCAGCTAGGAAGAGTGCACATCTTCCTTTTGCACACAATTCTGCTGTCTTTCTCCATAGTCCCCAGCCCATATTCTCCACTCCTTCTTTACTGATCCTGCCTGGGGGCTGTAGCATCTCCATTCTCTGTTTTTCTCTGATTACCGCAGAGACTGCCTTCCTGGGCTACAGACTTCTCCCAAGATCCTCAAGTTCACAGAATCAGTACCCCCAGTAGAGTACCAAATGAAGTCTGCACTGCAGAGATAGGAAACGCTGTCACTACAGGGTAAAGCCTCAGGCCAACCTGACTGTGTAACTGATCGCACGAACACCCACCAGCTTCAGGATGGACTCTACTGGGAGCTGGGTGACACAGGATACAGACAGATTCTGCAGGCAAAATCCAACAATCTGGCAAGTCCTAGAATGCAGGGAGTTTAGCTGCTCAGTCAAGTTGGATCCGTCTTGACTTCTTGTTCTGCCAGTGCTTATCTGACCCAGAGCCAACCGCTTACACCCCCATGCAGATGAAAGCCAAACCTAAGGCTAGACATCTTCTTGCAGGGTTGCTACCTGCCAAATGTCTACTGTGGTGCCTGGCACATAATAGCTATTTAACATGCATGATTCAGAAACCTTTACAAGACAGGCTCAGAGACAGTCACTGGGGACAGTCAGCAGGATGCCCTGATGTGAGGGCAAAGTGGCAGTGATGAAGAACAACGCAAGATGCCCGGGTCAGAAGTTATACCACCAGAAGAAAAGACTCTGCGGATGAGGGACAGAAGGTGCAAGCAGCTGAAGGATGGCCCTGGCGCCATGTAGGCCAGGCAGGTCAGCTGCTGTAATAACAGCTCACTGCTTCTTGAGATTCATCTTCGTAAATTAATATTTATCGAGCCACAGCAGCACCTGGCACTCTGCAGCCGTATCCTGAATGCTTCTTGCCAAGAGATTCAAAACATCTTCCAGGATGCAAAATTCTCACTTGCCCTTTCTGTCAATTATCAATCAGTCACTCCATAAGCATTTATTAATTACCAAATGTGTGCCTGAGTGTTCTGCCAGGAATTGGGCAGAATATTGAATCCCAAATTTGTTTTTCTAGCTAAGACCTCTCCCCTGGAGTCCAAACACCTCTCTCCGTCTGGCTGCTTGGCCTCTGCATGGAGACGGCTCACAGGCCTTCCCAGTGATGTCTGATACAGATGTGGGCTCGTAGTCCCGCTTTGCCCCGCTCTCTTCCATTCTGGTGCGTGTCAGCTCCACCTCCGGTCTGTCTTTCATGTGCTTCCCTTCCTCCACCTTCGTGAGAGCTATATGATTTCTGCCACCTTTCCAGCCTGGACCTGTGCAGGTCAGCAGTCCCCACTTGATCTTGCTTCTTCTCTTGACACCCTCCGTGCAGCACACATTAATGCACACACACACACACACACACACACACACACACACAATCACACTCTTCACCCACCAAGAGCCAAAGTCATTATCGTTAAATATAACTTGCACCCTTTCGTAGCTTCCCATTACTCTTAGAATAAGTCAAATTTCTTGCTATGCCTTTTAGCCATGGTGTGTCTTCTGCAATAAGCACCACCCTGTCTGTATCATCCTTCTTAAACTACACTGCTTTTCAGCTTTACTGTGCTTTATTTCTATTCATCAAACAAACCAGTGTTGCTACCACAGGGCCTTTGCACTATCTTTTGCCTAGAAATTCTTGTCCCTTGGTTATGTATGTCCAGGTTGCAGATCAAAAGCCACCCATTAATGGTGGTGCTCCTTGAGCTCCATGGAAATTAGCACCTCCCTAACACTCAGATAAGTCATATCATCCTGTTTATTTTGTCTGTAGTACAGTAATCCCATCCTGTTCACAAGAAATGTTTTCCAAGATACTCTGTGCCTGACTAAAACAGCAGATAGTACTAAATCCTTATATACTATGTTAGGTTTTATACATACATACATACATGCATACATATATACGTACATACCTACAGTGAAGTTTAATTTATAAATTAGGCACAACAAAAGATTAACAGCAATAAGTAATATTAAAATATAATAAACTATGAAACATGTTACTTAGAGCTTATGTATTGTTTATTTCCAGAATTTTCCACTAATATTTTCAGGCAATGATTGACTGTGGGTAAGCGAAACTGCAGGAAAACAAAAACCACAGCCAGAGGGGACTGCTGTACTTAATGCACTCTCTGACAGACTTTCTTAACTTACTTTAATGTTGCTGGTGACTCTGTCCAGAAGAAGTCATGCTCCAGGGACCTCATCAGTTTTAATCATAGGTATATCACTCGCATTCAGCATAGCCCAGCAACAGTGGGTAATCCATAAATATAGAGCAAAATGATGGAACAAATGGATAGGGATCGCTAACATAAGGAATTTAGGATCCTCAAACTATTACTAATCTCGTATCAGGTTTACTCAATGCTGTTATTAGGGTAGCCAGTTGGACTTTTGGCAGTTGTAAAGGTACTTACTTAAACACAGACTAGTATATTTTTTTCCTGGAATAATCCAAGTTTCTTTCTGGCCTCTCCAAAAGGCCAAAATGTGAAGATTTACTTGCATGACTAATTGAAAGTCAAATTCCATGAGATTTGCCTAAAAAATACACCAAATAAGCAGAAATTCTTTTGTGACTGTAAATGATTTGGTATCATTTGTCTTTTTTGAAATTGCTGCTGTGAATATGAGATTATAAAAAGCAATTCCAAAAAAGGGAAATAAAATTACATGCTATTATTTCCCATTGTTCTCCATTTTATGCAACTTCGTTTCCCTTCTCCCTTGCCATAAAATAATCTATTTGAGAAATCTGCTTTTTTATTGCAAAAGCGAATTGTAGAACTGAAGTTTCCAGCATTTGTGATCAGAAATCAGCCTCTCTCTTGATTGTCAAATGTTAGACAAAGCACAGGTGACAATGTCTAATCTTAAACTGCAGCAGTCTTTCACTACCTTATTTCACCTACTTCAAATGTCCTTTCCCTTTTTGTGCATTTTTCTAGCTTTTAGTGTACCTAAATATCTACTCTTTTCACCTCTGTTTGTAGAACTGTTCTTCGAAGCCTAAAACAACAGCATTCTCTTTTTTCATAGTGCCTTTTAAATTTTTATTAATTACACCTAGACTTCCCAGTTTTGTAGCTTTAGGCATTTATTTTGGCTTCAGCCTGTCTGCAAGATGTTAACAAGCTGTAATGATTCGCCAAACCATTCTTTACTAGCTCAGTACATTTTATATCATAGATTTTAAGTAAACTCAAAGGGTTCTTCCTATTCCACAGCCCCCCATTTTCTTCTTTTATTCATTGAAAATAAATGTTTTAAAGCAACATGCATTTCGTGGAATGTGAAAACTCTACTGATTCAAGCTATCCAGGGAAGATACATCTCTAAAGTCATGAGATTGATCCTACAGGCCACAAACAAAAATCAATCTCATTACCCTTTCATTGGCTTCATATGTAGTAATCAAAAGGCTATTTCTTCCACGGTAAGAAATATTTCTATTCTTTTCATCCTAGGCTTTCCTCGCTAGTCTCTTTTTATCCTCTTAATATTGACACAACCAAGAATAAAGGGCTTTTTCACCATTTTTCCTCCCAGGCTTTCATCTCCCCCACTAATGCAGACAGCCTTTTTGCTTGATGTGAATTTGTCCTGCGCTAGACTTGCTTTGGTTTTATACTTACCATAGTACAGTATTCATTTCTAGCAAGGCTAATGTTAGAAAAAAGATTTTGACATGTAAGGGGTTTTTTGTGCTAATGATAAAACCAAATGTTTTGTGCTTTTCAAAAATAAGTATTTAATTTCTTATTGACAAGCAATTTGATCCCCCACTCTACACTCCCTGCCAAAAAAAGAAGAATTCACTCTTTTTGGCATACTTTGAATGTCTTCTAAGGTAATACAGACCTCACAACTTGCTTCTGGAGCCTGTACAGACGTTTCAAAGGTGAAATCACACGCAGGGGGCCAGGGTGGTAGAGGCCCAGCTCTTACACAGTTCCGAGTCTGAGAGGCCAGGGCAGGAGGAGGGGCTGAAGAAGCACAGCGCACAGCACACCTACACTGGCCTACGAGGGCACTAGGGGAAATAGGGAGGATTAGACAGGGACTGGAAGATGTTAACAAGCCAAAATGATTGGCCAAATAGTTTTCAAATAGCTCAATGCATTTCAAGTCACAGACTTTAAGTAAATTCAGAGAAGTTCTCTACTATTCCATAGTTCTCCTCACTTCTCTTAGTCATTGAAAATAAATGTTTTATTTATTTATTTATTTATGCACAAGGTGCATCTCATGGAATGTGATTGATATGACGTAAAGCTTCTTGAGAAGATTCTTTAATCTCACCAGGTGATTTTTATTTCTTAACATCTACCTTAAATCTATGTATTCCATTATTTATATGGTACAAGAGAGGGAATATTGTGCTGTTTAGTTCATGGTTTTAGAAAAGAACAGCTGATAACATCATGCATGACAGCATAGGCCTAGTCACCTTCCCTAGCTGATGACAGTGTCACTCTAGATATGGCTGGGGGTGGAGTGGAGCCATCCAAACTGAGACAGAGTAGTGATGAGGAAATCCTGGCACTTGGAAGGACAGCCTTATACTGTTCCCATGGCTTAAATGTCCCCTCTAAAACTCATGTTGAAATTTAATTGTGTCTTGGTTATTTTTTTCTCATTGCTGGGACAAAATACCTGATGCCCAAAATTAAGGAAGGAAAGGTTTATTTCACTTACAGTTTGTGGAAGTTTCAGTCCATACTTGGCAGATTATAAGGCAGAGTGGCACATGGCAGAGAGCTAGCTCAGGGCGGCAGAACACAGCTAAGCCACAAGCACACACCAGGGTGGAATGGCGGAGGAATGTCCTCAAGCACCCTTTTCCTCTCCCTTACATATGCAAACTATCCACCCCAGGGCAGGTGTAGCTCTCATACCCATAATCAAACTCTAAAAGCCTGCCCCGTGGTTGCATGAGGCTTTGGAGGGCACACACAGACATAAACTATAACAAATTGCCATCATATCAGTGTTGACAAGTGAAACTTTTAAGAGACCAGTTACCAAATATAAAGGATGAGTCAGGCCCCACTTCTTCTTTCTGTCTTGTACATGTTCACTTGCTCTTCTGCCCTGTTGTGACACAGAGCTAAAGCCCTCAACACATGCTTGCTCTTGGACTTGCAGCCTCCAGAACCATGAGCTGGATAAGTCTCTATTGTTTATGTATTACATGCTCCGTGGTGTTCTCTTATAGGAGCAGGAAACAGATGATGACAACAACCAAACAGAACAGTGGCCCATTGTATGTCTGGCCTGTGCTCCGAGGTCAAGTCCTGCAAGATTTCCAGGATGGCCAGGGCCACCTGTTAGGAGGAGGAGCAGGTGCACAGCCCTGGGTGTGCGCTGGTGGGGCGTTACCTGCCCCAGGATTTTGCTCACCTGGTTAAACTGTAACTGAGAAACAGTGCTAAGAAGGACCAGCTGCACTTTGCCCCCCCCATGAGCCATGTGTCCTAGGGGAGCATGGCCTGGCTAACCAAACACTGAGATGGTTGGAAACCAATTTATAACCTTGACTCTGTTCCATCAGACAAATATGCAATCTGGTGCCATCTAAGATGGTTCCAACTTGAATATGATTAGCCTAAATGCTGTTGCCTATTTGTTTATTGTCAGTCTTTTGATAGTAATGAGCACTAAACTGTATGGCACTTCCTGTGCCTGAGCAGGGTTAATAATTTCACGTAGATTATTCCCTGAAGCAATCCCCCTGAGATACAGGAGGAAACAAGACTAGCAACAGGGCAGGGGCAAAGGCCAGATTCTAACAACTGTGTTCTACTTCCAGGGCATCTAACCCAGTGGGTCTCAGGGCTAGCACAGCAAGGGTATCTCCTGGGAACTTGTCAGAAATGCACATTTTCTGGTCCACTTCAGACCTCCTGAATCAGAAACTTTGGAGATGCCACCCTCCACACTTGTGCTATAAAAAGTTCTGCAGGGTCTCTTCAAGTGCCAGGAGTACCATTATAATGATTAGTCTTGCTTTTCTCAGCTTTTCTATTTCAGATGCTCCCCCTAGGTCCTAAGATAGAGGAATCAAGACTTTTTTTGTTGTTATTAATGATACTGGTTGCCCAGAAATATGCTAGGCTTTTATGCCAAGTCCTTCCATAGCCTCCTTTATTTCTTCTATATGTACTCTCCTAGGTGTAAGTTTCTCTCCTTTGAAAATGTTTCAGCTTTCTTCTTTTCTGTGTCTGACCTTTCCACACTCTGTTATGATGCAGAGAGCAAGAGTGAATCGGTGTCAGGCTGCAGACATTCCTTAATTCATATCTGTGATGTTATGTTTTTATTGCCACTTAGCGAAACTATTACAATTCATTTCTAGTAAGAGGATATACGCCTATATCCATTCATCCTCAGTGTGCGCTATTAAGAACTCCAGCACTTTTTGGATGTCTTAGGTATTTTTCTCACCTATGACAATGCACAAAGCATCCTTACTAGATTTCCTTGTACTTCGATGGACCTTTGCATTAATAAAAACAGTAAGTCATCATCCTTATGTCGAGAATACTTTTAAATCACATTTCTGTTTTCCAATGTGTTAGCCTCTTCACCCAACTGATCATCTGTGTGCTTAATAAGCATTCTCAATTCAAGATTTCAAGTGACTTTAGGTGCACATAAAAGCCAGGCTCTCCCAGGCCCACCTCTTTTCCCTCCTCTGATATTTCCAGACTGATGCCAACTGAGCTACTGGTAATCAGACACGTTTGGCCAGGTCCTTTGACAAAACACAATCTGACCGGACATCAGCTTTAAATACACAGGCTCTCCCTGTCTTGTTGGACAAAATAGCAAGCTTTGCTTTAGTGATGTATCTCTTTCCTCCTCCTTATTTACATGTCCAGTGCTATCCCCCTATCTAGAATGAAAGGAAATTAAATAGCCTTGGCACCACCCAACCAATCGTATTGGTTGCCATCCAGCACCTTGTGTCCTTCTAAGGAATTACACATCAATTGTGGGCTGAGTTGCTCCTGCATTTCCCTGGGTTTTCTACCAAGTGTGTAATTACACTGCTTGGGGTGCCCGTTTGCTCTGTTGTGGTCCTCAAGGTTCCAGGGCTTCTCAAAGTCTATTCTTATTGCTGTCTCACCAGTACCTCAAGGATGCAGGTCAAACTGCATTGCATTTCAGTAGTCTTGATGGTTAAAAAATTTAACAGCCATTTTTTGCCTTGGTTCATTGTGATTCTCAAAGTTGGCACCAGGATGCTGTAACATAAAAATTTATGATTCTGTCTACCCAGTGCAGTGAATGAAGACACATGAACACAGATGATTGGACTCACCTTTAAATAAAAAGGCTTGAGAGACCTTAGCGAGCTCTGTGTTTTGAGCTAACTATAAGATATCCTGAAACTGAATTTTGAGAACAGACTCTCACATTTGCTAGTCTGACAGAACTATTGACAAACTACTGCTTACCAACTGTTTTGTAATAAAGTTTTATTAGAACACAACAATGCTCTTTTTTTTTTTTCAGTACCCGGGGTTGAACTCAGGACCTTGCACTTGCCAGGCAGGTGCTTATGCCACTGGGCTATATCCCCAGCCCAACGATGCTCATTTCTTCCTGTATTATCTGCCTGCTTTCATGGTATCATGGCAGAACTGAGTCCTTGAGACAGAGACTGTGTGTTCCTCAAAGCCTAAACTGTTTACCACCAAGCCCTTGCCAGAAAAAGTTTGATGACCATTAATCATGCACCAATAGTAACTTCGAAGAGTGGGTTAATATGTGTAAAGCACTTAAAAATGGCTCTGGCACTTATATATTGGACATTCTGGTCTCTAATTTCTAATATATCCCAAATACTATATAGTACCAGTGAAAAAAAGGATATTCTAGCTCTGTAATTTAGGAAGAATTTTATTTAAGCCATTGTAAGAAACAGTTTGGCTTTCATGTGTAGCACATGCATATTGGTGGAAGAGGCCAAGACAATCACAAGAAGCAGGTGTTGTTTCACCTGCTTTCTCACGGTCACTTTGTCCCTTGCCAAACAATGGCAGCCTGTTAGCAAAAGTGCCTCATAAGCAGGGAGCTAAAGGGGTGTGTGGAATTGTTACTTGGTGACAATACCTGAGCATGTAAATTATGCTCATTTTCTTGTGTTTTAAAAACAAAGCTTTTGTAGCCCTCCTATTAAAAATTTATGTGACATGGAGTTCTGGCCAGTGATTTTCACGCTGAAGTATTTGGAGGGAAAAATGCTGTATCTGCAATGTCAAAATACATTTTTAAAAAGCTGCATCAGTAAGTGATAAGGGGATGAACATAAACATGGCATAAAGTAATACAGAATCTAAGTGGTATGTCTGTTTGTTGGGAAGATCTTTCCACTTCTCACATATGAACACTTTCACACTAAAACAAAAAATAAAAACTGTTTGCGCACACAGAGCAAAGGCTGGGTGTGCTGTGGCCCAGGAACAAAGCCATTCTCCTGGAGTCTCAGCCCTGATAGGCAGAAGAACAACTGAGTGTCAGAGCTGCTGGGAACCCATAAGCCATGCCCCAGAACTGGTAACTTGGACTAGCGAATGTGTCAGGAAAAGTATGGTTAGAGACAAGGACAAACATTAATAATGCACCTTCACTCTTTTATTTATTTTCATACTGGGGATTATTTGGGGGGAGAGTGCATGTTTCAGAAATGCTAAATTAAGTTCTTTAAAATAAAAACCTAATAGAAAATAAGTGCCTGGATTTCATGACATCATTATAATCTAGAGCAATGAGTGCTGGAGCCAAGTTCAAGGACTGATTTGAACCCTGAATCTGTTCCTGGTTCTGGGGAGCTAGGACAGCAAATTATTACTCACTGTGAGCTGTAGCTTCTTCTCTGTAAGAAGGAAGAAAAGGCATACAGCCTACCTTGCTGTGAGAAGAACGTATGGAAAGCATTTTGAGGTCATGAAGAGCTCACCGAACTATGAATTCTCAAGGTGGCCAATATCACCCCCAGGGGAAATAGATATCGGGGAAGGGCATTCAAAAAACATCTTTATGTCTAAAGCCCAAATATATGTACAAAACACAAACAGACAAACAGCCTAGTTATTGGTAGTATTAAAATGTCATTGTAGGGGAGGGATAGTAGCAGAGGACAACCTGTCTAAGAAGCCTTTGTGGAAACTCTAATGTAAAAAATGGTTAACACTTTACAAGTCTTGCATTTCTTCCATCTTCCACATTCACTCTTCTTTTCTTTCTCTAGGTTTATAAACTTCATCCATCAGTTTGGACCTATGATACTCTCACATTTCTAAGAGAGGGAAAAAAAAAAAAAACTCCTGGGAGAAGAATAAGAATGATAGACATTCTTTGACTCCTCCAAAGTACATATAGCACCGCTTAACCCAAAAACCATTAGGCTTTGAAGGAAGGAATTTACTAACAGGAGAGAGGAATTAAATGTATGTGCTCACACAATCCTTTCTCCCTAGAAATTTAGCAGCAGTGTTAGTCTTCCCTTGATTTGATTCGATTCTATTGGGTACTTCAAGCTCTTTGAGCCTAAGAGGTATGTGGAGAATTTAAAGAGAGTTCAAAGAATAATAAAGATGAATTAAGGATTGGAAAGTGGGGCCCATTAGAAAAGGTTAAAAGAACAAGGATTATTTAGTTTGAGGAAGAACAGGCAATCAGGTGGCACAGAGTTGCCACCTGGGATCTCTATTCTTTAGAGAATAAATGGGATCTCTATTCTTTAGAGAATAGTCACAGATCCTCATTTTCACTGAAGACCCCAAAAAAGAAAGAAAGATAAATTGAAGCAAAAGAAATACGAGGTTAGGTATTAAGATAAATTTTTATGCATAATTCAATCCTGGGTTTTCATTTTTCTTTATAAGAGATCATATTTGTATAAAGTACAGAAGGATGGACAGGCCAGCCCATTGGGTTTGATTGCCTTGCCTGGTGGGAGGCCAGCCAACCTGGCCAATATGGCCTCCATGGGAATTGGCTTGGTGGGAGCAAGCAGCCATTTTACCTAGATGTCAGAGGCTGAGGACAGAGTTCCAGCCAAGAGAGTGTCACGTCAGAGCCAAGCGGGTGGCCTAATTGGCTTGTCCAAACAAGCAGAGCTGATGGCAAGTTTCAGGAGGCAATACACAGATCCAAGAAATCATAGTGCCAGGGAAGATGGAGCAAGGGAGAGAGGGCTAAAATGAGACCTTAGGAGTTGAGCTGGCGAGGTGAATGCCTAAGAGGCAAGTGCCTTCCATGGCTGAGCCTTTGGTGCTCCAAGAAGCCTACTGGGAAAGGAGTCAAAATCCATTTAGAGTTCTTGGGAAGGTGTCTCGAGGTTCTAGGAAGGCTTTCTTTCTCTTGAAGTTTTGGAACTGCTCTATAAAGTTGTGTTTCCCCATTCTCAGTGTGACCCTGCTCACCTGTGGGCTTTAGCAAGATGCACATACACCTGGCTGTAGCTCTGGAAATTTAGATTTAATGGGCATATTGCTCAGGATTCTATCATGAGCAGCAGAAACCATTTTGGGTAAATTTAACACCCAAAGAAAGGTGGAGGGTGATCAAGGGTGGTTGGAAGGATGTGAGGAGACTCCCTGAATGGAAACAAAAGCTGATCCAAAGGCTTTGAGAGTGACTTGAAGTAGGATGTCTCCAGGCACCCCGGGAATAAGACTGAGGCACCTCAGGGCGGTGGAGTGTGGTAGTTAGAGTCAACGCTCTAGGGTCATCTGGACTGCCTTTGCACTCTGCGACTGCTGGCCTTAATACGTTCTTTAGAAATGAGTTTGATAGATCTTACTGTCTTACTCACTTTCATCATCACCGGGACACAGTACCTGACATCCTCAATTTAGGGAAGAGAGGCGTTTATTCTGACTGACAGTGTACAGAGGTTTCAGTCTATAGTCAACTGGCTCCACGGCAGGGCAGCATGGCAGGGGTCACGTGGCTCCTGGCATAGTGCCAGGAAGCAGAAAGTGAAAAGGAGCCAGGAAGAGATAAACCCTTCCAGGCCAGACCCCCACCTCTTTAGGCAGGATACCACCTCCTAACAGCAAGTCAGCTATATACTCATCATGGACTAATTCACTCATGATTATCATGCCTCTACGATCCAGTTACCTCCCAAATGCCCCACCTGTGAGCAGATGAGGCTTTGAGGGAATATCTAGACATAACCTGTAGCATTTAGCTATTGGATATTCATAAGGATTGAATGGATTAATATATGTGAGGAAAATACTTAAAACGATGCCTGGTACATAGTAAATGTGGTGGAACTACTTTCATGAAGCTGTATCTGTGAAGCACATGTATCTGGGTACTAAGCAACAGAGATGAAATAAACAGAAGCTCTTCCCTCAAAAAAGCCCATATTTGGGCTTAAATGCTAACAATTCTAATCCCCATAAGAGTGACATGGCTCTAACCAAGGCCTTCATAAAATTCAGAGGGAAAACAGGAACCAACAATTGAACTGGCTTGAAGTAACCAATGGTAGTCTCCCCTAGAAGGCCACATCTGAGCAGTCATCTTTAAAATCAGTGGGATTTTGCCAGGTTAAGGTATAGCAGGATTGAAGAACAAGTACTACAATCCTAGGCAGAGGAAATAGCCTGCCAAAGAATAGCCTACAGTTATGAATGACAGGGGTGTGTTTCAGAAACTGTAGGGAGTTACGAGTCAAGAACTTGAAGAATTGGGGGATGAGGATGTGGGAGAGCAAGAGTGTGCGTGCACCAGTAAGAGATCTTGTGTTCCATCCATGTATTCCATTCAAACACGGCAGAGTACAGAGTCAATGCCAGCACAGTCTGGACTCGAGAGATGTAGCACTAAGTACACACAAGATCTGTGCCCTTGTGTGGTTTCCATTTGAAAAGAAACATTGGCAGAAACTAACAAAAACAAAAAACAAAAAACCCACCCATATTAGTGTTCTCCAAGAAAGAGAACCAATAAATAGAGATTGTTTTATACAAGTTGCTCATGAAATTATGGAGGCTAAGAAATCTTGCAATGTGTTATCCACAAACTGGATACAAAAGAAAGCCACTGGTGTAGTTGGATGACCTGAAAGTTGGAGAGCCAACGGTGTTGGTCTTAGTGTGGGTCTGAAGACCTGAGAACCAGGAGCACATACCGAGGGCAGGAGAAGATAGATGGTCCAGTTCAACAGCCAGGCAGAGGGAGAACAAATCTAACCTTCCTCTCTGCTTTCCGTACTACTTGGGTCCTCAGCAGATTGGATGACAGCCATCCACGTTGGGGAAAGCTATCTGCTTAACCTAGTCTCTCTACTCAAACCTCTTCCAGACACAACCAGAAATAATGTTTAATCAGATATCTGTACATCCCATGGCCTTCTCAAATTAACACATAAAAGTGACCATCACAACATGCAGGTAAAATGTATAGAATCCCAGATGGTGTAAATGTCATGGAAAAAATAGGCCAGAAAAGAGGAGGATGAGGAGAGGAGGTACTATTTTTAAGTAGAATGGTCTGGAGAGAAAGTTTTGTAGGTTTGCACATCTGACCATGAGGAAGCAGTGAAGGATTTTCAGCAGAAAGCAATGTGAAGAGATTCGTCTTTTCTGATCTCACTGTAGAAAATAGACTGGAGGATGATAAAAGCACAGACAGGAAGACTAGTAAAAAGCCTATCACAGTGACCAGGCAGATAAGTACCACAGTGTACATGGAAAGATAGAGACCATTTCAAGAGCAATTAAGGAATTTGTGCAATGAAAAGACAGCAAGGGACTGAAATGGGATGGGGAGAGTGTAGTATCTGGTGACCATGTCTAGTTTAGGCACGTGGTGGATGATGTCCTGGGTGGTGCCATGCACAAGGATTAGAAGTAAAAGAGGTTGAACTCCTGGATGTGATGTGTGGATTTTCCTATTTCAATTAACTTAGCTAGGGCCCCAGAATGGATGTTAGGGGATTTTAACAATTTGAAGATCAGCCCAGCTAACACAACAGAATCACAATTTTCTGAGTATCTGTTTTCCTGTGGACAGTTTATCTTCCTCTTTGTGTAGAAGTAGATACAGCCTTTATTGTCAGTGTCAACCAGATCTTTGTTTGGAGCTTACTTCTGCGCCTTTGGGCAATCAAAGAATAAGGAATGCGAATGACTATCACCAACAAACCTAGCTGGAAGAATGAAAGCCCCCCAACACACTGGCGAATTTGTCCCAACAGCTCTGCCTTTAGGGGAGTTCTGGGTCTAGGTCACAAGTCTTGATCAGAAGATCAGAGGCAGGAACAAAAAGCTCAGTGTATGAGGTATAGCAGTGTGTGTGTGTGTGTGTGTGTGTGTATTTAATTTTCCTTCTACTACTTGTAACATCTGAATATAAGTAATTTAGACACTCCATCTTCCTCCTTTATGATGCTTTTTTTTTTTTTACAGTGGCTTATTTAATGAAACTTAGGAAATCAGGAATTTATTAAAGTTCACACTGGATAGATGTTTGACCACCACTTTAGCCACTTGTCCCAGAGTGTCTGCTGTGCCCAGGGGTGGTGTAAATGGTAGAGGTTCCATTTACAACCCAGTGACCCAGTGACCAGGAAAAAGTTTCAAAGTGGCGTGCTCTGAGGCATAGAGTGGATTCACATATCAGTGCACATGTGCATGGTGTGGCTGGTATTATGGTTTGGGTCTCGATGTCCCCCAAAGCCTCATATTGTCATAGGCAGGCTTTTTCAGAGGTGGCTCAATCTACAGTGTGTGATACTGGCATTAAAGATGTGTGATTTCTAAATCAATCCAACGATTAGATTGGCACTGCCCTAATCCTGGTAGCCTGGATACATTACAAGGGACAGAAAGAAGCTTGTCTTATCCCTTGCTTACTTTGCTATCCTCTGCCTGCCATGAACTATTTCTCCTCTGCACTGTCTGTCTGCCACTCCACCTTGCTTTGGAGCCAGCCAGTGGTGGACTGAAACATCTACACATTGTGAGCTAAATAAACCTTTCCTCCCTTAACTTGTGGGTGTTGGGTATTTTGTCTCAGCAACAAGAAAAGTAACTAAGACAGCTGGTTACTTCCAAGAAATGACTTACATTTTTTATTTATGGTTTTTATAGTTTACATTGTTTAAAATTTTTCCAAGCAGGGAATAGATCCCTTTATTAATCTTATTGACATTTTAATCTGTTTCATTTTGTATTCATCTGAACTACTGTCTTGATTAGGTAGAGGCATTCACCAGTACTTGCTTTTCTTTAAAATACCTTTATAAATGGCTTGTATTATAAAAATAAATATTTCCTCTTACCTTCCTTATACTCCATTTTGCTTTATGTATTTCAAGTAGTTTATTGTGTATTTGTATTTTTGGTTTAAAAGTGTTTTTAGTGACTTTCTTGGGAATATTTAAGAATTTAGAATTCTTTTATTCTAGCCCAGGGGTTCTTACTATTGACATTTTGGGTGAGGCGATTCTTTGTGGTAAGGGTTGCCCTATGCATTGTAAGGTGTTTACCAATGTCCTAGACTCTACCCAATAGACACCAGTAGCAGACCCCACCCCCACTGGTCACAACTAACAGAATTCTCTAGCCTCTGTCAAATGTCCCCTGGGGGGCTAAATCACCTTCCTTCCACTTCAGAACTAATGGTCTAAAGGCAGAGTTTTATTTGCTAATTGTTCTAATGTTCTCATTGCTTTTGTTTACTTAGTAACATGTTTATTAATGGCAGTAATGGGACTACAGCCAGCATACTTGCACTGAGCTGTGTCCTAGGCTTTTAAAAATAATTATAAAAATTATTTTGAAACAGGGTCTTTCTAAGTCACTAGTTGCTCAGGCTGTGTCCAAATTTGTGATCCTTCTGCTACTGCCACCCAGAGCAGTGGCATTACAAGCATGCACCATTACTCTGGCTTGATTTTAAAAATCAAATTCTTAGGGGAAAAAATTGGAAGGCATAAATCAAAAGAGATGAATAGGAACTATTTTGGCCCCAAGTATCTCTAACCCCATATATGATTATTTATATGCATCTGTACATTAACAGAATGCTGAGGTCAGGTTATTAAATTACCTGACTTATATATACTTAGAGAACTTAGCAAAGTCATTGGTGGCCTCTTAAGATTTATTACAGAAGGACTGACCGGTAGATTTTTGCAATACATTCTGATCAGAACTGGAAGAATTAGCCTATGAGTGCTCTGCCCTAGTTCCAGAAGCATCATGGTACTGTCATTAGGAAAAATAAGGTTTTAGATTCTAGATAGTAAGAAGCGATTTTGATGTTTGCTCAAATGTATTCTATACAGTGCACTTTGATTACAAGAATGTAAATTTCAGTACTTGGATATTTTTCTTTCCAACAGAGATCTTTGATTTCTAATTAGAAAGGAATTATCCATATTTATTTTTATGGATGGAATTGCCCCAATATCACCAGTACAAATCCCCCATCAAAGCCTTTTCTGCCTCCCTTGATCTGTATCTCAGAGACTCCAGCAGTCTAGCTGCCCTCTGTAAAAGGTTGCTAAATTGGGTTTTTAAATTATTTCTATTAAGTAAAAACTTAACATATACCAGCTGCTGAAGGATTATAAAAGCTTTGTTTTTTCAATAATTGGAAACCTTGTTTACAGAGGACTCACAATATTCTTTAAATGTCTTTGTGTTGAATATAAAAGGACTTGTGTTTATCTGAGCAATGATAATCTGACTATAAAGCAAACTCATTTAAGGATTATGCCTCCTGTCTGTCACTATGCAGCTGTCACCAGACTGTTCTTTCAAGTTTTGCAAAATGCTGAGAATTCCTCCTTAAAATTAGAAGAATAAATTGGGAAATGAACCAGGTAGTTTGGGAATACATATAATTCAAAACCACAGGAAAGTATTTGAAAGAGCCAAAAACATCAGTCCATCTAGGCAAATTTAGGCAAAATTCTCTTTTGCTAACTCCCTGATAAAATTCAGGTCATTTGAAAGAGATTTTAAGGTGGATAGTCCTAGCAAAAAAAAAAAAAAAAAAAAAACAACTTCAAAAGCATTCAGGCTATTCAGTATTTAGCTAAACTGCAGAATCTTGAGAGCCAGTGAGGGCATCAACAACGATTGTTCCCTACTGGGGAAGCAGTGGCCCCAGAGCTTAAGGGGTCCCCTATCCAGACTTAGCCACTCACTAGCTCTGTGTCCTCTGGCTAGCTATGCAGTGGTTCTCCATAAAATAATACCCCTCACCTCATGGTGTTGTTCAATGGCTTAAGTGAGATAATACATGCAAACCCTGAGGACAATTCCTAACACAGAACAGCCACTTAGTAAATGTTCAGTATTACCAGTGTTCCAAGTCTCACAGTGTTTTTATAGGCAGTATCTCATCTAATTTCCCAAATAGCCTTATTAAAACAGCACACTGTTAAAACAACATATTGTTCAACCACCAGTATTACTGAAAATTGAGGAAACTGAGGTACAAAGAAACGTGGTAACCTACCTACAGCCACATAGCAGGCTGACGACAAGCAAGGCCCTGCATTCATATTCTTTGCCTCGTTCTGCACACTTTTAATGAGCATAGGCACCCTTTGCTCTCTGAGCACACACTGTCTGGATATTTGCTATAATGACTTACTACAAGTTTTAGCCAAAAATCCTTCCCCGGATAAAAACCTGTTATACACAGTTCTTGAAGTGCTGGTGTGTGCAGCAGCTTCTCAGGCCTCGACTTGGATATGACATCCCTTTGAGATGCAGATTTAGGTTCCAGGGGATACCAGCAGGCTGCCGGCTCACAGATCACACTTGAGTGGCTGGACAATGGAGGGCAAACTTCTCTCATATCTCAGTGTTCTCCTAATTGGCCCTGAGTTTATACATATTGCAGTTTCCCTACCTTTCCCCCGAGGAATTGGCCCTTCAGTGTTTGCTTAGGCCAACCACCTGAGGGCACTACCACCTCAGGGCCAATGAGAGAGTAACTTTCAAATCTTTAGCAACATTCTTTCATTGTTTATTTTTATTCTAGGACATGCTCAGTGGAGAAAGATAATGAAATTCCCATTTTATTCAGTTGTACACTGCATATAAACATACATATTCATCACCCCATTAAATATTAAACAATTAGGTAATTGGTCTTTAAAAATACAGTGTATGTTTAAATAAAAAAAAAATTATCAAAGTGAAAGACACATCGCCATTAATTCCCCTCAGAATACTCATCCTTGCTTCGAACACACTTGTCTCACCGTTCTTGTCACTTTCGGAAGCACTTCCGGAAGCCCTTCCGGAAGCCCTCTTTACCGAGAGTCCTTTGTGCCGCCACAGCTGCCTCATTGTCTTGAATCAATGCAAAACATTTACCTTTCCTGGTGATTTTGACTTCTGGGAAGATCCAGAAGTTGCACTGTGGCAGATCCAGGGAATAAAGTACATGAGAACCATAAGGTCTTTATGAGCCTCCTTTTCGTTGGCTGGCACTCAGCAGCCGCATTCACCCTATTTTTTATCATACTCATAAAGATACCCACGAAAGAGGACTTCCAGAACTGCTTCAGAAATCAGCAAGAATGATGGAATAAGTGTGTTTGATGCAAGGGGGAGTATTTTGAGGGAGATTAGTGGCAGTGTGTCTCGTACTGTAATAATTTTTTTAAAAGTTAAACATTTATGCAGCTTTGATCGTCCCTTATTTTATGCAACAATTCTGACTACATTATCATTAAGTTATTTAAGAGAACTTTACTAATACTTGAAAAATTGATTTAAGGGGTGCTCTAAAAATGAATATGGAATATTGTATAGGCTCTTAGCAGGAAGCCATGGCCTTTAAGTTGGCTTCACATATGTAGAAATACAGCATGTGAGTGTCATGGAAAAGACTGATCAGGACCAAAGCCATCTTAGCAATCACATTGCTGGTAACTTAATCATGTTCAAGATGTGACTATACAGTCATGAAACAGATCTTATTTTAATACATATGTACATGCAATTTAACACATTACATATTTCAATACATCAGTGTCTACAGGGGCTGGGGTCCAAATCCACCACTGATGCCCAAATCTGCAGGTATGCTTCCTATATGAAATAGTGCTGTATTTGTATATAACCTACATATACCCTCTGTACACTTTATATCACATCTAGATGCCTTATACTCCCTAATATCCCTATGCCTCACTTCTCTCATTTGGATTCAGCATAGTACTTGGGGTGCAGCAAATTCAAGTCTTGCTTTTTGGAACTCTGTAGAATTTTTTTTTGAAATATTCCAATCTGTAATTGGTTGAGTGTGTACATATGGAACTTGAGAATATGTAGGTCCAGCTATATATTACATGAGCATGATCCCTTCCCACCAGTTATCTTGGAGAGTTTTGCTTTCATTTGCTAATTCCTGTTGCCCAGAGGATTTTGGAAATGTCTCTTCTAAAATACCCTCAGAAGTCATGTTGAAAATCTTGTGATTATGCCTTCCTTTTGTTTTAAATGTATTTCCTATTTAGGTCACTTACCCAGTCTACTGGTTTGGCTCAGTAATGGATGCCTGTTGGCCTAAATGATATCCACTCTCAAAAAGCAAGTAGTGATTTTGACTTCAGAATGTGCTTTAGTATCATCTAAGGAGGCTAGATTAAATAACACAGTATATCCCAGCCTACTCTCTGGAATTCTGGCTCAGGCAGTCCAAGGTGAGGATCAGGAATCTGTGTTCTTTAACAAGCATTTTGAATTAATACACACATACTTTGAGAAATGCAGCTGTAAAATAGGCAGTTCTAAAAAGAGGAATTCCAACAGTGTTTCCATCAACAATGGCATGTATTGTGCACTTTGGGGGACTAGTTTCCTATAGATGATGCTTATTTGGAATAAAATACTCAGTTATATTTTTAAAGAGATCAGTCAACGTTCTGCATGGCTGCACCATGCATACCAGGTCCACCTAGGTCTCAGAATGGATCCATTTCAGGTGTGTGCTCTGTCAACTGATCCTGTACTTGGTCTTCTCCTCCTCTAAGTAGGGATGTTACTCTCTGAAACAGGTAGATCCAGTATTAAAGGATCTAGTACTTTGCCTATGAATTATTACATGTTCCTTTTTCTTCAAAAAGGATAGATTTCTTTCACTTCTTGGAACTGGAGCACTAATTCTCCAGAGCAAGCAGAGCCTGTGTCTCTGAATCTTATCCACAAAGGTCAAGGGCACCAAAGAGGCCCAAGCTACTGTCCTAGGACATTCACAGCAGCCAGAGAGCTCCAGAAACAACCTTGTTACATGTTGCTACATGTTCTAACCTTCCCTGAATCCATGTGACCACCTACAGTCATCCTCTATTATTTGATCAATTTGCCAGATTTTAATAACTCTCAACGGGGAAGCTATCTGAGTGCCCTACGTTTTATTTATCAGCAGTCTTCTGTCTCAGTCATATTCACTGAAGGCAATCTCATTGAAAACTAAAATTCAGTGTTACAGCTTCAGTAATAAAACAAATCCACGTCTCACAGCTGGGCCTGAATCCCGTGGCTGGCTGACACAGAGCTCTGCCTGGGGAGGAAGTGGACTGAGCTCTGTAAGGCACAGCTGGGTCCCCGTGTGGTGGGTCCGAGTCCCTCCAGGCAGGTACTTTGTCCTGTGGAGCCCTGACACTTAGTCGCCTGGGTTTTGTCTAGCTCAAGGTCCAGTCCTATCCAACTTGAAGAAATGTGGATGTCTTATGCTTTTTCCAGGTCATTTAACTTAAAAATTAAACTCTCAGCTGGTTTAAAGGTTAGTGAAGTGTAGAGATAGAGGCTGTGTCTAGATTCCAGTGAGCAAAAAAGTTTATAAAAAGAAAAAGGGTTTGATTTGGTTTGGGTTTTTATGCCAGACATTCCCTTTCTCTCTTTAATGTTACCAAAGTCAACTGTATTTTCTATAAGAGCAACAAATACAACAAAGGGAAAGATGTTGAATCAGCTTGCTGTCAAAGCAGCTTCGATCAGTGGTCAGATATCTGACCACACCCTCTGTCTCCTCCCACCCCACCTTATTTCCATGTGTCCTCTTCTCTTATGTAGAGTTGCCCAGTTAGATAAAAAGAAAAGCCAGGACTCTGTAATTAGTTATATGATTTCAGGTCAAAAGAAAATGATAAATCAGTAATGTTTCTGGCAATATTTAGGGCCTCTTCCATGACTCTATTCTGTGTGTGCTCTGTCCTACATGACAGTCTTCTTGTTTTATTTTCTAGTGGTTTTCTTTACAAAGGAGATTTGTCCCTCAATTGGATCGAAGTCTCCTCTGGACAGGATTGTATTTGGTATCCCTCATGACACCATAACATTTACCTTCCTACTTTGGAGTCTCTGTTAGGCTTATTCTTATGTGTATTTTTCTCCTGTTGCAAGTGCAGAACCCCCTGAGCTCCTCATAGATATCCTTCTTGCTCCTTTAAGGCCATTATTCTATGAACAGTGACAGGGCTGAGCATAGAGCCAGTAACCTAGTAAGTGTGCTCTATTTTTTTTTATGATTGATGAATGAACTTAAAGCAATTTGTTGTCTTGTTACAAGTCAATTAAATTCAGCATTTATTAACCACCTGCAATCTGCACTCCAGAAGTTAGCAGCAGGCTTCATGTACCTTACTATCTACCTGGGAAGCTAGACAAATTACTCTTCCTGCTTTGGACAAAAAATAGGATACAGAAAGAGAACAGGGCTAGAAGGTACATGCAAATTTTGCAAACTGGTGTTATGGACTGTCCTAAAAAGTGGGAATAAACAATTATCCTTCTATGAAGGGAATCATTTCAAATTTTGGAATATTGGGTCTTCAAGAATGGGGAGAGATCTTGTAATTACATATTGTGTACTTCCTTTGGAGTTCCTAATTTTAAATTGTTTCTCAGGCATATTAGTGTTACAATTGCATATCAGTAGTATTATAAAAGACAGAACTGTGAAAGCCAATGGAAAGATATAAACGACAAAATACTCAACTCATTAAAAAGCTTACTGGTATGTAGAGCAACAGAACACATCAGTTATAGAAAAGACATCAGATAATAAGGTACCTTTTGCACACTTCGTGCTTCTGTTAATGATAGTATTTAAATCTTCCTTCACAAAGACATTGAGCAGGCTCCAAACCTTGAAGACTGAGAATTATGAACGCCCCTCTTGGTTGAGTGCTTTCAGGTGTAAAATGTACAGAAGAGTGAACACATATTTATAAGCGTCTAGATGATTAGTCTTGTGCCAGCGAGGCTTATCCTAGGCAGACTTGTGAATGTGGTCCTCACAGCCCAAGCATCTCTCTGAGCTTTTCCTCTGGGCCACAGCATCCTAAGCACACTTAGAGCCCTGCATCCTGTAAGCATTTTCCTGTGAGCCAGGAAGATGTCAGTGCCTTGAAACCCACAACCGTGCCTGTGTGTGAACCCTAAAGAGAAAACAGCCAATCTGACTGTAGAGAGGGATGACAGCAGACAGAATTGTCACCAGGCTCATATTCCACTCCAATGAATAAACATAAACTTGCTATCGTACCTTCAGCTATCAATAAAAACCTTAATGTGTCCCAACTATATTTTGAGTGTGCCTGGAGTTAGAGTAGGGAAAAGAAAGCTACACATGAAAATTCATGTTAATTCCTCACCAACTCCAATACCATAAACATAAGGAAACTAAGTTACTGTGAAAGTACATTATCATATACGTGCTCAAAATCTGAAAGATAACCCTAAGGCTAAAGCCCTGATTGAAGTGACTTTTTTGAAACTTTGAGATTTTTAATGTCATAAATCTTTTCCTTCATATCCTGTGACTCTAATGTCAAATGAATTTCAGCCTATTAGCATTTGTTTAAAAATAATATCCATTTTATTTGGAAAGATGCCAGATTAAGTTTGTTTCATGTTGTAATCCATGTGTACTGCTCATTTTTTGAAATAAATACATAACAAAACAATTAGATGAAGATTGAAATAAATGCTTATATTTTAATCATGCTGGAAGTATTTGTCTTGTGCTTAATATGAAAATAAGCATCACTTTGTGTCCCTTGAAAATTATTTTACTGGGTGATTGGGTTTAGGTGGAAAGTGCGCCTAATGAGTAGAGAAATGTAATAAGTCTAGATCATTCCTCCTCAAGACAGGAGAATGTGTTGATTAACTCCATAGTTTCATGGATTTCTGATTTGGAGAATGAAATCTGTAATAAAATTACTACTGGGACTCCAGCTCTGTTTATTTAAATAGCATTTTGATCTAGCTTATTTGAATTCAAATGCATTATTAATACTTTTCTTCTTTTTAATATAGGTGGAAAACAGACCAAAATATTATGGAAGAGAGTATGTATTATACTATTCTTTGTTTTAATAATCTAATAAGTAGTCGCTTCATATGTCATTTAAATATTAAATATTCAAAATTCTCTAAAATATGGTCTTCATCACATGTCCATTGTGCTAGAGTTTAATGATAAGAATAATGCAATCAGACTCCTTTGTATCGGATATTCCATGTAACACTCAGGTGCTTGTTTTCCATTAAGGTGGGAGGGAAAGTGTTTCTGCGCTTATGCTCTCTACATAAGCAGTTTCTGAGTGCCTGGCAAGTACTTGAAATGTAAGGTGGTGTTTTTCACAACTGAGACTCTCTGTTAGCATATTATTCCACTCTCTACCTTGATACAATTAAACCTTTACAGTGTCAACGCTATGCATGGTAGCTGAGTTCCTGACCATGCTGTACTTCGTGAACACGGTGGTCAGGAAAGGCACCTCATTTTTCTGCAGTCTCATAAAGCCAAAATGCTGATTTTTCCTGAACCAAGTTGTCTTAATCCCATCATTATTCTCCATCCCTCCTTTTTTTTCTCTTAACTCCAACCCCTGCTTTGTTTCACTTGCTCAGGAACCTAGAGATACGCATGACCATAAAAACAGTTTGCAATTTAACTCTGACATGTATGACACCTTACAGAGAGAGAGAAAGAGGGGAAGACAGAGACACAGAGAGACAGAAACAGAGAGAGAGAGAGACAGAGAGAGAGAGAGAGACAGAGAGAGACAGAGAGAGAGGCGGAATGGTCCACAATAGAGTTCCAAGTCACTTTTCTCCCCATCTCCAACCTGAGGCAGAAGGAGCCAAAGGCTCTTTCAAGGCCACCTTCCAGGCTGCCCCAGCCAATCTAAGACCTTTATCCTCCTACTCCGTTACCCATCAAAGCCTCCTCTTTGTGATTAATGACCCTTTTAGTGGCCCCAGCCCAATGCTCCTTTCTAATTGCTGCAGCTGCATTTTAGAACCTTCCATGCGGGGCTTCAGGAATTCAGCTGGTCCCTCTGGAATACCTGTCCAGGAATGCTGGCCTATCTCTCATCTACCCCCATGTCCCCAGGGCCTCAACCTAGGCTGTGGCATGGTTTTCTTTCTCAATATACTGATTTATTAGTTGTGCTATTGCTTGCAAATAGCACAACTACTAAAAAGAAAAAAAGAAAATGAACACCTGCCCAATATACTTTGACTTCCAAAAGGTAATCTGTTTTACATATTCTTTTCTGCATAAAAGTTCGGTTGAATAACTTTTAGTTCTCATATTCCAACCCATAGTTCATGAAGATTATATACAGAGTAGAACCCAAGGAAACTTTTTCTTATGTACTAAAAGGAACATTTTGTAGTAGAGAATAGTTAGTGTAAAACCTTCAGATTCTGTGTTTCTGTCTCTTTTTTAAAAAATAAAGGGCTTTGCTCTTCCACTCATGAAGTAATACCTGCTCTGTTCAGAAGAGGCACATGCACATTTCTTGTGAAGCAAGCACAAGAAAGTGTTGACACTGCATTCCTTTAGGCAAAGGGAATTTTTACCTCTGTACTACTTACATTTTTACTTCTTTTGTATCTTTAACATTTAAATATTGAATTTTCCCACTGTGCATAGGCATTACTCTCACTTTTGTAAAGTGTAATGTATGAATAATATGAATACCTGCTAACTTGGGAAAAATTAAAAATACAGGAAAATGCATGGTGAAAAACACCCATAGCTCCCCACCATGAAAGAGAAAAGAACCATTATTACCTTTTTTTTTCCTGTATTTGTTTCTTTCTGGTTCACCATATGATTATAGATGTGCAGAGTTTTAAAAACTATACATAAAGGTAGTGATGAGCCACAGACTGGTTCTTCAAGGACACAAAGCTGCCACTTTCTTCTTCTGAAAAATTGGATTTAACTTAGTTCTTGACACTCTCTGCTACTGCCAATTTGACAGTAAACTTGGCAATTCAAGGGCATTTACATTCAGCATCTCTCATCTCTCACAGTGGCTGCCTGTTTGGGGTACTCTTCTGTCCCTTTCTCCTAGCTTTCTATGCAGGAGTGACCTGGAGCAGGTGCTAAATATCCAGGCGTGCCTCGTCCCTCTGTGCCCACGCTCTCCTGCCTCACTGGTCAGGAGCGTCCTAAACAGCCCCTTCTCACACCTCTTCTGACGCCGGTTTTTGTGCTTCTTGGCTGTTGTGTGGAAAACTTTCCGGTGCCCTCTGCTGCTGCTGGCCTCCCGACCCCACTCCCATGCAAGGCAGTCCTCAGGTCACTTGCCCAGGCGCTCTCCAGCCCTCTCTGCCCCTGCTCCTGCCAAACAGGAGGTTTCTCCACAAGGTTTGTAGAACTCAGTGTCCTTATTCCCAGGAAAGCTCCAGACCCTCTGCGCCACCAGCCCTGTGAACCGACGCAGCAGTTCCAGTCCCGTAAGTGCTTGCGGGACCCACTTGAGCAAGGCTTGTGTTCTGCCAAACCCCTGTGCCTCTCCCTCCCTGGAACACCGGGGGGGACACTGGTCTCCTTCTGGGCCCAAGTGTCGCTCTCATATCATAGCACACACATCTTCACTCCAGAAAAATCCTGCTCCCAGACCTGCAGGCACTGGCTTTTGAGATTTAAAACCAAAATTTGGGAAGCCAGAAAGCACCTTCCTCCTGGGCTGTCGTAACCTCAGACTTGAGGTAGTTTTGGGAACAGGCACAGCTCCTCTGGCCTCCCTTCCCTAGACCAAAAACATCTACTTTTAAAAGATAGAAGAACTGAAGAAATATAGATTCTACTGGGCTATTTTTTTCCAAATATGGTCTTTCTATGTTCGTCCTCTAACCTAATTGTTGTCCTCCTGCGGGTGAAGAAAGCAAAACTTGTCTGGTTGACTTCCCTTTCTCCTTCCCCGTTCCAAGAAGGTACACATGGGGGTGCATCTAGAAAAATTCTTTCTGACTTATTCTCCTAAAAAGACCTAGTGTCCCATGTCGCTTTTCTCAAGGACTTGGAGTTTCCCACACTGACCTCATCCCAGCCCATCTTTCTGTAAAAACATGGGTGGATCAAATCTCCAATAAGGGTGGTGAGCAGCCCTCCTTGCCTAAAGGGAACAGGGGAAGTAGGTGGAACCTGATCTAGCTCCTATCTCTTCCTTGACCTCCCTGATCACTGTACATTCTCTAAGCCTCAGACAACCTCCTCTAGAAGGTCAAAGCAGTCTTAAGCCAAGCCTGAAAGCCTCCTAAATCTGCCATGCTTTCTATGTGCTTGTGTATTACTTTTAAGGTGGTAGCGCAAAGAAGATAGATATTATCTTTAACGAAGAAAAATAGGTGCATTTCCCAAACATGTCCCTAAGCCATTGTTCTCAAAATATAAAGGATTGGGGAAAGGTTGATTACTGCCAGCTCTTCTTTCCAGAAGATGAGCCTCTAAAATTAACACCCCACACCTGAAGCAAACAGGTCTCTAATCAATAAGTGTTCATTTGCAATCAGGATAATACATAATTATCTGTGTTTGAGCTGAGAGCTAAATTGGTAATTGCTCTTTTTGTTTTTTTCCCCACGGTTATAAAAGAAGCCATAACCTGGCTTTTTCTTTCACCTTCCTTTGTCAGCTTGAGAGCAAAGGCAATAGCAGAAAACCAGGTGGCCTGAGTTCTGCCTGTGTTTGCCTCTGTGGACATTTATCTGTTTGGAGCACCTTGGTTCCAAATCAGTCCGTAAGATGCACAGTAGTCACAGCCCCTTTCCCCAGGTGTGGCTGTAGATTCAGGGTGGCCCAGCCATCCTTTTCAGCCCAGCTCCTGAGGTCCTACTTTGTATGTGTCTGTGATGGTGTTGTTTCCCCAGGTTTCATGGGATCATCTCCCGGGAGCAGGCGGATGAGCTTCTAGGAGGCGTGGAGGGTGCCTACATCCTTCGAGAAAGCCAGCGGCAACCAGGATGCTACACATTAGCCCTGAGGTGTGCTGCAGTTCATTCACTGTTTTCATGTCTTTACTTATGTTTACCCCACTCCTGGTAAGAGAGTTATACATATACATATACATATATAATGAAATTAGTATTTCTACCATTGTAAGTATACAGTTCACTGGCATGAAGTAACATTCTCAGTGTTGCACAGCCATCTTCACTATCCATTTCCAGAACTTTCTTATCACCTCAACAGAAACTTAGTACCTACAGACAATCACTCCCTCTCTACTATTTACTTTTATTTCACTTTTTTTCCAAAGCCCCAGCAGCACATGAGCTGTGCATGTATGCATCTCCTTGGCCACTGGTGTTATTAGGTTGTCAGACATGGGCTGTGTATGTGGACCCAGGGCACACTGGAGAATTATTGGGGAAGTTTGTGTTCCTTCGGCTGCTTCTGCCTAGCACATGGAGCTACTTGACAGAGCCATGTCTCTCCTCTCTCTGTTTCCAGCAGCCCTTTTGAACAAGGGTCCCTTCCCATTGTCTTCCATGGGTACACCTGGCAAGACCCTCTGGGCATTGCTTGTCCATCCTGTTCTCTCAGAGGTGGCTTGACCTGCCTCCTCATGATGGCGATCACCTTGCAGCTTCTGTGGCTGGGGTGCTGGGAGGATAGAACTTTGCCAAGGAACCTGCCCAGCAGGTTTCTCCAGAGCCTCTCACTGGCAAGCGCAAGTATGGAAAGGCCTTTGTTTGTTTGTTGGTTTGTTTGTTTTTGTTAATGGAGATTGAACCCTTGGCTTTCATACTGAGCTACATCCCTCATTGAGTTTTAACTTTTTATTTTGAGTCAGGGTCTTACTAAGTCACTAAGTTGCCCTAACTGGGTTCGATCCTGTGTTCCTCCCCCATCAGCCTCCCTGCTGAAAGAAGGACATTGCATTCATTGCACTTTCTGTACCTTGATCAAACATTTTATCCCATTTAATTATTACCACAATCCTATTTAGGTTTGGGTAGGTATCCAGTTTCAGAACCAGGTTGTCTTCCAAAAGTTCATTTGCAGATTCCAGAATCAGGAAGACCTTTCTCCATAGGAGGGATGGAAGCGGGGAAACGCCTCCCAGGTCAGCCCACAGAGAGATATTGGTCAGTGCACCATTTCAATATTGTGACCTTGGAAAGAAACTTTCCAAGTTGCAACTGGCCATGTCTAGGACGTATCTTAAATTATGTGATGATGAAGAAGTACTTCAAAAGCTATTGAGTACTCTGAGTATCCAAAGTTCTATCTTCCCAGCTCCCCAGCAACAGGAGCTGGCAGTCCCAGTGAGGAGGCTGTGAGATGCAGGGCAGGGTCCACAGGGGAGAGCCAGGGATAAGAGAAGAGGACTCGGGGATGGGGATTGCTGCAGGCAGGTGGTAGTGGTACTTAGCACAGCTGCAGTGTTTCTTTCTGCTGCACTAACTGCACTGGCAGGAATGGGGTGCTCCACTGATGTGATCAGGGGCTTTAGGGTCACCAGTAGTGGCATCTCTTGCAGTGGTTCCCATTAAGGAAATCTGTAGGTGAGATATTTGTAAATCAGGCAATACCTTTTGACTTTTACAAATAAGAATGCTATGACCCAGTGACCTGAGTGATTTATAGAACCCAGTGACTCTAAAGGACTGCCTGGGGTTAAGTCCCACCTCTGTCTCATTGCAGACGTGTGACTCCAGCTGGTTTCCTCAACTCTTTAAGCCTCAGTTGCCTCTGCTGTAAAACAGGGATTGTAATTGTACCCATTGCAAAGGGTCTCTCAGACAGTCCTCAGGTGGTTACCCTGTGCCTGGCCTAGGACATGTGCTCAGAGCTGTTACTGGTCCTCCCCATTCTGAGTCTAATCTGTTGTACTCCCTTGATCTCTTGTGGGCAGGTTTGGAAACCAGACCTTAAACTACCGGCTGTTCCACGATGGGAAACACTTCGTGGGTGAAAAGAGGTTTGAATCCATTCACGATTTGGTGACAGATGGCTTGATCACATTGTACATAGAAACAAAAGCTGCTGAATACATTTCAAAAATGACAACGAACCCCATCTATGAACACATTGGATATGCCACTTTACTCAGAGAAAAGGTATCCAGACGGCTGAGCAGGTCTAAAAATGAGTCAAGAAAAACAAGCGTCACAAATGAAGAGCACACGCCAGTGGAGAAGGTGAGCCAGTGGAGGGGAGAAGGTGGAGGAGGGGCAGCAGCCTCTCTGTTTTCAGCTAGTGCTGAATAACAAGGTGCTCAGTGGTAGATGTGATTTGCCAAAATGTTGAAGGTGACCCATCCCCAACCACAAACCTATAGAACTGGGTGCCCAAAGGAACCTTAGAAATGAGGAGTTCAACATCCTCATTTTACACCTAAGGAACCCAAGGCCCCAAAATGGTACATGATTATTTTTCCAGGCCTATAAAAGTCAGTCAACAAAAATCATTTATGGATTGATCTGGAGTTTTGAGAGAAAAACACTCTATGAGCGTTTGATGGTGAGATGTGTTTTTAATTGCCATTTGAAGTGTCACTGGCCCCATCTCTAATTCCACCCAGCTAGTCTATTTACCCACAGGTTAGCGGCCCACTGAAGGTGGCCTGCCTTAGACAATGACTTGACTGACAGATTTGGGAGCTTTAGTGGTAACAATGACTATCTCTGCAATGCTTAGAAAGGCGGGCTGCTCCTTGCCCCCACAAAGCATTACTGCGCCTTGCCAAGGATTAGCAAACTCTTAAGTAGGTGAGTGTGCAAGCTGAGTGTGTCATGGCACAATATGGCAACGGAGATCTGATTTTCCTCTCCAGTAAGCTGCTGTCTGCTTGAAAGGCAATGCTACAGTTTGCTAAGCAGATTTTTAGGAAGTACCCCTTCAAGAACCATCTGCTTTGCCTGGTCATATCTCCTTCCCACTGAAAGAAAGTGACAGCCAGCCACACTATCAGCCCCTACTGAGTCTTGCTGAGCCCCACTGCTAAGGCAAGCAAGAATACATGGGGACAGAGACAAATAAGTGCGAGCAGAATGAGGTGCTCTGCTTCTTCTGTGGTTGCTAATCCTTGATTAAACTGAAGCAGACCCCCTGTTGACCAAGGCTGGTGGAAAGCATAAGAACTGCAGGCTGACTGATTGGGCCATGGTGACTCATCAGAGAGCCCCGAGACGGAGACAGAGGGTGGAGGGTGGCAGCTTGGTCCTGGTGGCAGAGAAAGGGATGGGGTCAGTTGATTTGCTAATTGGGCTGCAGAGCTAAGAAGAACCTTCCCCAGGATCACCTCGGTTGAGCTACTGGCCCATGATAAAATAATTTGCCATTTTCTTTTTATAACTCCAGTGTCTCCACTGCACCTGTGTATTCGTTTACGAATAATTGATTTGGAAACTTGTAGGGTTGGCAGTTGGTTTACATTTTGACAGAAGAGACAGAAAGAGAACTTGAGTCCTAATGTTCAGAATTTGTTCTCATCCAGACAAAAGCCATTTCTTAGTCTGTTTGGGAAATCTGTTCAAAAGTAATTTAGAATAGAAAATCTGGAAGCTGACCTTCCAGGCCATGACAAATCGGAAGATGAATTGGGAAATAAATCTCTGAAGCGGTGTTTATATTTCTAAATCAGAAGGCAGGGCCACCAAATAGGCAGTCTCATAAAGGACAGGCTGTGTATTAGGATGCGCCCGGGAGGAGAGAGGAGAGAAGCAAGGACCGGGCTCTTAGGTGTCAGGGATGAGAGTGTGGATCCTGTGTGTCAGAGCTGTTGCTTCTAGATCCTTGTCTTCCTCAAAGGGGAAGTTTGGGCAATAGAAACTGATACTTCCGGAAGGTTTCTCATCAGGAAACTAGTGCAACAAAATATGTCCTTTTCTATAGATCTTTTGTATTTATTTATTAAAATAAATTTGGGAGAAAGAGTAACCAAATTAATAGTCCCATTGAATAAGCTACCCAGTATACTGTACTTTTACCTTTTGGGGAAAGGGTAAGTAAGGAAAATATTGCAGAAAGAAGTCCTAACTCAGCAAATAATTTGACAGACAGGTGTCAGGGGTGCAGATTTTCTTGGACTGTAACAATGTGATGCTTGGCGTTCCTGAGGAATACTCTGGGCACTGGACCTGGTCATGTGCTGGCGGCCACTCATTTTGTTAGTAGTTTGTTAAGTAACTTGGTAGGAATCCATCCATTTCTCTCTGACCTGCCTTGACAAGTGGAATTATTAAAACTCTCAGCCTTGCCAGAGATTCTGTCTCCCTTTGGGGCAGGTCAGTGGCCTGTTGCCATGGAGGCAGGGACTAGAAAAGAGGGAATGGACACTTGAATGGATTGACTGAGAACAGCCCGGGGTACTTGTTTGCTTCGGTCATGATGGTTCTTGAAGATTTTAATGAGTGAATTGGGTAGTTTCTCAGCATTTCTCAAACACAGACATACCGGTGTTTCTGTTTCCAAAGTGCTCAAATGTTGATCACTCATTCGCTTTATTGATCAATTCCAAGTGAATCCAGAGAGATTATATTATCTGTGAATCCAAGAACATTAACAGCGCTGATTGGCAAAAAGGCATTACCTCCAGATTTGCGTGGTTCCCATATTTATTGCATCTCAAGATTGTTAGCAGTAAACTTGACTTTAACAACTGTAGCTGAGATGGAGAGATGGGAAGGCTCAAAAAAAGAAAAAGAAGTGGGAGTGTTTGGCCAATAGCAATCTGTTTCCTTCCTGATTCTCTTTAAGTGGTTTTAAAAACACATTATGATACATAGTGGCCACTCTTTGGTGCACTTAATTAAAATGATCATGTCCAGTGTAATTTCTTATATGAAATATATTTTAGAATTTATTCCACAGGTGGATTATGGACTGACCTTCAACGATGGCACTGTAAAAAATATAAAAATAACCACAGGATTCAACACAGGTTCAGGCATTCAAGTTCATGGGCGGATTTCATGTATGTGAAATTATTTCCAACTTTATCTTCAGAACAACTGTGCCAGGATCATAGGGCAGAAATCCCCCTCTCTATTTTATCAAGGTGTTTGCAGTGACAGAGTGGAAGTCAAACCAATGCTTCCTAATTCCAGTTCATTGATTTGTAAATCTGCTGAGTGCCGGATGTGTTCTGTCATGACTGCCCTTACAGTTTTAAGTAAACACTCCTGGTATTGGCCACCCTGAATCAGTGAGTGCTAGAAGTCACTCACTTAGTCTTTACATGATTGGTTTTTGAAATATATCGCTGTAGCTAGCAATAAAAACTAAACTTTCTTACCAATATATCCTACAAAATCAAATACTGCATGACAATGTTTTCAACTGGACATCCTTTTTAAATAGCTGTGGTTTGCCATAGTAAATTTCAGTTATGTTTGACTGGTGAGAAATCATCTATAGCCTTCATATAACAAATCCAGTTAAGAATATACATGCTAAAGATGGGCATGGCAGTAAGAGCCGGCAGTTCCAGCTACCTGAGAGGCTGAGTTGGAAGGATTGCTTTAGCCTGTGAGTTTGAGACCAGCCTGGATAATATTATATATATGAGAATCCCTTATCTAAAATACTTGGGTTTAGGGTTATTTCAGATTTGAAAGATTTTTTGTTTGGTGGATATCGAAATATTTGCATAGACTAACCTGAAAATCCAAAACCCAAAAAGTTTTGCATTTTGGATCATTATAAATTTCAGATTTTTGGATTAGAGATACTTAACCTGTATCGTGTCTTATTCACTTCACTGTTTTTTTAAAAGCAGCAAAAGTTTAAAAACAACCTAGCCCCCTCAGCTCAGGACTGTTTGAATGAATTCTCATACCTTTATTTAAAGGAATATCATGAGACAGAGGGGAAAGATGAGAATCCTCTTCTGGGCTGTTGGGAAAAGATATGTTGTCAATTAAGTGAGAAAAGTACCTTGTGGTAATCCACACAGTATGTATCACTAATGCAAATTAGAACATGGTTTTACATATGCTTTTCTTGCCAGATAGTAAAGTATTCTTTGCAGAAATTGGTTTCCTATAGGAAGTGGATGGATCAAGGGATGAATGTGGGAAGATTCTCCCTGCTGTCATTTGATAGTCTTTTTTGAACCGTTGATATATGCAGTATCTGTTCAGAAAATTATACCAGGAAAAAAAAAAAGATTTTATGATGTCTTAATTTCAGCTTTGTTAAAGCAGACTCCAAGTAAAGTATGTTCAGTTCTGTGGTCACACCTGCACACACCTGCACGTACCTGCACACACACACACACACACACACACACACACACACACACATACACCGGTGCACACACCACAGTAGCAGTTCTGTGTTTCCTTCCCCACCTCACTGCCCCTCTGCGCAGGCTGGCAACACCCTTTCTCTTTCACTGACTGTTCACAAAGAATTTCTGTTTGCAGACTTTTACTCAAGGCCTGGGAGCCAGAAAGAGGGTAATAATAGCACAGAACCGGAAATGGCCAGATCAAGGGTGGGCCAGGAGATGGTTTTCTGTTGCTGCTTCCCTACTGCTCCCATTGCCTAGTTGTCTTGGTTACTTTTCTCTCATTGCTGAGACAAAATACCTGACACCCAAAATTAAGGAAGGAAAGGTTTATTTAGCTCACTGTTTGTGGAGGTTTCAGTCCATGCTCTGCTGGCTCCAAGGCAGGGTGGCACATGGCAGAGGGCAACAGTTCATGGCGGCAGAAAATAGCAAAAGCAATAAGAGCAAAAGGGAGGAGCAGTAGTAAGCAGCCTCTTTCCCTCCCTTATACTGTTTACAAACTACCTGCCACAGGGCAGTGTAGCACTCATACCCATGAATCAATCATAAAATTTAGAAGCCCACCCCATGACTGCATGAGGATTTGGAGACACACGCACACACACACCATAACACTAGTGATATGCTAAGGTGCTCCCCTGGGGCCCTCCCAGTGCTCCTCCCCCAGCCCCACCCACCTTCCTCCCGCTGCTGTGAGACCAGACAGACCTCTGCCTCCCTTTGCTTTCTCATGGCCAGCAACAAAGCCCTCTTAGGTCTCCACTCCACTACTGGGACATCTTCCATCTCATTCAGAGGTTCTTGTTTCCAGACAAGCTGCTCAAAGAGAGGTCAGAGACCTCTCTCCTCCCACCCATGTTGCTTTCTTAGTTCTTTGCTAATAATTGTTTTCTTCTTTTCGAGCTACCTCCCTTTACATCCAGGGTGATCCTTCCATGGTCAGTTACCGTTTCCACCATGTGACCCAGCAGGCCTGCCTGGATATCTTGGCATAGGAGGGATACCACATTTCCCTACACTGTGAACGCAAGGCGATGCCACGCCCAAGAAGGACCCTGGCCTGGCTGACCAGCAGGAGCCTCAGTAGCAGGCCAAGGTCATGTGGAGTGGTTCTCCCCAACCCCAGGACCACGCCTAAAGGCTAGTGCTCAGCAGAGTACTGTCAGTGTTGTTTTAGTCTTAGTAAAGTGTTGATTTACTTTGTCCACAGGACAACATTTAAATTCCTCAACATGTCACTTGCAGCGTGTCTGAGCCTGGCCTCCCTGGAGAGCAGAGCTGGACCCAAGGGCTCGGCACAGAGAGCTCATTTGGGAAGGTTTCCCAGGGGGCAGGAGGGGCGGTGAAGCCGGTGAGGAGAGGTTGCTGTGGACATCGCTGAGCTGGCATCTTTAGGAGCCACGCTGACTTAAGCTTGTCCGTCACCTCCTGCCTGTATTGGCTGAGGGCGCCAGCAGCTGTCATGCCTCTCCTACTCCCAGACGTCTGGAGACAGGGCATCCTCTGGCAGAAAGTGAGAAAAGCACACCAGGACAGAGCCCACAGGCTACCCAAGAGCCAGGCCTAGGGTTCAGGAGGGCGGGAGTGGGGAGTGGCACTCAAGAGGTGATGGAGATGCCCGCACCCCTTTGCAGTCTGACCCCCTTTCCCAGCCTTTCTCCTGCCACTGAGGAAGGAAGGTGTTGAGGAAGGGGTTGCCCCTCTCTCTGCACCCACAGCCTGAAGTACCTTCCTCTTCTGAGATCTGCCAGCTCCCCATCATTTTTAAGGTCCAGCACCGCCATACCTCTTTTTCATAAAAGAGAAAGTCCCTGCCGGGACTCCTAGCCCCTCTGGCAGCTACCCCAGCAGGCGGCATCTTTATGATGGCTCAGCAGCCCTGTCCTAGGTAACTGCTTAGAATAGTGTTTGCCAAAATGTGGCCGTTGGTCCTACCCTGGAGACCAATTAGAAATGTCCATGCCACGCCCATCCCCAGTGCCACTGCATCAGGGACTGCCAGTGGTCCCCGCCAGTCTGTGCTTTCGCAGCCCCAGCTGGTTCCCGAGTCTGCTGAATTTGAGAACCTGTGGTTTGGCTGCCCCTCTCCCTGCTCAGCTTCCTGATTCTAAAGCCCAGGGGCGGGGCCAGGCAAAGTGATCATCACTCCAGTGTTCAAGGGAACAGAAAAGGCGTGAGGGTTATTGGAGTTTCAGGAGAGCTAGCAGGGCCCTCCCATAGAATGGGGATATCAGTCTATCAGGGGTCCAGCCTTGGACTGCTGCACCATGCAAACACCCAACTTCTCTCTGCCTATGCTCTAATCTAACATCTGCACTGCCTGTTGGCCAAACCCAGCAGAAGCTAGACAGCAGAGGAGCTAGAGGTACAACCCTTGCAGGACATCTTCCCTACCAAGGGGAAGACAGGACAGAGGATTGATTCAGGAGGGGAGATGTGGCTGGGAGTAGCTAACCGGAGGTGTGAAGAGACCACAGTCCTGAGTGGATAGCGTTCTACTCCTGTGTGTTACCGCTGTTTTTGTCCCCCATGTAAGATGCTCTGAGTTTTGCATGATTATGCAGTAGGCTTTTTCTTGAGTGGTCCCACAGCTGTGCCACTGTGGAGGGGATCTTGGTCTCGGAGGATGGGGAAGCTTTGTGTCTTCATTAAGACTCAAGTATGGCATTGCCCCTGCTCTTTTCCAAGTACAGGGGCTGCATTTAGTTGCCAGAGGAAAAGCCTGGATCCTTTCTGGAATCAAGGAGGTGAAAAAGATAGGCTCCCATGGCAGGGTCTGGAAAACCTATGGATTCCCTCACAGGAGACGCTTCTTAAATAATACATAACTGATGTCACCAGGCTCTTTGATGGAGTCGAGGATAAATGATGGGCATAACTTTGCTAGTAAAACTGATAGGTGTGGTAATGACTGTGGTCATCCATCTTCCTGCCCACAGACACAGCCATAAAATGGAATGGGATAGGACACTGTAAGAATGGATTCCAGCTTCGATGACATTTGTTCATGCAACCAGGTTTGTCAAGCATCATTTTATACCAGAACTCCTTTATCAGGTGGCATTTATCACCCTGCCTGAGCAGTCGTTCCTTTGGTTAGGTGGCTGCCTCTTGGGGCAGCTGCAAGTTAGGATCATTCTGAGAGATTTAAAAAAAAAATAGCTGTGTCCAGCCCTTCCTGACCTATTGGATCAGATAGATCAGGGAGCGTCCATTGGTGAAGTTCAAGTGTCGACGTTTGTAAGGATGCCTGGATATTTTAAAGTGCAGCCAGGGCTGAGATCCTGGGTTAGATTAAAAGTGAGACAGGAAGGTGAAGATTATCAGACATTCAGGGGAGCATTTTCTTTTAACAGAGGACATCTGGCCCCCTAACTCATGCCTCTGATTTCTGAGAGTCTCTGGTCCTCGTTTAGTATGTGGCGTTTCCTCGCCTCCTCACACAGATGCGAAGACCTGCAGGAGGACACTTCTAAGATGGTAACGCTGGCGTTTGTGGGCGCTGCGCTGGTGCAGGGTTTGCTTGACTCTTTTCTTCCGGGTTACCGGCTTAGACTGGAGTGATGGGAAATAATTAACCTGAGTGGGATTAGAAGAGTTCAGTGAAGGGACAAGGAAAAGTCCGTGTTCTTTCCTAAGTCCAGCAGGTGATTTCTTTCTTAGTGGCAAAAAAGTTGATATATCACTTGTGACTCACCTGAGGCTGCACACTGCAGTTAATACTGGGGAATTTGGGGAATTTTAAAAACAAACAAAAACATCCCAGACTCGGCCCTCAGGAATCCCGAGTCAACTTTAAGGCCTGGGCATCTGGATTTGAGAAGCTTGGGTGATTCTGATACGCAGCCCAAGTTGAGAGCCCCTTAGGTCATTCTGTCCAACGGCTGACGTTCTATGAGAAAGCATCTCTTTTTACCAGCCTCTGACCATCAGTGCCCTCAAGGTTAGAGCTTCACAGGAACAAAAGGAAAGTCATGCATTCAGCGTGCGTCATTAAGAGGAGCACCAGACCCTGCTTGTGTCTCCCCGCGCAAAATTCTCTCCAGGAAACTGCGGGGAGGCGCAGTCGCTGGTATTTTCTGTGCAACACTGCCACCTTGTGGCCAGAGGTAGGATGGCATCCTAATGACAGTCTCGGAAGACTAAACCTAACAGATGTGGGTGTAATGAGCAAGAACAAATTTTCAGTAATGAACTCGTTGATTTGTCCCTATTTCCTCGCTTTAATAGTACAGATTGGCTACACAATAGCTGGGGGTGTTTGTTTTTGTAGTTTGTGCGCATTCTCTGTGACAGGCACCCTGTGGGAAGCTGTACAAGCCCGGGACACTTCAAAGTACAATAGTCCCAGGGGGCGCGATGAGATTCTAGTCCAGAGCTGCTCCAGCTTCCCCGCATCAGGGGCCCTGCACACCCTTTAAATTTCCCGAGGACCTCAGAGAGCTCGTGGCTCCATGAGTTATATCTCTTGACTGTCACTGTTTGAGAAAGTAAGAATGAGAGAATTTCAAAATATTTATTAATTCTTTTTAAAGCAACAGTAGTAAACTCATAGCATGACCACTGTGTGTTAATGTCAATAATGTGTTTTATGAAAAGTAGCCATTTTCCAAAATGAAAAAACGTCGGAGTACTGGCCTTGTTTGTACACGTTCTGTAAATCTCTTTAGTCTCTGAGTTATTAGGTGGCAGCTGGATCCGTGCATCTGCTCCTGTGCTCAGCCTGTGGTGATACGCTGCTGTGCTTGAAGCTTGTGGACAAGCTCTGGCCTCACAGAGACGCCACTGCAAAACAGAGGGATGTTTCCGCAGGCTTCTCAGGGAAACGTGGGTCTTAGAAATAGGCGGAAACAGAACTTAACAAGTGGTAGTTTCTTTAACATAGCTACTGAAGTCGTTTTGACAGCATGGACTCTGAAAGGATCTTGGGTCCCCCTGAGCACTGGTAGGCACACTTTGAGAACTGTTGCTCCAGGTAGATGTGGATGAAGAAAAACTACACCTTTTGGAGAGGTTGCATAAGAGTGTCTCCTGGGCCGTGGGAGGAATCACCCTCATGCCACTTTTGTCACCTTTGACTGAGGACTGCAGGACGGGAAAGGAATCTGCCCCAGCCACAGAAAGTGAGGAGTAAATACCCTCCTGGCTCACAGACAAAGGCTTCGCCTGATCACCGCCTCAGAACCCTTTCCAATGGCTCTCAGCAGGTGTGGGTCAGAGAACTAAGTGAGCACTAGGCCTTGGTCATTTGAAAACAGATCTCCATGTCATTCTGTTATATACAGTTGTCCCTTGGTATCCCCGTGGGTTCCGGGAGCCCATGAATACCAGGATCCCCAGACTATCATGCCCCTTACGTAGTGGGGGGAGCATGTGCATATAACTTGTGCACACGTCCTCCCATATATGCACTTTAAATCATCTCTGAATTACTTGTGATACCTAATATAACATAAGTGCTATACAAATTGTTATACTACATTGTTTGGTGAATAATGACAAGAAAAATATCTGTAGGTGTTCCATACAGATTCAGTTCCTTATGTGAGTATTTCCAAGCTTCTGTTGGCTGAACTCAGGGATGTGGAATCCCCAGGCATGGAGGGAGGGGTTACCACTGCCGTGGAATAGCCTTTAACCAGGTCTCACTCTCTTTCCTGCATGAATGAGAAACAGAGGCCCAAGCTCACGGTGACAGCAAGCAGGGTGGATGGGACACAGCTTTCAGGACTCCTCGTGCTTATTTCTCAGGCCTCACCCACATGTGGCCCTCTACCCTCCTTTGGCAGCACTTTTCCTGCCACCGTCCTCTTTGTCGGTTTAATCAGGACACAGCAGTCTCCACATTTCCACCCTCGCAATGAACAGTTGTCATTTTCACCCCCCAGAATCTATGCACCATCTTCTGAAAATTGTACCCTGAGCCCTTCCCCTGCCACACGAGCTTATGGTAGAATCAAGTCCACCAGGAGGTCAGAGGTGGATTGTAATTCCGGCCGGCGGGAGTCACATTTCCTTGGCTATACGGTTGGTTCAAGTCAGGGCCAATGAAACACAGTAGACTTCTACCATAAGTTCTGCTGGAAGAAGGCATTTCACCTTCTCACTGCTTGGCTGGACTCAGGAGGAAGTAGACCTTCGGTTTCTAGAACATCCCTGCCATAACCCAGGCCCAAGAATGGAACCCTGAGGGATAAACTGGGTCCTGAGGACCAGATCTGGGCCTCACGGAGCTGCTCCTGCCCTCGCACTTACATTTCAGTTGCTCATCAACTAATTCCTGGTTTGTTTTTGAACAACAGGTCAGGAAATGTTTGTGTTGTTTAATTGGCTGCACCGGCTTCATAACCAGAAGAGCTGTGACCCTTCCATCGGCTCCCACCACTCCTTCTGTCCTGTTTCCCCTGCTTGCTTTATCTCTCACCATCACTGAGGCTGTTCATGTTCAGGCTCATTTTTTTAAATCAAGTAATCCACACCTTCCATCTTAAAATGGTGATGTTAAGTCAGAAAAGAGGACATCTAGTGTGTACTGAAGTAAGTAGGAGCAGAGTACCTAGATTACTAGACAAACAAGGAAGATAACCCCCAAAACCGCTTTTGAAATACCCCTGTATCCTTTGCCTTCTGGCTCTGAAGAAGTATATCCGCAAACCTCTCAGTAATTAAGTGCATTTACATATGATTAAGGCAAAATGCTACAGAGTCTTAGTAAACTCTGATGAACTAGATTCTTAACCGTGTGATATTTTCAGAAAATCTTTTTTTAAAACAAAAGGAAAACATGGCTCCATCAGCAGCAGGTACGTCTGTTGGGCAGATGACCTTCTGGGTCATCAGCAGAACACACTGTAGAAGCTGGAAACCTGCAGATCTTAAGACAGGTCAAAATTCCCTGCATTTCCTTCACAAATTGAAGGATTCACCTGTAGAAATTTGTGGGAAGTTTTTCCAGATCAAATGTAGAGAAAAGGAGGAATTTTGTTTCCTAAATAATTTCCACTGATGGTGGTGGAAATAAGACCATCAAGGACACGTTTTAGGTCATCCATTGTCATTGACTTGAACAGGCTGCAGGCTGGATTACTCATTTCTCAGTCATGCCGTGTCTGGCTAGGATTATGAAGATAGTTTGTAAATGTCCCTCACCGTGGGTCCCTCATTATAATCGCTTTGGAGTTTTAGAAAGTTAATATTTCACTTTGTTCCGAGTTCCCATTTATGAACTTCATGAAGTTCAGCCATCAGAAGAATAAGTTACACTTTACACATTCAACTTGCATTGTTTTCATATGACTTGGCAGTTAAAAAAAAATTGCTCAGGAAGTCCATTCCCTGTCTTTTAAGGAGACATTTCTTTAAGACGCAAGTTGAGAGTCAAAAACAAGACAATCACATACATGTTCCAACACGCCTGTCACAGAGTAAAAGCAGCTATATTTTACCATTGCATATATAAATTCCATGTAAAACGGTCCATGATATAAGGAGCTTCTATTGTGTTTAATCTTTTTTTGTTTTTGTTTTTTTTTTTTTTGGTTTTTCTCCGGTACCGGGAACCGAACTCACAACCTTGCGCTTGCCAGGCAGGCACTTTGCCGCTGAGCTAAATCCCCAGCCCCTATTGTGTTTAATCTTGTGAGAATTTAGAAAACTTATACTCACTGAAAAAGGACCTTTACATTTTTAAGTACATTATAGTTTTTAATACATTATAAACCTTATTATTTCATTCAGCTTTATAAGAACATTTAAGTTGAGGTTTTCTCCTTCGTATCAGCAAAGAAGCAAGAAAGCTGAGTCTTAGGGAGTCTTGGGAAGGCTGTGTGATTTGCTCATGGTTTTATAATTAGTAATTTGCAGGTCCTGTACTAGTACCTAATAGCTAGAACATGGCTTGTCTAACTTTGAATCACTGTCTTTTCCATTATACCTAAAGGAAACAGGTTAGCTTTATGTCTGCTTTGAAAGCTTTTGAACAAAGCAGTGTGTGTAGAATCGGTTCCCTCCTCACACGTCGGTACTCCCTGCCGCTGTGGCAAGAGTTTAATCTTCCACTCTTGACTAATTTGTTCTCATGAAGGAATGCACATGGCCGGGGGAAAGAAGTGCTCATTTCAGGCAAACCTGTCTACCTCTGTGATTTCTTTAAAAAAAAAAATCCCTGTTTGCATTTTTACCCTTGAGCTATATGAATTTTAAAATGATTTGACAATATCACCAAGCTCTGTGCACCTCCACTAGATTCCAAAGTGACAAGAGTTAGACGTGTGTCTTCAGAAATATGTGCATACATCCCACTTCTTTCAATCATGGCCCAACAAATTGGGATGGAGGAAATTGGAACCATCCTAAGCCACGCGAATGTTAGGCAGCAATGTCTGACCCACATTCTCCATATTGTAGCTTTGGAAAATGATACACATGGAGTTTTCAATTCATTGGATTCTGTCCCTACCGGTAAGTCAAATGTAAAACTCAGCTAATTGAGGAGGAAAGGAAGCAGCACTAGCATTCACTGGGTATCTACCTACCCCGTGCTGTGTAGGGATTGGCTTCCTACGTGAGCAGGTATGCTGGACTCCAACCCCACGGCCATCCTGGCTTGAAAAACCTCTTCAAGAGCTCCTGTCTACCTGAGAGTGAGCCCTGAGGGTGGTGTGCATGGTCTTTTGGGACCTCTTGCCTGTCCCTTTGCCTACTCTACATTCTTTTCCCCAGCTGTGTCCAAGAGGCCAGCACATCTGTTAATAAACATATTGCTTGGCCCTCCCCTTTCATTGAGATGCACTCGGTCTAGCTGGTTTTTAAAACCATTACTGTAGTTGGTCAGTAGGCAAATGTGGTTATTAAGTGTATATGGCAAATCTAGAACTAAGGAAACATAGTTGATTAATGATACATAATTTATAACCATACATGTAAATATATATAGATATCTTTCCAACATTTTTATACTTATTCTCCTGGAAGATAAGCAAACTGCTTCATAGACGTTCCCTAAATATTCACTGCTTTTGTATAACATGAAATTCACCCGTGGCCACAGGGCATCTTCCTGAAGAGGAGGCACACACGGTGGCTAAGAGAGTGGGATCCAGGGCCAGAGGCTGTGTGGTCCAGGACAGGCCACTTGAAGTCCCTGTGTGTCAGTTTCCTCGTGAGAAATTGAGGATGCCCACCTACCTGGAAGCTTCCTCAGTTCTGCGGGCCTGACTGCTGCCAGCGGGCTGGTGTACTTACAAGGCCCTTAGTGCTCAGGGAGAAAAGAAGGAAGAAAGGTAAAGAGATGGAGGGAGGGAAGAGAGGAGAGAGGAAGGGAGACAAAAGGAGGGAGGGAGGGAGGAAGGAAAGAAGGAAGGAAGGAAGGAAGAAGGAAGGAAGGAAAAATTTTATGGGTTTTTTTTTTTTTTTTTGCCACAATTAAAAGTAAATGTCAACAGTGTCGATCTAGAGGAGCAGATGGGCCCAACATCTTTCTTGGCCTTTCACTGAAGCTCAACATCAGTTCTTTTCTCCTGCACAGTGTCCGTGCTTCTGCTGTAGTCGCTAAAGTTTGACAAAATCAGCCCACTTGCAGTCCTACCTCTGTGGGACTTGTTCGGATTTCCAGCTGACCCAAGGGGAATCACCTCTCCCCCAAGTTATCAATTGCACTGCACCTTCCTACCTTTGGGCTGTTGTACTGCTTCTGAGAAATGTCATCCAAGGAAAAGGCTCCGAGGAGAGTGACGTTCAAGACAAAGCTGGTAAAAGACTGTGTGAGGAAGTTGAGGCTGCTGGTTCAAAATCGCTGGGTTTCAAGTACTCCTGCTCCTGCCCTGCTAGCCACACGTAAGAGAAGCGACAGTTGGGAACAACCAGAGTTCCTCAGTGGTGGCCTGACTAGAGCTTATTTTCTCTTCTTCCAAGAGGGGAGTGATTTACTTCCGCAGGAACCTTCCAGCTCAGAGAAGGTGAGCTGAAAATCAAAAACAGCTGTTGGGACAAAAAGCGGTAGAGGTGAGGAAACACTCATGTGTGCGTGGGGCCACCACAGACACGTGGGTGAAGGAAGCCATGCACCTCAGGGTCCCAGTTGCACCCAAGGTGCCGGCTGGGGCTGGGAGGAGAGCACTGCCGCTCCTTGCCTAAGCGCATGGGAAAGAAAGCAGCTGTTTGAATGTGGGCCAGTGTTCTGGCCTTTCTTTCAGTGGGGAAGACCAGAGGGGCTTGGGACAGCAGGCAGCTTTGTCAGCTAAGACACCACCATCAGATACCCAGAGCCTCCAGTGAAAGGTCCAGGGACTGAATAGGAACACTGCTGAATGCAGATGTGTGGACTTAAAGTGTCCTATTTTATGGCAAAAATGTGTAGAATTCTCTTTGAAATAGCTATGCTAACTTTCATCTGAATCAACAGTATGACAGGTCAGAGTTCACGTACTATTTGTGTCAATTTACCCCATGGTGCATTCTTTTAAGTGGCTTTATTTTCAAGGCTGTGCTTTTTGCTTTTGTTTTAATATGATTTTACCACTTTGTTGTTACCGACCCATCTTAAGAACAATGGTGAACACACTGAGGTCAGGGGTAGGCAATGCAGCTAAGAGCACAGATGGGAGCCACACGTCCCGGTTCCTCTCTGCACTTCTGCGTAGGGCCCTGGACCACACTGTTGGTCGGGCTGAGCAGCCCCTTGGGTGATGCAGCCTGTGCAAAAGTACCCACAGGTGCAGCAGCTGGCGCTGGCCAGGTGTGCTGGACATTCCAGCTACTGCTGGTTCCAAAGGCAATTCCAGAATCTTAGTAAAAAATAAAATCTCAAACTGACTCTGCTGTTTCCTATGGTTCAGATCAAATTTTAAAGCCATTTCCCTGTTTAATGGCCCCTACTTCGGGCTCTTGCCGTGACATGACCCCCTTTTCATTGCTGGAAAAGTAGCCTCAGTTATGGTTCCTCATCAAAGATTTAAAAGCATAGTCTAATGAGGGACTGTGTCGTTGCTGATGATCAAAAGGAATATTCACTTAGAAAAGCAAAAGCAACTTAGGGAACCACTTGCTACACTCATACAGTTCCTTTGAAATTGTATGGACTTTCCAGGAGAGGTGAAGGCTCTCACCTCCACTCCAGTAAGCTTGCAACTCACAAAGCTCAATAAGGTCTCTTTTTTGCAAGACCTCTCAGGAGGCTGACACGCACCAGCGTCTCCAAGAGGGGCGGAGGTATGAGTAGTTCCCACCCTTGTCTGCCCACCAAACCCTTTCAATGTCAAACACCTCTCAAAACCACAGAGGTGGGAAAAAAGTAAATGCAAAATAGCGGAAAGGCTTCCACATGGAAGGCTCCTATCTTGTAACTTGCAAGATTCCGGTTCCTTTTCCCATATTTGCGTTGTGAATTCTACTTTCTTCTTCAGGCTGCTCCAGACCATGTTCTTGACTTCACCCAGTCTGCACAGTGCTCAGGCTATCCGAGTAGTGTATGCAATGCCATGGAAAAATCTCACTGCTGAAATGGGAGCACCGAGGGTATGCCTTAAATTCTCAGAATCAGAGAATTTTAGCACAAGACTGGATAGAGAGAAAGAAGAAATGGCACTAGCATTTATATCGTGCTTATATGTACCACCCTTACGGTGCCCATGGTGTATAAAGTTATCTCAATTGATAACCAGTGGACATTACCATATGCTGCCCACCTGCTTTGTCCAAGGTCAGCATCCAATGACTGGGTAACACAGGGTCTAAAAGTTCAGCTCTTCTATTCCGGTCTGGGGTAACTGTGAAGGGCCCACTCCACTGAGCACCCCTTGGGGCCAAGTGAGGCCATAATGAGACACCACCATCTCCACCAACTCTGCACACCCATGGCATCCTCAGCTGGCTGGGAGTCTGCTTCTAGGAGAACCTGGCCTACAGCAATCCTACTGAGGATGTGCGTGCCAGTCTAAAGCTGGAAGTGGAGTAGCCCCTCTGCTGTCTTTCTAATTGAATTCAGTTTCCCTCTCAAGCTTCTAGTCTGCCCAGTGGTGACATCTCTGTCTTTCTCAGTTCAGGGTTAACTCAGGGTTTCCTTCCTTTCCCTGGGATTGTGTCTGCTTTCTGCGAGACCTCAGAAGCTGCTGTCACATCTCCGTGCCAGCATTCATTGACACTCCCCTCGCCTGTCTGCTCACAGGTGTGTGGTCCAGCCTCATCTGGAGCTTCATCCTTCAGCCTTCTAGACCTGTCTCCCAGTTCTCCCTTAGCCAGACATCTCTCAGCGCCACGTCCTTGCCACACGCAGATGATGGGAGGGGGCATTCTGCCACCTCCCACCCATCCTGACTCCTTGGCGACAATGTGAACCAGCCTAATGTGCCATTGTGGAAATGATGTCTATTGGAAAAGAACCACTGTGTTGTCATAGTACTGCTGATTAGCACTGAATTCTGCTCAAAATAAGCAATTTTGAGTAGGATGTCCTTAAGAAGAAAAATGTTTGGTGTCTCTGGGTGAATGAAAAGGCTATTATCCATGTTCTTTTGCTGCAGAAAAAGGTTTGAATTACTTCCAGAAAACCCCCACATTGCTTTAACGCATATTTATTGAGACTCTTCCATCTGCAAAGACTTGCTTAGGATGCTGGGGGTGCAGGTTTGCACGAACAAGCCACGGCCTTGACCTTATGGAGTTTAGATTCTCCCTCCATAGAGTGTTCTTGGTAAGAGTTTGGCTCCACTAGAACTTGAACATCTTCAGCAGTGCTGTCAGACTTGAGGTTGACCAAAGGGCTGTACCAATCACTCGCCTTGTCAGAGTAGTGTGAATCCACATGTTCAGTAGCCATCCCCCGTGGGGACATCACCACTATCTTCTACTCTGTGCATTGTCATGACTGCTGACTAGAAATAGCAACATAGACTTTCTCCACAAATCAGAGCCCACAGGCCACATCTGGCTGACAGACACGCTTTGCCTGGTTTGCTCCTTGTCTTCAGAGTATTTTTAGTTTTGGAGATTTTACAAACAAACTTGGATTTCTAGTTTCTCTTTTAAAAAAAAAATGTGTCTAGTAGTCTATCTCATATGGCAGTCAATGTACTGAAAGCCAGCAGTCTCTCTCTACATCCGCCTTCAGACAGAGCAGGCACTTCGCAGCAAAACACAATTTTGCTCGGCCATCAGGCTCTCCCATGCACTTTTCCCTCCTGGCCCTGGAGTCCTGTTCCTGGAGGAACATTAATATCTCTGCATTAACCAAGACAAAGCCACATCCTGAGGCTGTGTATGCTGTTTAGTATGATGTTTACCTAACTGTGCTTTGATATGATTTCTATCTCCATTGAGAGGCTTGATGCCCACCATCCATCATCTGGGATTCATGCACCACTGATCATGGTAGGACACCCTGCATCATACCATTGACAGTAACCTCCATGGTAACCATTATTGTTTAGGAGATCTTGTTTATGCACCGCCAAGCGATGATACACGTGCAACCCAGCCTTCCTGTGGGTGAGTGGGACTGAGGGGCTGTGTGACTGTCCTGCCTAGTGAAGTATGACAGAAATTAATGTGAGTTACTCCCAGGCCAGGACACTAGCCCCCCTATGCAAGACCCTTTAAGGCTCTCTTTTCCTCTGTCTATGGCACTCAGCAACATTCAAGATGGCGGCTTCTGCCAGTGTAGCCCCCGAGGACCAGGCATGGAGCAGAGAACCCAGCTGTGCAGCAGATGGCATGTCGCATGAGGGGAAAAATAGGTGTTTGTTGGTGGGAGTCACCAAGGTTTGGGGATTCTCTGACACAGCAGCATACCCCAACTATACTGAGTGACAGAACCCACAAAAGGGCTTGCGGGAAGAGTCCTAGGAGCCTGCTTCTTCCCGCTTATCCATGTACCCTGAGGACACCCACCAAACCCACGTGTAGCAGCAGTATAGGACAGGAATTCTGACTTTTCTCCTGTATTTTAATCTCATTTTTCTTTACCTTCCTTCTCATCCCGTCTTCCTTCTCTTCCTCCTTCTCCTCCTCTTCCTTCTCTTCCTTTTCCCTCTGCTCCTCCTCCTTCTCCTTCTCTGCCTCCTCCTCCTTCTCCTTCTCTGCCTCCTCCTCCTTCTCTTTCTCTGCCTCCTCCTCCTTCTTCTCCTCCTCTGCCTCCTCCTCCTTCTTCTTTAGAGTGAGCCCGGTCTTCCCTATTGAGCTACAGCACTAGCCTCTTTTTAACATGTTTTATTTTGAGACAGGGTCTTGCTAAGTCTCTAAGTTGTCCAAGTAGGGCTTGAACTTGCAACTCTCCTGCCTCAACCTCCCAGAGTGCTGAGATTCCAGCACATGCTACTATGTCCAGCACTTTTTGTCTTATTGTAAGTAGGCTACTAGTTTAAAATAGTGATATATAAAAATAATTGTATTGATACAGTTTACTGTATTTGTATTGATACAAAAAATAAAACCCTGGGAATCTGCTGTGCACATTTTTCTAGATCTATGCATGAGTGTACTGTTCATCTCTGGAGACTTTCTAGTAAGAAAGATTTTGAGAGAGGTTAATGGATTGTAGGACTTTCGAGTTTTTAATTAAAAATATTGCCTTAAGAAATTCATTGCCTTCTATGTGGTTTATCATATTGAACTGGGTTACTAACTTAACATCAACAGTGATAGATTGAAAATATTTTGAAGGAAATGGGTGGTTTGAGTTTCCTTTATTTATTTCTTTTTAATTGTGTAGGAGAACTTACTAGTATTTAGGGTTATTTGCCATTAGTGACCAGGATCAAGGACTTACAATGCAAGTCCTGCGTGGCTAATCACATCTCGCTTAAGCACGGGTTACCCTCTGCTAATTTTCTATTGCTGTGTAACAACTTACCACTAACAAAGCAATGTAAAACATAACTCACGTATTAGCTCAATCAGAAACTCAGGCAGATTTAGTCAGGCTTTCTGCTGAGGGCACCACACGGCCCAAATCAATCGATATGGATTAGGTTGGGTGTTTATCTGGAGGGTTCAGGAAGATGCAAGTCCATTCCTATTCATATTGTTGGTTGAATTTGGTTCTGTGTGGTTGTAGAGTCGACACTGTGATTGCCTTGCTGGCTGTCACCTGGGGCCTGCTCTTCACTCCTCCATGCTGCTCATGGTCCACACATGGCAGCTTCCTCAATCTCCCAGGCCTCCGTGGAGCACTGTGTCTTTCACAGATTGAATCTTTCTGACTTCTTCAGCTGCCAGGCAGAGAAAAATCTATGCTTTTAAAGAGATCACAATTATTCATGTAGATAATTTTTCTATCTTAAGGCCAATAGCATCGTTAATCACATCTGCAAAATCTCTTTTACCATGTAACATAATCACATAACACGACATCATGTAACGCCATCAGGGGAGTGACACTCCAGGTGGCAGAGCCATGGAGAAAATATAGACTTCTATCTATCACACCTTCTTATGACCCTTCCGCCACCTCTCTTCCATAGTCTTTGATAACTTCTTTCCACCTATTTATTCCTTCCCAACTCCCATCTTTTCTTGTCTGGGAAATCTAAAATTAGTTGCTCCCCATGAACATATCTTAAGCATGGAAATCTTCAGGGCAAGTCTCTGCTGTCCAGTCTTGTCTGTGTTGCTTGCCTGGAGTATAAGGTGTAAGATAATCGTGAGAAATATCTAGGTTAAGTCAGCAGGCAGTGTAGAGAAGTAATTTACAGTAAAACTCCAGAATTCGGTTGTTTTGCTTGTGGTATGACCATGAACAATTCACTCAATCTCTCTATGTCTCAGTTTCTTCATCTCTAAAATGGTGACTGTAAAGCAGCCACCAGACAGGTTTGCTCTGAGAACTGAGTGGGTTAGTGTATGGTAAGTACTTAACGAGGCCTGGCCTGGGTTTGTCACTACATGAGTTAGTGTTTTAATCAGAATAAGGCTAAGTGCAATAACACACAAGTCCCCAAACCTTAGCATTTTACTGTACTCAAAGACCATTTCTCATTTGCATGACAAACACCCAGTGTGTGTGTTCCTGGTTGAGAAATGTTCTATATGTCCTTCACAAATGAGGAATACTTACATTCTGTGACTGTAACTCTCTCTAAATCAATGGTTCTCAAAGTCTAATCCAAACCCTGGAGTTCCTGAGACCATTATCGACAATTTCCATAAAGTCTTCCCTTTTTCAGTGGTGTATCTGTGAAGAGTGCTAGATTTTTCTTCACATTCCTCAGTCAAAACCACATAATAGGTAAGATATAGAAGCAGACATGAGAATCCAACTGTCTTCTCTGAAGTTAGACATGAAGAGTTTTGCAAAAATGGAAAAAACTGCCACTTTTACCATTTTTTTCTTTGTGATTAATTTTCATAAAAATGTAGTATTTATATTAGTATGTAGGATTGAGAGTGTTCATATTTTTAAGGAATTAGTAGTCTAAAGTTTTATTAGTAAGTATCAATAGACATGACCCACAGAAACAAAAAGTTCTTGAGGTCCTCAGTGAATTTAAGAGTGTACGAGACCCTCAGCCCAAAGGTTGGAAAGCCAGTGATGTAAAGCCTAAGAGATTTTTCCCTTCAGCTGGCAGAAGTATTTGAAAGATCATGTCAGGAATGTTTCTGTGGCCCTGTTCTAGAAAGTACATGATTTCTACTCTTATTTCATTAGCTGGAACTCAGCCACATGGCCCCACCAAACTAGGAGGAGGCTCCCTATATAATGGGGAGTATAACTGCCCGTTGCTCAAGAGAAAGGGTAAATGAGAGTGGCCAGCATCGCAGTCTTTACCAGAGGAGAACTGTTATCCAGGGTCTATTGATTCTTGACCTACATGCATCTCAGGTATCTTGAGCAATTGCATTTGACTAAACATACTCACACAATCTCCAAAAATTTTGAAATCATAACATGACCTCACCTTTTGCCTCTGTAGTTTAGAAGCTGGCAGAGTCTTATCTAAAAATAACTATGTGTTTCACCAAAAAAGTAAATGAAAAGCTGTGATCTTTTAAAGAATCAGGTGATTCAACAGTGAGTGAAGTGTTTGTAAACATTTCTGATCCCATTTGAAACCAGCAAGAAGGGGCGGCTGGATCTAATCTGAAATTTTTCTATTTTGCTTTCCTGTGTTTGGCTTGGTTTTATTCTTGCTTTGATATCTTATACCACAACACAAAATCTATTTCAGAACTTGAAAAGTTGATGAACTATGTCAAGCTACATCACTGGCCAGCTGTCTCACACTTTCAGAACAAACCATGAGTGTGTATACACACACACACACACACACACACACACACACACACTCATATCTCAGGGTTCAGTTGCCTAGAATGGTGAGTGATTTTTTTAGTAACACTAAGACTTGCAGAGCAAGACTTGGGTGGGTAACAGTATGAACGTAGGCAAATTTTAAGGTGGAAACCTGATTTTTAAATTTGTTGTGACTAGGTTAACTTAGATCTTATACTGTAGACAAATTCAGAAATGCATATATAACATTATGCATTTGTGCAATGAATGGACTTTATCATATATGAGAGACCTCTGTGTACTTAGCATGCTGTGTAAAGACTCATAGCCATGTCTTTGCTTTCATGTGTTGTTAGTGCTATAATTCATTGAAGGTCTAACACATGGTTAAGCAACATAAGCACGTTGCTCCTAGGAGGAAGTAAATCCACTTTAGGATTCTCACTTTCATGAAATTGCTTCCTCTGTGCTGAAATAGAAACAGGGTTTCCATAGGATATGTAGCTTAATATTCTTCTAGTGTTTTTCAAAGGTCCCAACTATTTGTTGACAAGACATAAGCAATAGATTTTGCTGAATACTGTGATGTTCCAAAAAGCAATTGTTCCGTAGGGCTTCCAGGTTCCTCAAAAAATGGCCCCATCCTCCTGCATGTACTAGTCTGGTACTGTCTTCCTGTTGTCACTAACCAACCTGCCCAGTCCCCACCAAGTTATTGTCTGTAGTTTGCTGTTTGAGATAACCCAGAAAGAAATGAAGCTTTTAGAGGCTGAATAATCAAAAGATCATAACTGAGAAATCCATGCTTCCCTTGCTCATTAAGTGTTACATACAGTGTAGCTCCTTCCTTAGAGACTGCCACTTCCTGCTCTTTCTTTCATGTTCTGGACAGGTGAAATTGTTTGAACTTTAACCACCAGGGATAATTATGACATGATACTTTACCTGAAATGCAAACAAGCCAGCAAGAGTGTCACTAAGCTGCTGGTATATGCAAATATGTATTGATGAATTCATGCTGCTCCTTAATTGGGGAGCTGCCCAAGGAAGGTAGGGCCATCTGCATTAAGTTTGGACATGGGAACGTGGGTACGTGTATGTGCTGGAGGGAATCAACATAATTGTAAATGCATATGGATATATGATACATTCAACGGTACATGTCAGTCAACCAGACAAAGATTTAATATTTTAAACTAAAAAACAGAAGATAACAAATGTGAAATCATTTCATAATAGTCCCTGGGATATTTTGAATTTGCGGTGCAGCGTGGGTAATCCGGGTTTATCTTTTGTTGTTGTTTTGCTCACAGTTAGGATATTTTCAGCAACTATCTCTGGCCTTTTGGAATATAATTATGTTTTTCTTTTGAGCTATAATTTGGCTGCTCCAGCCAGAAGAAAGAGGTTTGGAATCAGAGCCGACAAGTGGGAGGCTGCAGCTTTGACATTCCTCAGTTGGCTGACAGCTCTGTAACTCTGAGTGTATAAAAAGATGTTCCGGAAAATGCTTACCAGAAAGAAATGCAGCACTTGCACAGATACAGTTTTTCCATCAGAGGAACCAGCCCTTACTGGCAGGAGTGTTTTATTTAGGGCTGTTTCTTTTCACTGTTTTAAGTCAGCGGATATTTATTATGCACCTATAAAGTTGACTGCAGGGTACAGTGTGCTGTGGGAGTATATTTTGCTTTGTAAGTGTAGGCTTTGGAAAAAGTGAAGTGTACACAAAGAAATAAAACTCAAGGTCATGCGTGCCTTATGCTCTACTGCTTTAAGGTCTGGAAACCCAAGGGAAGTCTTGTGAGTGCAATGAGATTTGAAAGATGTGTGGGAATTAGACTGGGGTGAAAAGGGCTGAGGGAATCAAAATGAGGGAGATGGAAAGTGCCAGGTGGTTTTCTTTGTCTTGAGCATAAATGATAATTTACTGTCTACAGACTTGTGGAGGTGAAAGGAGACATAATTACAAGAATGAACTGGAAGTGTCCTGGACAATGCTAGGTTGCCTGTCTGAGAAAGAACCTTACAGTTCCTTGGGACCCACAACCACCAAGAGAGAAATGGGATAGTGGACCCTGCATGCGTAACATCTACTGATTCGCCACTGAGAGCCTCGCCTCTTACCCAGCCTTTCTCTTTTTTCAAACCTGTACTCTTTTCTCTGGTAAAATGAAAAGATAGAGTAAATGTCTAGAGTTTTATACCCACCAGGGAAATCTATGCAGTTTAACCTACCTTTTGAAATTCTTTGCCCTGTGTCACACCATCAGCTAAATAAATGCTAATTATGTGATTCTGATATCTTAGTCATTCACCTAGACACACCCCAGAGAGTTACTGAGCATCTGCCACCAGCATCCTCTGCCCTAGAAATGCAAAGGCCCTGTGTCAGTTTCCTGGGGCTGCCATAACAAGGGTGAGTGAGAACAACAGAAATTTACTTTTCTCAGTTCTGGAGGCTAAAAGTCCAAAGTCAAGGTGTTTTAGGACTCTGTTCTGCCTGAAGGCTGTAGGAAAATATCTTGCCTTGCCTCTTCTTGGCTTCTAGGAATCATGATGCCAGAAATCCTTCACTGTTTTTCACTCTAATCTCTACTTCTTTTGTTACTGTCCCTGTGGCTCTCTATCTGAATTTCCTTCTTCTTGTTAAGGAAGCCAGTCAATGGATTTGGGACCACCTTAATTCAGCATTCACTTACCTTAACTTGATTATATTTTTGAAGACCAATTTCCAGATAAGGTTACAATCACAGGTATTAGAGACTGAATATATCATTTTGGAAGGAGCAAAATTCATTCCAGAACAGGGCTAAAGGCATAGTCCTTGCCCTCAGGAAACTTTCTATTTACAGTATTTGGAAAAGATATAAATAGGTTATTTAAAAAAAAAAAAAACTATAGAACACAGTAAATATATTCATTTATTGACCTGTCTTACCATCAATTTAAAGGAGCCAAATGAGAGAAACCACAATAAATGCTCTAGGAGAGGATAGTGATTTCAAAGAGTGATCCTAAGACTAAGAGCATCTTCCTTTTCTGGAAACCTGTTAGAAATGCAGGTGCTGGGGCCACACCCCAGACCTACTGAGTCAGATATTTTGTGCTCGGGACTAGCACCCAGGATTTTTATCAGCCCTCCAGGTAGCTCAGACACAGACCAAAGGTTAAGAATTGCTATTTGAGAAATCCAGAGAAGGTACTTGCCTCACAGCTGGGTGAGATGAGACTTCCTGCAGCACCCAGGGAAATCATTAAGCTGAGAGAAATTTTATGCATACTTCTCGAAATCCTACTGGAAGAACCTACTATTTCTTTTTCTTTTCTCATGTTTTAGATCAGGATGAGGGTGACAGTTGAATCAGTCAGTTCTAGGATCGAGTTCACCAGGATATTAACTAAGGTGAGGAATGAAGTACTCTCCTCTCGCTACCTCTGTTTGCCCTGAATGTGGACACTTACACTGCAAAAGACACTGCAGGTGTCCTGCCTGCCCAGCTCTGGAATGCAGCCTGGAGCAGAAGACTGTGGAATACTAGAGGGGAGCACCCAAACCTTCACATTCCCACCAGCCCTAAACTAAACTTTGGTTTTAGGTCCTTGCTACTCCTCTTAGTTACCTGGGGGCTCAGTAAAGGCAGATTCTGATTAGTTGGGTCTGGGGCTCAAGATCGGTATCTCTAACCAAATCCCAGGCACAGAACAAGTTGATATAGGGGCCTCAGGCTGAACAGGAAGATAAGGCAGCATTTTATGGCCCCTAGTATTAGTCACACTTTCAAAAGTGAGTGAACTAGCTTTCATAAACCTGTGCTTACACTTGACTGTTTGGTTTCAGTACTGACTATGATGCTTGAATACTGAATATTGTGTCTGAATATTAATGAAAAAAATGTCAAATTTCAAACACTCAAAAAGTATGGGCGAGGGTAGTGCTTGCATCCACATGCCAAATGAGGATGCTCTTCAGTAGGCAAAGGAAATGTAGGTATTTGAGTAGATATTTCCAATTGACATGCAGCAAAATAGCAACCTATGTATTGGAATCTCAATAACTTTCAGTGAATTTCCAGGGTTTCCCAATTTCTATCCCAAACAATCCCAACTTTTTAAAAACTAAACCCTCAGGATGTTTACAAAGTGAGGACTCTGGCCCCCTGCTGAGTCATTTAAACTTCTAAACTTCTCAAGCTGACACAAGGAATCCACTATTACCCACATCCTGAAATGTAAGCCACCTCCTAGGGACATGTCCTCTACACCCTAGGGTGTAGAACTGCTGAGTCACTTAGTTAAGCTTCTAAACCTCTCAAGCTGACACAATGTGTCAACCATTACACTTCTTGTAAAAATTAATAATAATAATAAAATATATTATTTAACCTTATTGTTACATAATATATGCTTGCTAATAATTAGAAGATACAAATTAGCAGAAAAGATAACAGTAAAGTATCAGGTTAAATAACCCTTAGTTATTACAGGCTGATCAGGCCCGCAATCTCCCAAGTGAGTGGACTGAGAAGGCTTAAATAAATGAGACAATTGAAATGATTTAAGGGCTCCAGGAGGGTCTGACTCTCTTTAGCTTCAATATTCTCCGAGTTTAGACAAAGACTTCTCTGGGCAGTCCGTATTTATTTGGTTTTCAAACAAAGGAGGAGGATACTCAAGAAAATGTGGAAAACTAGTAGGACCTTGGGAGAATTTTCCCAGGTAGTAAATTATGTCAATCAGGAGAACTACCTTATCTTTATGTTGGTATTTATTGTAGGAATGTGGAGACTGCAGCTGCAATTTCCTTGTAGTTAATTGGGGTTGGAGCCAGACGTCCTCAGCTGTGGACTTATCTTGTCCTTTGGGGCGTCACAGCTTCACAGGCCAATACAGACCTCAGGGTGACCAGTGACTCACAGAGGTTTACTTACTATGAGTCCACTGCCCATCTTCAGACAAGGTGCCTAAGCTTCAGACAACTCACAAGTAAACACAGAAAGCCAGTTGGCTAATATTAAATCCTGTCCACAGCCACTTTGTAGTGGTCTCCATCAATAATGGTTTTTATGATTCACCACACAGAGATATGATTTCTTTCCAATGTCGACATATATATAAACATATATTAGATGTACAGTACTTCCAAAATTTAAATTACATTGTATTTTTTAGGTTTTTATTCTTACACAGATAATCTAACTACTACATCTTTTTTGCGTGCAAGTTAGAAAATTTAGATTTAAAAAGATAATTGTTACTCATCCTCAACCTGACATTGTTGAGATATTTTGGCTCATATCTGCCCAGCATTTAAAATATTTAAATCCCATAATAGATCACAGCAGGGATTTAGCATAATTTCCTCCTGGGTAGGTAAAACTTTATTTAGGAAAAAGATATTTCCTCAGGGTACAGTATGAGAAAGAAAAGAGGAAAAGTAAAAGCTACCTGATTCCTTATGCTCCAGAGGTGTGCACATGTGCACGTGTGTGTACATATACATACACACATATATACATGGCCCCTAAAGAGGGCAGAAAAAAGGTTGGAGCCTCAGGAGGGCCAGGCCAGGAGTATCAAGAACATGAGGATGGAACTCTCAGGTGTGAGCAGATTGCTAGGTGGAGTTCTAAGGAAGCTGTCCCTCCCTGTCTCACTTCACCTTCTTCCCCTAATCTTCAGAAAACTGCTGTACTCATAAATTTTACAGTGGATAATGTGGGTAATAAATAATGACACTACCTGCCATGGAGCAAAGGTGGACAAGAAAAGGAACAGTCCACGGAGTAAGACACAGAGCGGGCTGCAACTCCAGCAAAAGCAAGGAAGCAGATCCCCAGGGAACACACCCCATGCCAACCAGCACCCTGAAGTCAGACATAGCTGTAGAACCACTCAGGCTTCTCATGTATTGAAATCAATTGAATTTTGCTGAAATCTTAACAATAAAGTAACCCTGGCTTCTCATTATGTGACAACTCAAAGGCTACTTTTTCTCTCATAGTAATTTATTAGGAACATTTTTCTAGATCACCAAGTAATTTTTCATATAGTCATTTTCTTTTTGATGGCTGCATAGCACTCCATTAGATGAATACACTGCAATTAAGTTAACTATCCCCTGTAGTTAGATGTTTAAGACCATTCATTATTTTTCCATATTAAAAACAACTCTACAATGAATATCTGTGTACCTAAATCTTTGTAAAATATAACTCTTTCCTTAGGTTAAATTTAAGATACCTCATTTATATTTTGCAATCATGTTAGGAAGATTAGTCAATAAACTTTACTTTCTGTGTACTGTGTTTGGAAACTTTTTTTCTCTTATCCCATTTAGACTATGTGTTTTTGTCTTGCTTTCCTTTGATTTTTTTTTGTTGTTGTTGTTGTTTTTCAGGAAATATCCCTTCATCTCTTGTATCCCCTCCCCGAACATCATTATAGAGCCCATTGTGTGTTCATTAAATAATCTTTGTTGAGAGTAATATTAAAATAGACAATTGTATTTGTGAAATAATTGTTTAAAACATTCCACTGACTTGGAACCCTCAAAAATTGAGAGGAATAGATGGTGCGTTACTACTAATTGGATTTTTATTGATTCTCTGACTGTTCTATTATCAGAGATGCCTGTTTACCTCATATCAGACAACTAAAGTATATGGCTCTTGTCTCATTAATCAATTATTGGACATTTAAAAAAAAGTTAATATTCCTTGAGAGCCTGCCATGTACCTGGCATAGTCAGGGAGTTCTGCCTGCTTTGGATTTCAGTGAACAAAAGGAAGACTTTTCTAATTGTGCAGAAACCAAGTAGCAAGAAAGCCCCGAGTCATGAGATTATCATCATGAATACATAAGCCTGATGCACACACGCATATGATACACCAGGTATGAAACGACAAGCAGGGAAAAACCACCAGCCACACAGACTGTTAAGAACAGAGAACTAATTTTTTTCATCTTGGCATTCAGGACACTTGGAATGGATCTTTGCCTGATGTATAAGAGTCATTAAGTAAAATTGTTGAACAGGATTTAATTGGCATCCTCCTGTTCCTGGACTGCTTGCCACCTAGAATGACTTCCACGTCATGTCTGGTTTTCTTTGCCAGGCATCTTCTTCCCCAAGATCTTCCCATTCTGTTCTTATCTGTCAGGTGTTGGCTCCCATGTCACCTCTGTAAGAAGCTCTTCCTCAGTGGACCGCCTTCCCCCAGGCCCTCTTATTTACATCCCCTGTGTAACTTTCTGCTGTGTGATATCATCCTCTTCAAGGAGTTGCTTGCTGCTTTTACTTCCTGCTTCTGCTCGGTAAAGGAAGAGAGTTCTTGTGTCTCTTTTTTTTTGTTGTTTTGTTTTGTTTTTGTTTGGCTTTTTTGTTTTGTTTTGTTTTTTTCCGGTACCAGGAACCGAACTCACGACCTTGTGCTTGCCAGGCAGGCGCTTTGCCGCTGAGCTAAATCCCCAGCCCCTTTGTTTTGTTTTTGGTACCAGGAATTGAACTCATGACCTCAGGCTTGCCGGGCAAGCACTTATGCTGCTGAGCTACATCCTCGGCCCTCTTGTGTGTCTTGCTCACAGACCTATCCAGAGTAGTACCTGGGTCATGCTTCAACATAATTCTATACTGAATAAGTGACATAAATATAATTGTAAAACAAGTACTAATGTTGTTGGATTAAAGCCCCACTAATAGTAACTCACATTTGCCTAGCACTTAATAGAGTGTGTTCATGTACGTTATCTCATTTGGTTCTTACACATTTGTAGATTGGTTTTGTTATCTTCATTTCACATCGGTAACTGAGGCTTGTGGATGTTGGTTAACATTTTTCATATTCTACCTAGAAAAGGAAGGAACTAGGACTTAAACTAGACTTAAATCTGACTTTAAATCACATACTGGTGACAAGTTACCATACTGTCAGTGCTGTCTTTTAAAGAAAGAAAGTCTTAATATATTTACAAATACAAAACTCTAAAAATTGAATTCCAAACCCTGAAAAATGGCATTACTTATTATAATACAGTTTAGCAGTATTTATTCTTTTCATTGATCACTTTACAAAGTGATGGTTTATCGGCAATGTTATGCTTTTTCTTTGGCTGAATGGGATATACACCTAAGGCCATGCTTAGGAACAAATATTCAACCTTGAATCCATGGCAAAAGTAAAAGTAAATATAATCAGTGAAAGTAATGTATTTTAAAGGACTTGAGTACACATAAAATTATCATCACTGTATAGCAACAAATCAGGAGCACTGAGAGAGGAAAGGAAGGGTGAGAAAATGGTGCAGAGAGGTGCTCAGCTGCTTCCTAAGTTATAACCTAATCCATCCTCAAGATTGGAAGGAAACCCAAAAATCTCTGGCCAAGTGACTGTTGACAAAGTGCCAGGAGTGTTCGCTGGGAAGAGAATGACCCCTTCCACAGATGGTACAGCTGATCGTCTTGAATAGAAAAACGAAGCTGGACTCCTTCACACCTCATCCAACATTAATTCAAAATGGATCAACTATTTAAAAGTGAGTTAATACATTAGAAGAAAACCTTTCTTAGAAGAAACATAGACAAATCTTCATTTCCTTGTATCTGGTAGTGATCTGTAGATATGACGCCAAAGCATGAACAACAAAGAAAAAATAGTAAGCTGGGCTTCTTCAGAATTTAAAATTTGTGTATCTAAGGACAATAACAGTAAATAAAAAAGATAGTACATAGAATGGGATAAAGCACGTGAAGAACATATCTCTAAGAAAGGTCTAGTATCCAGGACACATAAAGCATTCTTACAATTCAACAACAAAAAGATAAAATGATTCAGTTTAAACATAGGCAAGTGACCTGAAAAGATGTTTCTCCAAAAATATACACATAGCCAATAAACACATGAAAAGATGCCTGACATCATTAGTCATTAAGTAAATGCAATCAGAACCACAGTGATACCACCTCAACACACTAAAGTGGCTATAATTTTTTAAAGAGAAAATAACAAATGTTGGTAAAGATATGGAAATTAGAACCCTCATATTTCTGATAAAGTGTAAAATGGCACAGCCACTGTGGAAAACATGCTAATAGTTCTTTTAAAAATTAAACATAGAATTACCTTATGATACAGCAATTTTATACCTATGTATATACCCCAAAGAATTGAAACTAGATTCTCAAACAATCAATCACTCACACGCAAATGTCCATAAAAGAACTTTTCACAAAAGGGAAAAGGAGGAAATAGCCCAAACTGTCTGTCAACAGATAAATGGATAAACTCATTTTAGTACATGCAAACAATAGAATATTGTTCAGCCGTAATTAGAATGGAATTCTGATACCTGCTACATCATCAGTGAACCCTGAAGAACTCTACACCTTAAAATGGTTCATTTTATGTTCACTTCATCTCATTTTTAATTTTTTTTTTTAAAAAAAGGAAAGAAAGCCTTCAGAGTCAAAGGTGTGGGTATGATGTGTAACTATCCGTGGAGTCAAATTCTCATGACTCACACAGGAACATTTCAGGTTGTAACTGCCTGTGCAGTTATATTGGTATGTGTGGGAGGGAGGGTGGGTATGTATGCCGAAAAGAATCATACTGTTCTCTGCAGAGCTGAATGCAACCTGACCTTTACATTCTGGATACCAAGATATTTATTACGAAGGTGGTCTAGCTCTCTCTGTTGCAACTCTTTCTGTTTAGCAATATTTGAAGGGTTTTTTCAGTTCCCCCTCTGTACACAACAAGAGAAGAGTCTGGGATAACTGACCCATCCCACTCTGAGGGTTCAGAGAATTTGCCTCCAACTTCCCACCACCCATAGCCACATTTCAGTGTACACACAGCTTGACCCAGTAGGTTTCTCCTGTTAAACTATTTCATTTCCCCCACAAGTAAGAGAGACATATGCGAATATCATGTCTTTGTTCTTCTGTAAATTTGTACTGGGCATGTATCCACATGCATTCTCTTAATTACTCCCAGAATAAACAACATTATTACCAATGATGCATATAGTTTGAAATAGCAGTGTGGTTTTTTTTTTTTTTATTAATACCTGGATGTCTGCTTCCTAAGTTTTCTCCCCTTTATTTCAGTTATTATGATTCTTTCCAGTTAATTCTCTGTCACTTTCAATTCTCATTGCGTTTCTAAGTCAAATAGAGCTGAATGACAGTAGATATCATCTTGCTTGCATTAGCTTTTTGTTGCTGGGACACAATACCCAACACCAAGGTTTTAGGGACTGCAGCCGGGGTTGGTTGGCTGCAAGACAGAAACACTGGGGCAAAAAGACGTGGTTGAGGGAAGCTGCTGCCTTCCTCACAGCCAGGACACAGAGCACAGGGAGGGGCGCCGGTGAGAGACAGACCCTCTAAGGGCACACACCCGGCGACGGGCTCCATCTCCTAACAGCACCTTCAGTCATGAACTTCAGTGGATTTGTCTGCTGGTGAATGTAACACCTCCAGGGTCCAGTCTCCTCTGCAGGAGTCTTAATCTAGTCAAGGAGACAGTTAACCATCACACTGCCCATTTTGATGTGTGAATTGAGAAATTCAGAAAATAGATGAAGTTGTGTGTGTGTGTGTGTGTGTGTGTGTGGTGACACACTAATCTGCAGCCAACCCACAAAGTGCACATGAGGAATACATCTTTATTTTCACTTAAGACATGACAACAAAGTCAGCCCTCTATATCAGCAGGTTCTGCATCAACAGATTCAACTGACCTCAGATAGAAAATATTTGAAAGCAAAATTGTGTCTGTAGTAAAAAATCTACAGACATTTTTCTTGTCCTGGTCTCCTAAACAACATAATATAACAACTATTTATTATGCATTTGCATTATACTGGGTATTAAAAGTAACCTAAAGGTGAAAGTATACAGGAAGATGTGCCTAGGTTATATGCAAATACTGAGCCATTTTATGAGGGACTCCAGCATCCTTAAATCTTGGTGAGGGTGGGGGTCTCGGAAGCAATTCCTATGGATGCTAAAGGACCCATGATATGTATCTGTCAGCTTTGGATCTGTTATTCTGTGGTTACAACCTAGACATCTCAGTGCCTTCCATGACAGTATAGATTTATTCCTCAAATGTGAAGAATTTTGTTGGTATTTTCATAAGGATTACGTTAAATTTATAAACTGCTTTGGTAATATGGTCATTTTTTTTTAATATGGTCATTTCAATGATATTAATGCTGCCTATCAAGGCGTAGTGATGTCTGTCATTTTATAACATCTTCTTCAATTTCTTCAGAGTCTGTAGTTTTCATTATAGAAGGCTTTTGCCTTTTTTGATTAGGTTAATTCCTAGGTATTTTTTTTAAGCTAATGTGAATGGAAATTGTAGTCCTAATGTCTTTCTCAGTGAGTTTTTTATTAATGTACAAGAACACCAATGATTGTGTGATGATTTTATAGCCTGTCACTTTGCTGAATTTTGTTTACTGTTTTAAGAGTCTTCTGGTTAGTTTTGTTGTTGTTGTTGTTATTTTTAGGTTTTCTTCAAATAGAGGTAATTTGACTGCTTCTGTTCTTATTTGTATCTTTTTTATTGCTTTCTCTTGCCTAATTGCTCTGGTAATGTTTTGAGTGCTATACTGAACAGTAGTAAGAGTGGACACAATCCTGGGGCTGGGGATTTAGCTCAGCGGCAAAGCGACTCCCTGGCAAGCGCAAGGTCCTGAGTTCGGTTCCCGGTACCGGAGAAAAAAAAAAAAAAAAAAAAAAAAAGAATGGACACAATCCTAAAATTTATACGGAACCAGAAGAGATCCAGAATAACGAAACTGATTCTGAGCAAAAAAGAGCAAAACGGGAGGCATCCCAGTTCAGCCACCTGATTTTTGACAAAGGGGTCAAAAACGTACAAGGAGAAAAGACAGCCTCTATAGCATATAGTGCTGAGAAAGTTGTTTATCCACATGCAGAAGATTGAAAGTAGATTCATATCTCTCACTCTGTACAAAAGTCAAACCAAAAGACCTAAATATAAAAACAGCAGCTTTAAAACTGCTGGAAGGTAACGCAGGGGTAAGGTAACTTGAAGCCATGTGCACAGGCAAGGACTAGGTACACATATGAGTCACCTGAAGAACTTTGTGAAAACACACACCTCCAGCCTCAGAGGTTCAGGTCAGTTGGTCTGGAATGGAATGCGATTATCTATATCTTTTTAAAGGCTGGCAGATAACCTTTTTGGCAAGATTTTTCAGCATATTACTCAAGGCAAAAAATTGCAGCAACTTCCCGTTACCCTGATTAGTGGTCAATGACCTTTATTCTGATTAAGTAGCTTTCTACTTCAGGGATATGGTTTCTTGACATACTATGTTAATATCCTTAAGTTCTGAGTTTTGTGCCTAATGTTTTTGCTGATGGGCATGTAATACCTTATTTCATTCAAAGATGGAATCCTGAGACCTCTTTCCTTGTTTTCTAAACTTTGTAGGATCCTCTTAGAACATTAACACCTTCTGATATCTCCCAAGCCTCATTAGATCATGCTCAAAAATGGGTCCTTTGATTGTCTAGTCATTAAGAAATGGGGTCCTTAGAAGTACACTGTTGGTATTGTAGTTCAGAAACGACCAAAGCTAGCCACTTGAGGACTTTAACCCATTCTTGAAGACACACATTATAACTTTCTTCCAAGCCTAGGCAATTTCCATTCCTTTTGCCTAAACTACTTTCCAGACCCCTTCTCCCACCTTGGCTTTCTCCTTCTCCTTCTTCAAGTCTGAAAGGGGCATCTTTTGTTTAGGGAAATCAGGGAAGGCTCTGTGTATCTCCTCTACCCCAGCAGTTATTGCTCTGTTGATACTGTCTATTCATTTCTGTTAGCCCTAGCTTGACTGTAAATCTGAGAACAGAAACCAGTGCTAGCATCCAGCATAGGACTGGCCCATAATCAACACTTAGTAAATGTGTGCTAAATTAAATGTACTGTTTAAAAAAACGGTGCTTTATGTAACCCAGCCCCGTTTATTGAACCTAACGTTTCTGATTGCTAATCACCGGTATAGGTCCTGGAAGCTATCACTGAAATTTAGTGATAACTTTACACTAGAAAGATGCAATGACTTGGCAACATTAAGGGTTTTGCAGGTAACTCAAACTTTGCACGTTACTGTGAGGGTTGGAGGAACAAGATATTTTCCCATTTTTCAGTGGGGGAAGCAAACAACTTGAAAATTTTAGAAAATGGGGCATTTCTAAAAAATCATTTTATTATAATAATATAAGCCCAGGGAGTATCTGCACAAGTTGTTTATCTGTCAGGAAACCCATTTTAAAGAATAATGGAAGCAAAGCAGAAGTTGTATTTAAATCAACAGAAATAGTTCAGATTCTTGTGGCAGGGAAATTAGTCAATATCTGGCCTGCAACTCTAGAACAGGCATAGGTAAGCTTTCCTTTGTAAATAAAGTTTTATTGGAACACAGCCATCCTGCTTGTTTAAGTAGATACTATGAGCATTTTCATACTACAACAGCAGAGTTGAGCATTCTCAACAGAAGGGTGCCCAGATGGCCTGCAAATCTTAAAGTACAGTTCGCTCTCTCTATCTGCAGACTCAACCAACTTGAGATCAAAAATACTTGAAAAAAGATTTCATCTGCACTGAACAATACACCCCCTAAGTAATACAGTACAACAATTATTTTTATAACATTTTCATTGTATTCTGTATTATAAGTAATCTAGAGATGGTTTAAAACGTATAGAAGGATGATCAGAGGTTATATGCAAATATTATATCATTTTACCTAAAGGATTTGAGCCTGCAGATCTCAGTACTGGGGGTGGGGGGCCCTAAAACCATTCCCCTGCCACACAGAGGGACGGCTGCATTTAGTATTGTCGTATTTACAGTAGCTGATCCTCAGGCTCGCAAATGAGTAAGACTGTTTACACTGACTCAGGATTAGGTAGGGAGCTCTGTAGTGTGTTGAGCACAGTGCCGACACATAGGCAACCCGGACGTGTTGGCTGGGACTGGTATTATAGTGGTCAAGACTGGTAAGCAGACACCAAGTAAAGCTCCAGCCCTGCTACAGAAAGCAAGAACACAGGTATCCTTGGCATTTAGAATCTTTTAGGAAAAGACCAATTACAGAAAAAAGACTACGTGTTGGTGAAAGTTGGTGCTTGCTCTAAAGAGGTCCACTCCTTTGGGATTGTTTCTATCACTTTCGTTTCTCTCCCTGAAAAGTATGGAGGACCAAGCTCCATTTGTGGTTAGTTAGTATTTCATCCAAGATCTTCCCCCAAGAGATGTGGCAGAGTTTTAAGAAATCTTGGGTGTGTGGTTTGCTTTCCTTTGAACAATATTCTAAAGGCAAATAGAAAGGTTCATTTCATCTGCTTGTAGTGCACAGGTTTCTTTGCTCATAAGCATGAATCACCAGTCCCTCCACTGTGGGAAAGGAACGTGAATTAACAATAAGGGAATGAGTGGGTTTTTGAGAATACCATGGAGACAAAATGTTGATTACTGTCTCTTTCTCCTTGCAGGAATGTAAACTCCATAAGGGGAGACATTTTTATCTATTACAGTCAGATTCCCTGATGCTATTTTCAGTGCCTGGGACATAGTAAATAACACTGTCAATAATAAGCTTTTCTAAATTCAATACTATTTTAAATCAATTTATGTTTGAATTAATCGCAACATATTTATCTCATACAATGGTCATATGTGTGAGGAAGAGACAAATAATGTCTGGCTGTATTTATTCCAGACACATTTATTCCATATACATTATAGATAATTTACCAAACACCTATAGTAATCATGAGCTCCTAAGGGTCCATGGCCTTAAGATTGAAAGTTACAGGCCAACCCACCCGAGGAACTGGGGTATAAAGACATTCTGCAGTTAGCCTAGGGTCTTACCCTAATTAATATCTAACAAAGAACAAAGCCAAAGCCTGGTGTCTTCTGAATCCCATCCCAGTGCTATTTCAGTGGTCAATGATGAGATATCTCCATAGACTTCCTAAAGGTTATCTCTTAGCAACCTGATGCAAGCTCCAGAATAGACCTGAATCTGAGTAAAGGCCTTGTCATAACCTTATCCTACCTTTGATGGAAGGCAGGAGGGCAGTTAGGACATAGGCACAGGACCAGCTTCCCAGTGTGTAGCCTGTGCAGCCTCGCAGACTGTGCTTGATTTAATGTCCTGCTGTCACCTACTTGCTTTTAATTTTCAAAAAAGGAGCATTTTGCACCAGGCCCTGCAAAGTGTATAACCGGTACTATGTGGGCAAGACGATTTCAGACTAACTTCATTTTATTTCTAGTTTGCTAGAATCCTACAGTAGGCAGAGTAGGTAAGAGACACAACCTTCATTGTGCTCCTTAGATATGATGGACCAACAGCTCCAAGGCGAGGGCTCACAGTAAGCCCAGGGGCAAGAGAGAAGGAGGCCCTCACTCTGAGGGTTCCAAGAAAGGTTCACTTGAGATTGAGTGCCTTTAAGTTTTGTGCCTCGGCCTAGTCCTGCCTATAGTGAACCCACAGACACCTACAGACCTGCAGTCCACCTGCTGCTCTCCTACTTTGGCTCTCTGTGTGTGCCTCCTCCGTGGGCAATGGATTTTCATCAGCCCTATCAGGTGGTATGCAGAAACCTGCCCTAGGGACATGTTCTTAGTTTTGTTTTTTGAAAATGTTCTTTATTTGTTCAGTCTGTGTTGAAGGAGAATTCTATTTCCCCTCTCTGTGAGATTTGACATGGTTGGCTGGTGCCTGTTGTACTGCGTAAATGAAATCTGATATAAGGCTGAATTGTCAATAGCATGAAACATTTTATAGGCAGAGCAAAAGCACAGATGGCGTTGTGGTCACATCCATTGTGTCCCACTGTAACAGCGGTGTGTAGCAGGTGGAAAGAAGTTGAAAAGGCCTGGTTCTCATCCTCATTTCCCGGAGGACCTCAGGCACCACTTCTCCGCCTCAGTTGTTTCACCTATGAAATAGGGCTCATAAGGCTACTCTGTCTCACATGCTTTTCGAGGGAGATCAGTGAATGAATGTGTCACAATGTGTTTTGTAAATCATAAAATGCTAGCTAGTATTTGACATTGTTCAGCTTTTAGAGGGAAATTGTTCTGCAGTATGGGTCCATTCTCAGTTGCCCCCTGCCACCTGCCAGGGTTAGACATGTATTGCACAAAGTCACACTGTATGAGTTAGGTTTTACTGAGGAAAAGAAAGACCTGGCAAAGTCAGGGTCAGCTGGGTTAGAGAAGAGAGGAGGGCCTGCTGAGGCTGATGCACCCTGTGGGGTAGGTTTGTGTTCCAGGGAGGGGCATAGCCCCATTCCAGCCCCACCTGTCACTCTCCTTTTCTCATAGGGCAAGTGTGACTGTAGTTTTGTTAGGCAGGAGATAGCGAAAGTACTTCGGCACTAGTAAACCTGTGCGTGGATGACAGGTGTCTACAGGAATTGTATGGGAACAAAGCTTCCAGCACCTGGGAACTTTAGGACCCACCCTTTGTGCCATGAGAAGGGGAGGCTGAACACATCCTTCCAACCTCACGTTAGGAGTCCTGCCTCCATAGTTCTCTGACCTGATAAGCTCGGTGAGCAGCTAGATTCATTTCAGACAGTCCTTGTACATCAGGAGAACCATTACATCTGAGAAACAGAGACCATCACTAATCACAATGTGAAAAGCTAACTAGGCCGTGCCATAGTTTCTTGATGCTTGATTTAGATTTGATAAAGATACAGGACTTACTCAGACTAAATCCAAATCCATCCATTAATGAACTATTATAAGAGGATTCTGCTTTTAAAGTTTCACTAGGTTCCTTTGGGTTAAAACGCAAGCATAGTCAATTCCTCTCAAAAGCTTCGTACCTGATTTTCCATAATTGATGTTGAAATGTTTTGCATCCTTGCTCATTCTTTTCTATCCATCCTTTTCTTCTCAGCATGGTGTTTTCTACTCCATGATAGCTTCAAGTCTCTGTCTTATACAAGTGCCTCAGTAGGTGCAGAATCCAGTAGTGGGGACAGGATAAGGAGAAACCGCAGGAGATAAATAATTATAGTATAAATTTTGCACAAAATATTCTAAGAGATTAGTAACAACACAATTTTATCGAGGACAAGATTGTGATTTGAATTGTATTATTAAAGATAGGCTATTTTGGAGCAAAGGAAAAGAAAGAAGGACAAGCTAGGTAGAGAAGTGAGACTTCAGAGCAGACAGAATAGGTGAAGTGTTTAGACAATGTGGCACAGAGTAGATGCTCGATAAACATTAGTAGTACTAGTACTTCTTATATAGTCAAGGAATTTCAAACATCTGATATAGGTAAAATATACGAGAGAAAGGTATGGAAATGAAACTGAAAATGTGGCTTGAGATAATTGCACATGTGAAGGACCTTGGGTAGCATGTTGCAGGAGTTAGTGTTTTATTTGCATTTCATTTTAGCCAAATAATCTATAATTATCAATATCTCAGTGAGCATGGGCTTGGTTAGGTTGCAATAATAAATAATCCTCAAATGTCAGGGTTTTAAAGCATAAAAACAGTTATTTCTAATCCATGTTCCATGCGTGTCACAAGATGTATATGATCTTTGTGCAGTATTTTCCTCTTTTTATGGCCCAGTCCCAAAGCGACACCCAACACTAGTTCATTTCATTAAACAAAACAGGTCACAAGGCCACACTTAGCTTTAAACAATCCAGGGAAGAAATGGTGGCAACACGACTCTGTGCATTTGTCAAAACTCGTGAAACTGTATGCTTAAAATGAGTGAATTTTATTGGCTCTAAATTGTACACTCATGAGTTTGACTTTTAAAAAATCAAAGTGCATTTTTAAGCAGCTATGTTTTAAAATTGACTGAAATCCATAATTTAAATAGCCACTTAACGTATCATTTGATTATTAAAAATTAATTTTCTGGATCCTCAGAGAGAAGGTATAGCCTGTGATGTGTTGCTAGAATGTTTTCCTTCCGGGACAAGGGGGATCCTGATGTATTTCATTTACCTAGTTCCATGGTGTTAATTCTCCCTCCATGACTGATTCCAAGCCACCAATGTGATGTCCTTGAGTTGAGCTAGGAAGAGGAGCACACATTAGAAGCCAATCCAACACCACCTGGAAGTGTTCCATGGCTGGCATTATCCTAAGCTGCAAGGTCATGAATGTTCTCATGATCTTCCAAGATTGTGCAAGTCCCCATTTGCTGGTAATGTGAGAGTAGTGCCATATAAACTCGCACAAAATGCTCTAGGAGGACTAGGGCCCTAGCTTATTGGCAGAGCACTTGCCTCCATGCTCAAGGCCCTGGTTCAGTTCCCAGCATCAGAAAAAACAGCTCTAGGAGCACAGTGATGAAGCAATTAATATTATCAGGTAAATTTAAATGTGTTCATTTTTATTATTGATTTAATAATGATATAAACATTACATACCAGATACCACTGCTTTGAAAAGTAACCCAATAGAATCCATAAATTTAAAAGTGGACAGGGCCTTAGATATTAGCTAAACACTTCACAACTGGGGAGATCTAGCCAGGTAAGAGACACGCCCACAGGAGTCACCCAGACATGCCCAGCAGTCACCCACCCTCGGGCAGCAGGACTGGGACCAGAACCCAGGTCTCCAGACTTCCTGCTTCATTTCTGTGTGTGGCTTTCCCCATCACAACAAGAACAGTGGGGTTCCAGGTTTTTGACTGTGTACTGTTGTTCCCAGCCCTCTTTCAGATATCCATCTTACAAGCATTATTTTTCTAAGGTCAAAACATTCAGCATGGCTGGGCATGATGGCACATGCCTGTAACCCTGGCACTTAAGAGGCTGAAGCAGGAGGATTGTCATGAGTTTGAGGTCAGCCTGGACTACATAGATGAGTTCAAGGCCAGCCTGAGCTACATATGGAGACTCTGTCTCAAAACGAAATAAAACACTCAGTTCAGCCAGGCCTGCTGTAAGGAAGTATCTGGCAGAGGCTGGGGGAAGGGGTAGGGAAAGGTACTATTTGATAGCTACTGGCCGCAAACAATGCATTGTGCCCTGGAGACAAAGAGGATAACCTGACACCATCTGAGGACTGTGATTTACCCTCAGCCCACTTTTCCAGAGGCTCCTCAGCCGGCAGTCTTTCCCTGCCCCCATAACACACCCCACATTAAGAAGAACAGCTGCAGCCATTGATCAGAGCACATCCACTGAGCGCTGTCACATCTCAATCAAATTTGGGGGGCTGAGAAAGGTCCTTGGGAGGAGTTTGTTCCTCAGGTCTGAGGGTAGAGTCAAGCCCCAATAATAATAATAACAACAACAACAACAGTAATAATAATTTTATCATGTAATCATTGTTGGGACCTAACCCACCTATGTCCCCAAACATATTTGTGTGACTCTGGTCACTCAATTTTAAAGACTTTTTCTTCTCTCTTCTTTTCTTCCTCAATCTGATAAATTCTTGTTCTTCCTTCAAGGCCCATCTCAGTGTCACTCCTTTGAAGATTCTTTCCAACCTTGACCTTAGAGAACCTCCCCCTGGCTTCTCTGAGTTTATTGCTTCTTCTATCTTGTTCCCAGAACACTTTGAACCTACCTTTCCTGCTCCCAAAGCACAGAGTATTTTGTGAATATTTGTTCAGATGTCTGTCTTCTCCACCAGGGCAAACATTTGCTCCTTGCAGTCAAGGCCCGTACGTTAGTCATTTTTAGTTCCCTGTATCCGCCTTACTGCCTGACCTGGTGCGTGGGACTGCAGAAGGGAGAGACAGAAAGAGACACAGAGTCACAGAGAGACAAAGACCGAGAGCCCTGGAGATTAACAGCAAAGTCTCTAGGAAAAGTGGAGCTTCCCCTGAGCCTGCTAGCACCCCCACTTATCAAATGACTGTACCGACCCCCACGTTATACTCTCAAGTTTACTGTGCATTGCCACAGACGTCACCAAGGCCTATTTGCTGAAAATGAGGTTTGCTGCCCCCTCCCTCCTGCCATTCTAATTTCCAGATGTGCAGCATGGCCCAGAAATCTTCACTGCCACGAGCCTTCTGTCTTCTGGGTGATGTTCTGACCCAGGTGATCTGCAGAAGACTTTTGAGAGGCATTGGTCCTGGCCAGAAGGCTCCAGGAATGCAGCAGTTCAGAGGATAGCGGGGTGCAGACTAGAGCCCCACGCTGCTCCCCATGTGGGCTGTAGAGGGAGCTCTGCAGCCTGCCTGCTTCTCCAAAAGCACAGAGCTGGAAGGTGCTTCTGGCATCACCTTTCATCTCCCTCCACTCCCACCCTTAAACCCTCTCACCTCACCCCGGGCCCAGTCACAGAGGCACGCTGGGAGGACTCTCTTCCAGGGTATCTGACAGACAGACCTCTGTTGCTCCACCACTTGGTTATTCTGGGTGGTGGAATAACCATCCGAGTCTTGGCACTAGCCATGACCTGAGCTCCAAATGCAGCACAGCAGTCCTGGACATGGAAACTTCCAGCAAATGTGATGACAGCAGCCAGGGCCACTTTCATAGCAGATCCTTGCTGACCACAGGCTCTCGAGGCTATCTACCTTGTGTTGGCCTCAGCAGTAACACTGCCAGGTCCTTGTATCAGCCACACGCACCAAGGCTGCCATGGGCACAATGCAGTAGCCTGTGTGCCCCCGGCTGAGGAGTAATCTCCTAGGAAAGGACCTGTTCCTGCCTTGTCACCCACCCTGCATCTTCTCCACAGCCCCAGCCGTGATGGCTCTCAGAACTAAACTCCAGCACCCACCTGACAAGAGCTGAGAAGCTGCTGTCATATTCACTCATATAACAAAGTATGTTTGTTTCCCAGAAGAGGATCATTTTCTATTCCTACTCATTCTCTTACTATAATTATGCCCACATGGGGTCTAATTGATTTTAATTTCACCCTGAGGTCGCTCCAGGTTACAACGCTGAGCCTCCAGCGTTGGAGAACTCTCTCCCTTTATTTAGCATTAAATGAGTATCCGGAGGGAAACACAGGAAGTAATTAGAAGGAGAAGCCCGGTGTTGGAAGGGGTAGGTTGTGAAGCACTCAGACTTCCCAAGGAGCTTAGTTCTAATTCCGAAGTAGGATGGGGAGCTGGCCGCCTAGAACAAGATGCACTGGCTGGCACTGAGAAATCCTGCAGCTGCCCCGACCCAGCCTGTGGCTCAGTGCGGGAATAATCTCAATGCTCGCTTGCCCACGACTCCACAGCTTCTGTTTATGCACTAGCACATCTTTTTGAAGTCTTAGACATTACTTTATGGGGTTTTCTTTTGGTTTTTGTTTTGTTTTTTTCTGGTACTGGGAATTGAACTCATGACTTCGCGCTTGCCGGGCAGGTGCTGTGCCGCTGAGCTAAATCCCCAGCCTAGACATTACTTTACTTGAAGTTTGTGCGTAAATGGCAATAATATTACAATTTCAATTGCACATTCTTTTTCTATAACAATGTTCATGTTTGTCCTATTTTTCAGAGTCTATGTCCCCCTTATATGTTGCAAAAAGAGGTGATAATATTTTGTCATTTCTGCTTCATTTCCAACTGTTCCCCTAGAATGCGGATTTGATGGGATGTTTGCACAGGCTATGACTGGGGGCATGTCTTATGTAACTGAAGCATAGGTCTTTACTTTCAGATAGTAAAAATTCTAGAACCAGTGGGATATGCTGATGTTATTCAAATCTCTAAACTGTGAGGCAAATTATACAGCTAGATAATTGGTTTCCTAAAGGTATAGCCTAGTAGCAATGTAACAAGCTTGTACATGCACACACACACATGTACATACATACATAGATCACAAATAAATGCTGCAGAATTCTGGTGCTCACTGCCCCTCTCTGTCCCTCTGTAGCTATTATATATTATTTATAACTATCTGGTTATCCAAGCACCATTCTGACTTCTTATTTCTGAAGGGCATCTGTAGTCCTAGCCCAACAGTTAGTGCTTGTTGTATATTTGAGATGGAAAGCAGTCCCAACTAAACCTTCATTTTGGAAGGAGGAAGCAAAGGCCCCAAAACACCTGATTACTTGGCCAAGATCATAGCCATGAGGACAAGTGCACGTGTTATAAGCAGGAGACTTTTCAATCAAATCAAAGCATTTAGCAAATGCCCCCATCAAACTTCTCAGTATCCCACACCCCTTGCTGTGTGAAAGACTATGCTTTTAGTATGGCAAACATGCTGAAAGAGATAAGACATTTGGCTACGGCTTTTCCCCTTCTCATCTGTAAAGCTCTTTTTGTATTGATCCATTTGTGTGACCAAGTATCAGAATTCAGGAACGGACAGATGTAATGCCCAGGTGAAATTCAACCAGTTAAGAAGACTGTTGCCTTGAACTTGACAGTGAGTCTTTCACAAAGTCTCTCTGCTTTTGCATTAAGTTACACTAAACTGGGAGGAAGCTGTTCCTGGTTCCCTTTCATGTAGTTTCAGGTTTGCTCGGGAATCCTTGGTGTTCTGTCCCATAGTGGTGCTCCTTGCCAGGAACATGCAGGGTCAGGATTCAGCCTTCCCCTTCCAGCAGCTCCGAAAGGCTGAGTTGTGTGCACCTCTGAGTCTCCTCTTGATGTCATTCCCCACCTTTTGTTTTCTATGTCATTTGGAATTTGTCTTTTTCTCCCGAAGGAGGTGCAGTCCCAAGGAAACCAGGGCAAGGCCATGCCGACTCATCCTTTGAAACTTCCCCAGCTCACCACCCCCCAGGTTTATGAGGCGAGACCCCCTTAATCCACAGACAGAGGCCTCAATCACCACAGCGCACCATCCGCACCAGTGTACAGCGGGGAAAACAAAGAATCCCTTTCTGAGGTCAATCAGCAATTCCAGGAGTCAACTGAGCCCCACAGCACAGCCCACTCTGCTGGGACAGCCGTGTGCACTCGGGCCAGGGAGGACGTCAGCATTCAGGTGGTAGGGCTCATGTGTCCTCTCCTCCCCTCCCTGCTAGTTATCCAGCAAACCCACTAGTGGGAGAAGCTTCTACAAAATTGTGCACCCTACCACTAGAAACCTTGCAGCCAGTTACACCATAGGGAGAAGAGACAGAGGAGGACAGGAAAGAGACAGAGCAGAGGGGAAGCCACCAACACAACAGAATACCATCAGCAAGTCACATGTCCTCCTGCCTCCTCCCCCTGTCACCAAGCCAAGCCAGGAGCAGCTAGCTGCCCCCTTCCCAAGCCAGCAGCCACAGTCTCAGTGTGACTGTTAGTGTTCTACTGAAGCACATTTAGCTAAGCAGCACACTCACAAGGGAACTACCCGAGTATCTTCAAAAAAATAATGCCTGGCTTCCACATGCCAACCTTCTGTTTTCATTGATTTGAGGTGCTAAGTAGACAACTGGAGTTGGAAAGCTCCCTGGGTGATTTAGTGGTTTGGGAACCACTCTATTATCGGCCAGGAAATTCCTAGGGCCCATACCAACTGCCCTCAGAGGAGATCCCAGCAACAAGCTCCACTTCCTAGGGGAAGACTGCATTACCTTTGGGCCAAATTCAAATCTACCTAATATTTATTGAACACCTACTACATGCTATGCCCTGTGCTTCTGCCTTCCTGTGTATTATCTAGCCTAACTCAGCAAAGCATTCTTGGAGTACCATTCCATAGACAAAGCAGTGTCTTGTGATTTAAGAGCTATCTGATCCTAATGTTATACGACTTCCAGTTTTCAAGATTCTCTTCTGACAAAGGGTGTTTCACAACTGAGAGATGAATGGTTTTGAAAAACAAGTATTTGCTAGGGGAGTATACGAGGTGGCAGAGGCCTGAGGGTGTCATCCTATCCTAGTTGGACTAAAACAATGTACAAGGGCTAATCACAAGTACCACGTGTGTTTAAATTTTTAAAAAATCATTACAGTAAAAGATGCACTGCTATTAATCCCCCTCAAAACACTCTCCCTCACTTTGAACACACTTAGCCCAACATTCTTTCTACTTTCTGAAGCAGTTCTACTTTCTGGAATCCATTCTTCCTACTTTCTGGAATCCATTCTCCTCTCTCTACAAGGTATAATAAAAAAATACAGTCAATGCTGCTGCCGAGTGCCATTCAAAGGAAAAGCGGTTCATAAAAACATTGTGGTGTATCTTCACCCACCTTAATCACTGAGTCTAGCACAGTACTGTGACAGGTAAATGGTTTTGAATTGATTAAGAACATTGAGGAAGCCATGCCAGCACAATGAAAGACACTCACGAAAAGCACTACCAGAACTGCTTCAGAAAGCAGCAAGAACAATGGGCTAAGTATTTTTGAGAGAGAACAGTGTGTGGCAATGTGTCTTTTACTGTAATAAAATTTTAAAATTTTAAACATTCACAGTATCTTTAATCATACCTCATATACAAACTTGAGGTGCTCAATAAATAGGAGCTGATTTTTTTTATGCAGAGTGCAAAAGTCATGTAAAGACTTGGGCTCATGAGCCAATCCAACCTTATTCTCGAAAGCTACCTCTGTTCTTTATTAGCTGTGAGACTTAGCCAATTATTTATCCTCTTGAGCCTCTCTTTCCCTTTCTCCAGTATCTACTCCACAGCTTTGTATTAAGGATAAAATGAGATAATGCCATTCAAGTGCAAAGCACAGTATCGTAGTCACTGTGACTTTTTTTTCTGATGCTGATGATCAAATCCAGGGCCTGGCATATGCAATGTAACTGCTGTACCACTGAGCTACATGCAAGTCCGTACTATGATCTTTTACCATCATCATCATCATCATCACCTTGGTTACTTTTCTTGTTGCTGAGACAAAATACCTGACACCCAAAGATAAAGGAGGAAAGGCTTATTTAGCTCACAGTTTGTAGAGGTTTCAGTCCGCAATAGGCTGGCTCCATAGCAGGATAGAATCAGAGCAGAAACAGTTCATGGTGGGCAGAAGATAAAGGTAAAGAAAGATAAAGGAACAAGGGACCACCACAGCTCTTTCCATGCCTTATATTTTATCCAGGCTGCTTAGGGTGGGTAGAACTCACACCCTTAATCCTAGTACTCTAGTCCTACCATTGCACTGTGAATCAATTCCAGCATCACACAGTCGAGATCCAGCCACCTCTGAAAAAGCCTCACCTATGACCACATGAAGCTTTGGGGGAACATCTAAACACAAATAATAACAATCATTATCATTAGCATTATAGCACAGGGATTAAGGATAAATGTTGAAAATGTTGTAAGTTTCTGGGCCTTGTGAACAAAGGACACATCTGTGCTTTGCCTATAATCCCTCGGGCTCTCCCACATTGCTCTCCCACATCTTAGATTTTGCCTACTTAGTCCCAGTAATTCCATCAATAATGATAGTTCTTTTCAATATACAGTAAAGAGAAATTGCTGTGCTCTGGCTTTGACCCCGAGCAGCTACGCTAACAACTGTTACCCAAGCAGTGCATCTCCTGTGGGCAGCACTGGAAATATCAACTCTGAGGAGAACTTCTCCAAATAGTCAAGTTTGTAAGATGCTTTTTTCTCTTCCTTTGTATATCCAGGTCTATGGGTAATAATCTCAAGCTCAAGAGAGACAGCCTGTATTTCCAAATGTCACAATTTGGTTCTTTTTGCTCTCATTGCTGTTCAAGGTCAATAATGACCTTAACTTCAGAACTTTTTGTTAGGTCATTGATACTTCTTAGATCCCAAAGCCTTTCCAGGCTAACTTCTTTGGATGGGGTCACTCTATGATCCCGGAGGGAAGCAAATGGCTGCTGGCAGCAGGGACAGAGCCCTTCATGGCCATGTAGACACCATGAAGCAAAGGGAACCCTGGGTTAAGATTCTGCAAGCCTTGTCCCAGGGCACCATTTTCCTACTTCTTGGGGACCTTGGACAAACTACTCCATTTCTCTGGCCCTCAGTTTATTTATCTCTAAAAGGAGCAAGTTGGCTAGGTGGCTGCTTACCAGAAATTATAATTGATCTTATCCTCTGGTGTTGTTCCATCTCATCGCAATGATTTAGTCTGCTTTGTGCTGTTGAAGAGACGATTATAATATGACTCTGTTCTCATGTAGGGTAACTCCGATCACATGCCTCCTTCTCTATTCCTGGCCAAAGTAATACATTTTGGGGAAAATACATTTCTTAAGTAGCCTATTACAAATATATTTCTTAAGAATCAACCCTTAGTTAACTTGTTTGTTCTTTTACTCATCCAGAAATATTTATGGGATGCTACACAGCCAGGCAGCATGCTACAGTCAGGGATACAGTGATGTACAAAACAGACACAGCCATATAGCCCTTAGGGGCAAATGGAGGCAAAAGAAAAGCAACTGCATACATCCTAGCTTGTGCCGGGATGCAAGGGAGAAGTTCCTGGAGAAAGTGAAGGAGACCCAGGGGGGAGAGGAGGGGTGACCAGCAGGGTGAACAAATAAGGAGGATGATGTCAGATAAGAGAGAATGCATTTCAGAGAGTTCTAAATTTACAGCTGTGGCCTCAGCTCACTGGGGTTGCATACATATACATATATAAATTGAAGACTTAAGCTATAAACTGAGCAGAAGAGCTGGTTCATTTGGGAGCAGTAAAGGTTTATATTCTCTGGGAAATGCCATGTGTAGAGATTAGCCAAAGACCAAGAAACAGGCCTAGACAAAGACTTTTGTGCAGAAACACAGCAATGACGAACAGCAAAGGCCTGCACATGTTGTTTTTCCCAAGTTATAAATACTTCTTCTGGTGTATGGGCCAACTTAAGAGAAAAGCGACTGGGTCTTATTTGACTTTGGTTGATCAGAGCCTAGGTGAGAGCTTAAAACTTAGGAGTTGTTCACTTAGTATTAGTTGACTGTTTAATTGATTTGTTGGTTGGGACAGAAGGAAGGGAGGGAGGGAGGGAGGAAAGGCTGGATATATGGTTGGATTGTTGGCCGGCTGGCTGGCTGGCTGGATGGATGGATGGATGGATGGATAGATAGTTGGGAGAAGAGATGTAAAATGTCTAGACCTGTATCTAATAGATACACATAAGTGGTAAATATACTTCTCTTGCCCTACAGCATAAAAATACCTAATTTTTGTAAATACTGAAACAATTGTGTCTATAAACTTCCACTCATTTAAGCAATTTTAATAAAACTATGTGCAGAACAGTGTTTCTTTGAGGAAAAAAAATACCTATTGTTTCACCTGTGTTTCATTTGCACAAAAAAAAACAAAATAAGAGTGCATTCTGCATAAAACTTGCCACCATGTGTAACATAGCTGAGTACTAACCCCTTAAGAAAAACAAATAATTAATGATTTGGCATAAACTGTAATAAATAGTTCTGGTTTCACTTTGGGAGTAAAAGAGACCCTACAGATCATTACAAAAGCCTGTTTTGAATACTATTTTTTAATAACAAATCACCTCAAATTTGATGAAAAATATCCCCCCCGTATTAGGGTGACAGATACCATATATATATATTGAGACAGGTCTCCTATATAGCCCAGGCTCGCCTTGATCTCATGGAGATCCTGCTGCCTCAGCCTCCCAAGTTCTGGGATTACAGGTGTATGCCCACCAAGCCCAGCCAGCTGACAGGTTCTACTGGCTCAGAAATTAGGACAAGCTACCCTGGGGAAGGCGTGCCTTTGCTCAGCTCTTGGGAACCCTAACTTGGAACGCTCAAAGGCAGAGGGGCACTTGACAACTAGAGTCCAGAATCCTCATCAGAAGGCTCTTGCATTCAATATGTGGTGCCCAGCTAAGCTGAGCTGCACACTGAACTCAGCTGGGCTAACGGGTGTCTAGCCGAGGCCTCCCCACATGGCTTGAGCTTCCCCCAAACATAGTAGCCCTGGGGTAGCTGAAATTCTAGCATAACAGTGCATGCTTCAAGTGTAAGGCTTCCAATAGATGAAGGAGATCTTCATTGCTTTTTATGATCAGTTTTTATCACCCCATCAACTTCTGGAGGTTACAAGTCTATCCAGGTTTCTGAAGCGAAGCCATAAACTGCACCTCTTGATAGAAAATGTGTCAAAGAGTTCTATAGTCATTCTTAAAACCCTACATGACTAGTTCTTAGAATCCGAACCTAAGAATCCCAACAGAGGGCAACCTCCTCTCAAGTAACCTCATCACTCTTAGGGCAGTATTTTCATTGACATATGTCGTTTGCTTTTTGTGAGGAATTGGGTCTCCACTTCCTGTCATGCCTGGAGTGTGCTAGCAACATGAAGGCAAGAAAACTCTACCCTCCCTTCCTAAATGCAGTGCTCAGCTTGGGTCATCCCAGTTTTGGGAGGGGAACCCTCAGGATTGGTGGAACCAGTGGCAGGAAGCCTTTTTAACAATGGCAACAGCATTGTGCTAGGAAGCCAGGGCAAAGCGTGGAGCACAAAGGAACAGCCTGCAGCCAGGCGCACGCGCATGCCCAACGCACTGACCCGCACCAAGATCCCACCCACCCCACCAGCACTCCTTCTAAGGATTTTGGCCGCTGGACTCAGTCCTTTTGCCAGGGTGTGATAGTTTTCCAGAAAAACTCAGGGTCAGGGGAATGGAGCAGTTTCCTGTGGGTTCAGGTTTTTAAAGATATGTCGTTTGGGCTGAAGGACTCCTGTGAGATGCTCTTTCTCAGCCCTATCAGGGGGCATTAGAAAAGGTGGTGGGATGCCAAGACCTTGAGGTCGGGGGTCAGAAACTGGGGCTTCACACTCACTGGCAACAGGGAGCTGATGAGGTCACAATGTGGAACACCAGATTTATATGACCCCCTGGGCTCTGTTCAGCATGATGTAGCAGCTCAGAAGAACCAGAGGTGCATCCAGGTTCTGTGAGTGTGTACGCATGGGCTCGGGTGACGGAGATGGTGCATCCCACCTGCCCCGCCGGGGACTCATGTACCTGAAGTGACGGGAATGCTGTGCTTGCTTTCACTACTGTCACCTCGTCCGCTGGTCCCAAATGAGCCACCCTGTATGAGATAAAGAATGGTAACGACCGCCTTTATTCCCTGCAGTCATCCAGGGCCAACTGGCAGAACCAGTACCAGTCTTCTAAGCTGTGCCTTGTTCGGGATAGTGCAGCACTATTAGCTACGTTCAGTGATAAGCACTCATTCACCATTATCTTAGAAACTGTTTGTGTTATCTGTTTTACTCAAAACAGCAATCCTGAAGTATCAAGTTTACCAAACAGTTGTACTGCTAAAGATTAAATTGGCTTTGTATAGGTACAGATAAGTCTAGAGAATGGTAGCAGTTCTAAACAGTAATATAAATAGCAATTCTCCAGGAAAAATATATAAATATATGTCTTTATGTATATAAAATATATAAAATATAATAAAATATATTAAATATATTAAAATATAATATATAATATATTGACATTATATGTATAAAGATATATATCTATCTATAATTATATATATATCTATATCTATATCTATATCTATATCTATATCTGTATCTATATCTATATCTGTATCTTTTTGAGACAGGGTCTCCTATATAGCCCAGGCTGGCCTTAAACTCATGGCAACATGGCAATCCTGCTGTCTCCGCCTCCCAAGTGCTGGGATTACAGGTGTGTGTGTGTGTGTGTGTGTAGAGGGGGGCGATGGAATTTTTCCAGTCTTACTTAATCATATATTAGCTGAGGGTAACTGGGTATTTTAAGGCACGCAAATTTGAAGCTTGAGTGGATGGCATACATCAGCACAAAATACAGTGTCCTGTGAGTGATCTAAGAAGCATTTGGGCCAGGCATGGTGTAATCCTTGCACTCAGGAGACTGAAGCAGGAGGATTGCCACAAGCTGCAGCTAGCCTGGACTGCATAGTGAGCTCAAGGCCAAACTTGATCTACATAGCAAGACCCTGTCTAAAAAAGCCAAAAAAAAAAAAAAAAAAATCATTTGGAAATAGGGAGAGTTGAAACCATCCTGTGAGACTCTGTGTGACATCTTGGAAAGTGCTACTCGTGATATGCCTAGAATGGTTGGTGACTCTTGAAAGTAGCTATGGTTTGTGCTTAGAAATGTGCCGTCTACTCCAAACTCGCCCAAGAAAGCGTGTGATAGTGTGATAGGAGTAAGGACTGTTCTTCGTCCAGCGTGAGTTACATGTGCACAGTAGGAGGCTGGCTGAGGGTGTGGAGCCCTCTAAGTGTTCCCCGGCTGCTCTGCTGCTGTGAGTCACCTTCTCCAAGAGTGTGAGGGGCCCCTTCCTGAGCCCAGGACCTAAGCCGCCGGCCACCCTGACCTCCCACAACCCATAAGCTGGTCCTCACCCTCATTCTGTTTGTTTTTCTAAATTTGTATCTTAAAACACATCCTTCTTGCCTTTCTCCTGAAAGCATCGAAATATTTCAGGACACACTCTGCTGTTTTGAGCATTTATGCATCTTTACTTCAATGACTTGTTCATTCCACCAAATCTTCTGAAGAATTGCCACTAATGATTAAAATACTTCCAGATCTTCTTACCTCTCTAGTGATTTCAATCAAATTAAAATGACTGCAGGTTTCGGAATTGTGCCAGGTCAGAATGGAACTTTTTACATTACATGAAGTAAATAGTCTTAAACTCAACACCTTCCCTAGACTGAGCCTCACTTTGAAAGCATCGCCTGTGTAATCCTGAAAGCTTATTGACTACATTACATATGCATATACACATGTGAAATGGTGCCAGGCAGGGTCTGACCACATCCAACTGAAAACTTAAATTTCACCTTTAATCTTCTGATGTAGCTACTGTTATTATCCACTTTCACATTTGAGAAAGTGAGGTACAAAGAGGTCGAATAACTTGACACAATGTTACCCAGCTGGAAAGAAGTTTTGAAGTTGGCATTTCAACCTAGTCAACCTAGCTCCAGAGTCTTCACGGTTAACAAAATATTCCTAGCAAGTAATACCTTTCCTTGTTTTTAGAGTTCAGTTGCCATTTCTGTTACTATGCATTTGACAAGCACACAGAATTTTCATCTGAAACAGTGTTAACCTTCTTACCTTATTCTTCAGATCGTTGAAAATCTTTTGCTATGGATAAAAATGTTAAAATAGAATTTTAAGACTGAAGTAAAAAAAATATTGTGCTTTAAAACTTTTGAGATATTTAAAATGCTTTCATCCCGAATCATTACTGAAATACTATAGAAACTAAAATCCTCATACCTATATTATACATATTTAGATGTAAATTTCTGGCTCTGGGTTAGTTTATTTGTAGAGAGTCTATTGTTATAGGAACATGATAATACTCATTCTTTATTCTTTTTTTCCTGACTCTTACTAATAATACTGTATATGATTAAAGCATCATGGTACAGTATTTTTATTTTAAAACATTTAGTCCAGATGGGCATAGTGGTGCACTCCTGTAATCCCAGCACTCCAGAGGCTGAGGCAGGAGGATCACTGCAAGTTCGAGGCCAGCCTAGGCTACAAAGTGAGCTCAATGCCAACCTGAACTGCGTAGCAAGACCCTATCTCAAAAAGACCAAAAAAAAAAAAAAAAAAAAAAATTTAGTCCTTTTGGCTCAAGGTGAACATATATTCAGGGATTTAATCTAAATGGTGTTTTTGTGTACAATAGTGACAATTTATGCTTTTTGGTGAGATTTTTAATTTCTATCAGTACAGGCCATAAAATAGCATGTTTTAGGCCTCAGAGAGAGTAAATCCTTCCCTAATACCTGCCAGATTGGAGTTTTCATATCCTAAAATGCTACATCATCATTTGTTTTGCATATCTCAGAGTTTCTGTTCAAAAAATAATCCAGCTATGAGATTCAGACCCAACACTTAGATGTATCCAGTTTCTAGCGGTCTTTGCAGTGTACCTCATTTTTCTCCTAAGGTAAAAACTGAGCTCCTTGTACAAATGTAAAACAAGACCAAGGAAACCTTGGAAGCCCTAGGAGCTCTTTGGGCTTGGGACCTGGCTTTTTGACCTGGATCTGCACCTAACTGACTGAAAACCGGGGAAAGTCCTAGGAGAGGAGTTCTTGTTTCTCTCTGGCAAATTTTGCTTTTCTCCCTCATTCCTATTATAAAAGTATTATAATCAAAGGAGTTTCAAAAGATAAAGAAATACAGACACTGATATATTCCCTAGTAGTGATTTCCTATGCATTTGGGATTTTCTATATATATCTGTAAGCACAAAAATTTTGTATCCTGCTCTTTTCCCAGAGCACATTATAGCCAACAACACTCTTCATAAACATCGTTTTGATTGTTGCATGACTGTCACACTTGCTTAGCTATTTCATACTGCTGGGACGTGCACAATATATTTCATGTTTAAATTAAAAATAATGATGCGATGAAGACTTCTGTATTTAGGATCATTTCCTTAGAATAGAGTCTTAGAAATTGAATTACTGCGTCTTAAAGTATATTAGTATTTTGAAACTCTTGATACACATGGCCAAATGAGTTTTTAAGATGATTTTAACAAATGTACTTTGTCTGGTAACTTCCTGCCTGTGTTCTACATGCTTTTCCATCTTTCTCTGCCCCTCTCCCGCTTTGTGTGTCCTGTAGAACCGGTGCAGTCTGGGTCAGCATGGGTACCGGTCAGGCCTGTTGTTACTTGGGGGAACATGGTGGCTCTTCGGGCTCAGGACCTGGCTTTTTTACCTGAATCTGCACCTAACTGACTGTGAAAACCAGGGAAAGTCCTAGGAGATTGGGCTGAAGCAGACATCTGCATTTATTGAGAAACATTTGTTGAGTGTTTTCTACGGTTCTTGGTATAAAAGAGCTTAAAATCCAGGACCCTTTCTCAGGATATTACACCCTCTGGGGGACATAAATATGGAGGCAGAACCACATGAAGCTTGAGTGTGAGTTCTGGAAGCAGCTGGTTCTGTGTTCAAGTGCTAGTTCTTATGGCATCAGCTTAAGTAGTGAGAGCTCTCTTGAGCTCCATTTCCTCTTATATAAAATGGGATAGTAACTGCTGAACCGCAGCTGTGCAGATTAAATGGTTAATGTGCCTGGCACAACCTGTACTCAGTAATTGTTAGGAGTTTTGTTTTTCTGTTGTGTTCTAATACATGTTGTGTTTTGTGTAGCAGGACATGTGTGTGCAGAGACACAGCTTCACAAAAGAGCAATAGGCCCTGAATCCTGAGCATTGGGAAAATGTGGAGAAGTAGGAAGAGGCACAGCCTGTGTGGGAGATCGAGTCACAGGCCACATCTAATGTGCTTTCCTGCTCTGGAAGCATATCGTGAGCACTGCAAAAGCATAATGGACTCCCCAGCCAGCATGTGTTTTGATGATAAGGTTGATGACTCCCCACACCTACCAGAAGGATATGCAAAATTGTATTGTTCCCATGATGAGGTTTTGTGGGGGAAAGAGGGGTGCAGTCTCTCCAGCAGATCCAAACATGGCTTAACCAAGATGGGAGGGACACAGAGCCTAGGGTTCCATGATGCTTGGGAGATGGAGCTGATTAAGAGTTCAAGCTATGGGGCTGGGGATTTAGCTCAGTGGCACAGGGCCTGCCTGGAAAGCATGAGGTTGTGAGTTTGATTTCCAGTATGGGGAGGTGGGGAGAGCTCAAGCTAGCTGGGACTTACACAGTTTGAACTTTCTACCAGCACCAGAGGAGAGACCATGCTGGCCCTCCCACTGACTTGAAAGTTCTGGCCAAATACCACAGATGGAAACAGGCTCTGTTCTATGAGGTAAAGTTTTATGGTGAGCACAGAAAATCCCAATGGATTTCTTCCACTCATGAGAGGGAAAACAGTCTCTGGATTACTCTCCTCACCCCTTTTCCCTTCTAAGTCTGCTCGGGAGGATGCACCATCCTGCTCTTCCATCCTCCCTCCTCTACCCCTGCTCTGTCTCCCCCACTGGCTCCCAGGAGCACCCTCAGTCAGGTTCCCTTAATCTAATTTGCGCTATGAGGAGAAGTTTGCATACAAGTAGCAGAGGCGTGACCAAAGGAATGTCCACATGTGGACATAACAAGAAAGCAGCCACTTAGCCTGCACTTCCCTACTGTTGTCAAGGTGATCCTTCATTTTCATGTAGCCAAATCGCATTGCTTTTTCTCAGTCTCTGTCAAACCCAACCTGTCAACCACATTAGCACAGCTGGTCCTCTTTCCATTTGTCTTCTGGGATATTAGACTCTCCCACTTTCTCTCTCTCTCTTTGGCTATTTCCTTCCCTAGGTCCTGGCCTTTTAATAGTTGACTCAGTCCTGTGACTTCTGCTGCTCTCCACCAGCATATACTCTCTTCCATCAGCCAGAGAAGATTCTCAGGAGCAGATCTCCAGCACTTCCTCTCCCTGGTGCCCCAGGTTTGCATGTCCGACTGTCTGCTCAGTGTTAATATATCTGAACCAGAGTGCCTGGCTTTCCCCTCACCAGGCCCTTCCCTCAGGCCCTTTTGATCTTCTTCAATAGAAACATCATATCGTTGCTTAGCTGCAGACCTGCACTGTGATCCTAGGCTTCTCCTGTTCTTGTGTACTTCGTACCCAATCTTCCAACATAGGAATCCTAGAGAGTCTGCCTCCAAATGACATCCAGACCCTGAGCACTTCTGACCCCTCCACAGCTCCTCCCTGATCCCAGGCCACTGTCTTCTTTCTTGGAGCTGCTGTAGTTGCCTTTAACTGCTTTCCCTCCTCCCACTCCATCTTTTGTTGTCCCCACCATGGCAGGCAGTGCAGACTTCTTTAAAGCTTAGATCATGCCACAACTCTGTTCAGAGCCCTACACTGGCTGGCTGCTCACATCACTCTGACTTGTAGTGGAAACCTTCCCACTCTCCCAGAAGCTCCCGGTTCCCTCACTCACTGCTAGTACAAGCACTCTTGCCATTATGCTCTTTGCTATTTCTTGATGGTCCTATCTCACAGCCTTTGCATTTGCTGCAGCCTTTGCCCAGAGTGCTTTTCTTGCAGATATCAGCATTGCTGGCCCATGGCCTCCTGCCAGTGTTTGCCCAGAGGTCACCTGCTGAATCAGTGACACCTTTTCTGACCTCCCTGATTTAAACTGCAGCTCCCCTCCCTCATCACTCCTTGTGTTCCTGCTTTGTGTTTCTGCATAGCGCATATTGTTCTCTAAAATGACATATAATATGTGTATTAGTTTTGCTTATCATCTTCCCTCTAAGAGGACAGAAATTTCTCTCACTTGTTCATTGCTCTATGACACTGGCCTACCACAGTGCCTGATAAAGAATAGACGCTCAGATGCTCCTTAAATAGTTGACACAAGAGGGAAGGGAGGGAGAGAAAATAGAAGGAAAGAAGGGAGGAAAGAAGGAAGGAAGGAAGGAAGGAAGGAAGGAAGGAAGGAAGGAAGGAAGGAAGGAAAGGTGATATCTAAGTATAATTTTATCACATGTAAAATGAAATAAGGTCAAATTGTGGCCAAACTGTCTTTCCCTGGAATAGCCACACTTTACATTAGCATGACTCTCTCTCTTCCCAGAGCAGGCAGTGCAGCCGAAGGCGCAGCATCATCACATGTACTCTAACATCCCATCTGAGAAGGGACAAGGGGGCTGCTGATTTAGCATGAGGCTGGGTTTCCCAACACACACATGCGAAGTCAATGGTAAAGTTTGAAAATCCCAGTCACCACTCACTCAAGAACCCAACCCAGAAATAAACATCATTTTATTTGGAATGCCCAGGCATCCATAGTTCAGAATATGCAGTTCTTAAATCTCCCCAGGATCTTTCTTGGGCAGAGTCAGCTGCACAGCTGTGAATGGCATTAAGGGCTATTTTGTATGGCAGATTGTTCACTGTACAAAGCACAGTAGAGGGTTTGAGATATTTTTAGTTGTGAAATTTCTAAATAGGCATCTCTGTCATTTACAACCTGGGATGGTTCATGTGTAGAAAATACTTGGTTAATTTGATCTTCTGTCTTTAGAGAAAAGTACACCTCACACCAGCTGCTGACCAGACAGAGTGGTAGACAGTAATTGAGGCTCTGTTTGGTGGATTCTGTCATGAACCTCTACATTGTCATGCTGTAGGGTGACAAGAAAATTCAATCTGGCAAACAGATTTCTCAGGCTCAACCAAGTGAGTTACAATGGAAGGACCAAGCACTAGAGAAATACACCTGGGTTCTGTTATGAAATTAGCCGTCATAAATGAGACACTGAGCATCTTAGCTTTTGTAATAATCCCATAGATAATCATTTGGGGCACTTACTTCTTTGGGCAGAAGTGAAGAAGCAGGTGACAAGAATGAAAATATAAAATAAAGGAGGTGAATATGGTACATAAAAAGAGAATGGCATAAGGAAGAGGGAAACAACAGCTGGGATCTTGATTAATAGCTGCTTCTTTAAATTTTACATGGTTTATTTGAATCTTAGTTTTGTGAAAATTCACCCAAAGTGTTGTAAAGCACTTTTAAGGATTTGACAAGTGTTTTGTTCTATTAGAGATAACTCTGCCATACTCTTAAGTTCAGCGTCTAAGAAATTTAACTAAGATTTTTTTTTAAAAGCTCCCATTTAAGGAAAATGTATTGCTACACTCTGATATAAAACTCCTTGTTGTTTACACAACAGCTGCATATCATAACAAAACAACAAAAAAGCAAACACTAACCACTACATGTTTAAATGTGTGAGACGCCTAATGCACACTTATCATTTTGTCTGGGATGTGGAGTATGTTTCTACATCAAATCAGTCTGTGAGAAATAACAGCCAAATTTGTTGACGTCCTTTTCCGTAGAACAGCTACAGAAATTATATGACCAAGAAGGCAATTCTAAGTTGTATTATCAGTCAACTCTGGAAGCATCAGATTATGTATCTGCTTCTATATACAGGGCACATGGGTCCATTTTAGAGAACATGGCCCTTCAATTTTGGGTGAATGATGACTGTTGAATGAAGTGAAGCAAGTTCTAGGAGGGGTGACAAGACTGTTCCTTGATGCTTTTGTATCCCTCATATTGAGGGTGGCTGTCTGTCCCTGGAAAACAATCTGGGCAGAAGCAGGGCATGTTGTGCCATCTGAGACAAAGGCCTCTCCATGTCTGACCAGAACACAGCAGGTCTGGAGGTCAGCAGGAGTGTCAGGTGTGAGCTGGGACTGCCACTGCCACACCATGCTGATGGGCTTGAGCAAAACCAGGATTACACAGCTTTCACCAGCACAGTGGTGGGGAGGATGGCAGCCCCTCCCCGCACTTTCTCCTTTCTCCGAGTTTGTAGTTTAGTCATACGTCTTTGTTGTCTTCCTCCTCTTTGGGGCCTGGAAACCACAAGTAAAGAAGATCCCAAACACTGCAAGGGCAGTTTTCAGGATGAACAAGGAAGATTTATTTCACACTAGGAGAAAGTATTCAGTCTGCTTATGATCAAACAGGCTGAGTTTAATAGTGTTGATAGAAGAAAACCATCCCTTTTGATTACCATTCAGCATTTTGGGCTTATTTCACTTAAAATTTCTAGTTTTCTTTTTACTTTCCACCAGGAATAGAGGACCAGATCTAGAGTACCACAGCAAAAAATAGAATGGAAAACCCCTATATCTGTACCCACGAGTCCTTTAGATATCTATAAAGAAGACTTTCACATATATGAATGAGTACAGCCCTTTGCTAAATGTCCCTGGATCTAGGCAAGAGTTATGGTTTTGTAGCACTGGGGAATATTATACAATCCAGAATCATTTCCTCACCCTAGCACCTCAGACCTATGTGTGAAAAGTGAAGTGATGGTCTAAAGAAAAAAGGCAGCGTGGTAACTTTTTATAAAATCAAAGTCATTTTGGAAGTAAGGAAAACAGAAGGATTGCTAAAAACTGGGTGTGTTTATTTTTCAGGCAACGGAACTTTCCTGAGTGTTGGCTTCATGTTAGTCACTGGAGACGGGGTTGATAGAAGGATGGGTTGTTTATAATTTTTTTTAAGTTTTGAAAGTTTGTAAAAAGTCTTCCAGGGGCAGAAAAGAGGGCTGAGTCTTGTCATCAGCTCTACTGGGTGCCTGGGACTTACTGGTAAAGGACATCAGGATATCTGATTCTCACTCCCTGCACATCCTAAGAGCAGCTCAGTTTTCTCATCTGTGAAATGAGAATAACTGCTCTACCTCCCTCATAGGAGAAAGAAAGGCATCGTATATGTATATATATTAAATTTCACAAATATACAGAGTTACTTTTAGAATCATTCCAGCTCCAAACCTGGCCTTGTCCCTGAGGGCCTATGACTGGGCCTGACCTAGAGGCAGGCTTCTCTAGTTTCCAGGGCTTTCTCTGGTCACCCAACAACTAGTCCAGAGGCAAACCCAAGGGACAAAGCTTCTGGACTTTGTATCAGGGTCTACCAAGAGTAGACCTACTAAATAAGTAGAGAATGATGACAGGAAGCCCTTGCACTGGTCCTTGATCTTCAGCTATTTTGTAGCTGTGGATATTTATTCACTCATTTAGTAAGTTCAGAAGGTACCTCCTTGATGTCAGGTCCCATGCATTATGCTAGGGTTTAATTGTGATGAAAAGAGCACACAGTCCTGATCTCATAAAGCCAGCAGGCTAGTGGGAGTCCTAGCTCATAATTTGAAAGTCATACTGATAAGTGTGTGGTTATACATGCTCAAGATGACAGCAGGAAGGTGGTGGGAGGTGAGGCTGGAAAGGTGGCAGGGCCAGGACCGCAGAAGTCTCGCTGGTCATGGTATGTTTTTCACCTCTATCTTAAGAATCTGTAAAGGTTTTAAGTGGTGCGATGTGGACAGTGGGATGAATGGAAACATGATAACGTTTTGAAGACACATTGATTGCTCTGGGGAAGGGAGTATTCGTTCAAGAGCGTTTGCCACGTTCATACTTCTGCTTCTATCAATTCACCTGCATCACAGCACTTGGGATGTGTGCAGTGATGGTTAGCTCTAGGAGTGCATTGTGATCCTCTGGAAGATTTTTTAAAGGCTGGATCCCAGTCCCAGAAATTTGGGTTTAATTGGTCTGAGATGGAGCTTGAGCATATCTTTTTGGGGGGTGCATTTACTGCCCAGATGATTCTATCAGGCAAGGTTTGAACGACAGATTCAGTGGAAGGAATAAAATGAGGTTCTCCAAGTGGCATCCCAACAACCTCAGCATCACCTGGGAACTTGGAATGCAGTTTCTCCCTCCTCCCACGGATTGAACTAGAAGCATTGGGGTCCACACAGCAGCAGTTTACAGAGCTCCCAGGGACTCTGAAGCCACCCAGGTGTGAGAAGCACAGCTGTATGGCGTTCAGGCAGGGGCTGTGGATCTGCCTTAGTCTAGTTCAGTAGCTCTTTGATGAGGGGCAGATCATGGAATTCTTCTGACCCTCACTCAGTCTTTTCACTTCTTAAAAAAAAAAGGTAGTGTTAAAGGAGCTCAGAGAGTACGCAGGCTGCTAAGGCTTTGCCATACATGCACACTAAATCTATTGAAGTGTTTGTAATGTATTTTATTAAATCATTCCTGGATCTAGAACATAACAACTGGAGGAAACTCCAAAAACTACAGAAAATAATATAAAAAGAAATGAAGATCAATGAAAATTTCTCCACCCACAGATAAACTGTTGCTCATCTTCAGCAGTGTGGTGTGTGGGAAATATTTCAGCATGTTTCCTTCTGATAGTGGCTGTGTGCGTCTACACGGAAGCGGGAGTCAGACTATATGCAGTTCAGCAGGCTCTATCTCATCTAACATGATGTCAGCATGCATCTTTTCATCATTGAATGTTATTTTCATCATCTTAGTTAATGTTCACATCATATTCCACAAATTTTCCTTTTTCTCTTTTTTTCTTTTTTCTTTTTGGTCTTGTTGAGACAAGGGTCTTGCTATGCAGTTTAGGCTGGCCTTGAGCTCACTTTGTAGCCCAGGCTGGTCTCAAACTCAGAACGATCCTCGTGCCTCAGCCTCCTCCTGCGTGCTGAGATTACAGGCATGTGCCACCACACCCAGCTTCATATTTCACAAATTTTTATACCATAGTTTACTTAACCTTTCCCTTATATTTACTCTTTTGGCTTTTGCTCATTTTTGATATTTTCTCAGTTCTCTCCATATATTTAGATATGTGTGCCTAAAAGAATTCTAGAACTAGAATCATTGTCTCAATGCACATCAACTCTTACATTTTTTTCTTTTTTTTTTTTTTTTTTTTTGGTTTTTCTCCGGTACTGGGAACCGAACTCACGACCTTGCGCTTGCCAGGCAGGCGCTTTGCCGCTGAGCTAAATCCCCAGCCCCCTCTTGCATTTTCTTGATTCATTGCCACTCCCCATCCCCTGTCCCCCCACCTCAGTGTTCACACATACAAACTGTCAGAAACATCAACAGGATGTGAGAGAGCTCAGGACATTCTCACCCACATGGGAAATACTGATTTCTACTTTATATACTGCCAAGACACACAGCAGCCTGCAGTGTAGGTGGCCATTGTATAAAGGAGGGTACTACTCAGGCTGACAACACCCCAGAGAGATTCAAACTCAAGGTAAACGAGTGTTAAGGGCCCAGGAGCACAAACACTGGGATTGGAATAGTGGCGGAGACTGTCCAGGGACAAAGGTGGCATGTCAGTAAGCTCTCTTTAAAATGCAGCACTAGTGTCTTGGTTACTTTTCTCTTGTTGCTGAGACAGAATACCAACATCCAAAACTAAGGAAGGAAAGGTTTATTTAGCTCACAGTTTGTAGAGGTTTCAGTCCATAATCAGCTAGCTCCAAGGCAGGGTGGCATGGTGAGAGATAACAGTTCAAGGTGCCAGGAGGCAGCAAAACACAAAAGCCAAAGGGGAGAACAAGCCTCTTTTCCTCCCTTCTATTGTATGCAGGCTACCCGCCCTCAGGCAGATGTAGCACTCACACTATCTCTGTGCCCTCCTCTTGCACAGGATGAGGATGTTTACAAAGTGAGGACCCTGGCCCCCTGCTGAGTCTCTTAGTTAAACTTCTTAGTTAAACTTCTCAAGTTGACACAATGTATCAACCATTACAACTGGAACATACTGGGAGTCTATGGAAGGATTGTGGCCTGTGATAATGCACCTTCTCTAGAACTGGTACCGGTAAGGCAGACAGTGGATGCTTTTGGAGGAAGAGGTGGCTAACCAGAAGCCAGGTGAGGAGAGGGCCAGCGAAGGTCTACGATCCCCCTCGCTGTAGGATGCTGGGTCATTAAAGTCAGAGCCAGGAAGGGCATTCTTCCCTGTCCTACCACCACTTTGTCTTGAGCACCCTACCTGTCCACAGGCTCCCCCAGAGCTCTGTTTCCCAGCTTCCTCTCACTCACCCATCCTTTCCTCCTTGTCTTCATCTGCCAAACGTTCACACCCATCATGTTACCTGATTCCCTCCTGGATCCAGGGTCCTTATCATCGAGAGAAAGGAGGACAGTGAGAGATCTTAGAAAATAAAATTCAACCCTTCTTTACAAGAAAAAGAAACAAAAAGGAAAGGGAAGTGGCAGGCCTTCACTATCGATTTATGGCCCTACCCACTTGCCATAGTATCTTTAGCAGGAGACAGGAGTGAGCAGAAGTCTCTTCTGTAAAAAATCAGCCCAGGGATCCCCACCTTGTGATAGTTAGCGGGCTAACAATGGGGAGGAGAGTAGTTGTGACACTCACTTGCCAGAGATGTTCCCATGGGGTGCTGTTGCGGGGAGAGACAGTTTAGAAGGTGGTTAAGAGTATAGATTGAGTACAGTGACAGCGAACCTTTTAGATAATAGACAGCTGGCTGTGGCATGTGTGCCATAGGTTTGCCACCACTGGTTTAGTGTATACCCCAAGGAATTAAAAACAAGGGCTCAAACAAAACTTCTACAAGAGTGTTCTTAGTAGCACCATTCACAGTTGCCAAAACATGAAAACAATCTAAATGTCTTGTCAAATGATGAATGGAGCCACAAAACGTGTGTCCGTGCTACAGCACAGAAACTTACAAACATTATGCAAAATGAAAGAAACCAGACACACAAACCACATAGCATGTGGTTCTTTTTATATGAAACACTAAGAATAGGCTAATTTATACAGACAGAGAACACACTGGTGGTTCCCAAAGGCTGTGAGAAAAAGGGAGTGGACAGTGACAGCTAATGGGCAGAGTGTTCATTTGGGTGGTGTGAGACGGTCTGGAACTTGATAGTGGTGAGGACATTGTAGACATTGTACAGTGCATTAATTGCTACTGAATTATACATTTTAAAATGGTAAATTTTTATGTTATGTGTACTTTACCACAATAAAACAGTTAAAGAAACTTGCTCTAGAGTGTTGGGGGCATGCAAAGACCTAGTTAGCTCTGCCTACATTCTACCAGTTACGAGTGGCCACAGCCTTGGAGAAGTTACTTAAACTCTCAGTTCCCATTTCCTAACCTGGACAGTGGAGGTCACTGTAACAGTAACCATCTGTAGGGTTAAACATCCTAAATGAGTCTAACTATGTAAAGTACTAATCATACATAGCACATAGTAAGAATGCTTCAAATATATGTGTTATTCATTTAATCCAGAGCTTCTCAACTGAGGCAACTTTTGCCTCCCTGGTGGCATTTGGCAATACCTGGAGATACTGCCAATGATCACAACTGGGGGTGTGCTAGTAGCATCTAGTGAAGAGGGGCCAAAGATCCTCCCACATATCTTACAATACAGAGGATAGACCTCCACCCCAGCAGAAATTATCCTGATCAAAATGTCTGCAGTTCCAGGGAGAATCCCTGGTTTAAACAGAACATGTAGAGAAACTTGCTTCATTCCATGAGTGTATAGATAAAATAGGTCAAATGGAAATTTCTGTTAGAAAAAGACGGTCAGCAAGAGTATTCAGTGTCCACTGTGTACAGAGAATGCTGTTTTTGACCTTGTGGGAGATGTAAGGGGGACCAAGGAGCTGCCCTCGAGGGGCGTAGATGAAGAGGAGCTCTTTGTGAGTGCATTCTGTAAGAGGGAGGTTTTTACCAAGAGATTTTTGTAATCATTTTTCTTTGATAAGAGGGTGACCTGAGGTCAGCCACACTACTCACAATCATGCTTGTGCCAATACTAATACTTACAGTCCTCTGCAAAAAGACCCTTGAGGGAACAGTGTGTAGTTCTTGCTCATGTCTAAATGTGGCTTGTGTTTGCATAAATTGTATTGAATAAATATCTGAAAAAGAAATCACTGTCATAAATAAAAAATCACTTGTTCTCAGTAAAGACTCAATAATAGAAAATATGAAATCTTGTGTTCGCCCAAATACCAAAAGGAGAAGGAGACCCCTTTTGCTCACTTTCCGCTTCAAAAGTTAACCAGATTCTGAAAGTGCACATTCATATAATTAACATAGTTCAGATCACAGCATTTGTTCTTACCCAACGTGGCTGGCTGGCCATCACAGGATGGGTATCTCTTGATTTGGCTAACAGTGAAAGTTGGTAGATCTTTATTTCTCAGCTCCATCTTTTTACTTTTAGGCCAAGCACTGGAAGACTTTCAAAGGTATGCCATGCCTCTGCTTGAGCCCTAGCAGTGACAGCTGTCCTTCTAGATTGGACAGTGAGGAGGAGGGCTAAGGAATTTGGTGGAGCCCATCAAGAGGGCAACTTTCTGGAGGTTCAGGTCCTTGGAAGCAGAGGCACAGGAAGGGCGTGATCACAAGGGAGAGTGGGAGACACCGTGCCATGCAAGTGCCTCTGCCCGCCTTCCTCCAGACCTCTGGCTACCTACAAGAGCAAATGCTTCCCAGCACCTTTTATTTATTCAGTGCCTGCTATGGCAAGGAATCTTTTTTTTTTTTTTGAGACAAGGTCTCGCTATGCAGTTCAGGCTAACCTTGAGCTCACTTTGTTGCCCAGGCTGGCCTGAAACTCACAACAGTCCTCCTGCCTCAGCCTCCCGAGTGCTGGAATTACAGGTGTGAGCCACCACATCCGGCCAAAGAATCTTACTAGACTCTCTTGTAGGGGGAAACAAGGGCAAGTTAAGCATATGTGTGTCACGGTGCGTCCTCAGTATGACATGGGAGTAAGATCATCACTGTGATACAAGATAATGACAAGTACAACCTGAGAAATGTGGATAAAACACCATCAGATTTCAGAAGACAAGTTGGGAGTTTGAAAAAGTCTTTTGGGGGAGGGTGGCATTTGAATTGCAGTGTGAATGTGGGTGAAGATGTAGACTGCAGAAATGGTAATAGTCTAAAGAACAGAGCAAGCTACCAAAGTGAGAAGCTGAGTATGTCAGAAGAGACTTTGTTGGATTTAGGTAGGGAAATAATATGAGCTGAATATTTGGGGGGCTAGCTCATGGAAACCTACAATGTCAGGATGTGTTAAGTGACAGAGAAGCATTGGAATTTTCTGAGTAGAATGGGAGGGGTGTTTGGATTAAGAAGTGTCCTGCAGCTGTGTGCAAGGTAGACCAGAGTGATGACGAGGGTCTGCATTATTGTGGGGCTGTCTAATGAATGTGTCAGATAAAGCATGTGGCCACACATGAGGCCATGGTGTGGCAGCAAATCACTGTACTTAGCAGGGCACAAGTTTAGAACTGTAGACTCTGAATGTAGATGCTTTGGGTTCTAGTCCTGGTTCTGCAATTTAAACTAGTTGCATGTCCTTGGGCAGAGTATAATAACTCTCAGTGCCTCTCTTCATCCATAAAATGTGGATAAAAATTTTGCTCTTCATATCCATGTACTGAAGATGAAATAAGTATGAGCATTAAATACATTCTGAGTAGCATCCAGCATAGCTGAAGTTATTATGCTCACTATAAAACATGGCTGTTGTTTTTGAAGGTCATAGAAGATAAAATAAGAGAAAGGACCTCTGAAATGACAGAAATGATGGTGGGATACAGGAATAGAGAATTATACTAGGAAAGTATTGATTTTTTTGTTACTGTCCAAAAGGCTCCTTGAAGGGCTTTGGTGAGATATGGAGCTATGTCCAAGCAGGGGCAGGATGAAATTTACAGAATGTTCATCTCCATAATGGTCCAGCCATCTGTGTTCTTCTTTCTTTCTAGCTCCTAAAGTATTGATTTTACTGTCTGGTATCAGCTGCATTAAAGTTCAGCAACCTATCAGGAGTACTACCAAGACATCATGTCTTCCCCACTTTTATTAATAGAGGGTCTTAGGATCAAAAACTGTGGTCCCACAGGAGGCCATTAAGTAAATGATGCTTTTAAGAGCAAGAAGGACATTTAGATAGGCTAGGACAATAAGAGGATGAGCATCAAAGATGTTTAACTTAAAAAAAAAAATGGTGGTGCTTGGGGTTTAGTTAAGGAATTCTTGTGGGTTTAGGTAAGGAATGTCTTGTCTTTGTGGGTTCTGTGGGGATGGGAGGAAGGAGGAGAAACAGGGAAGTATCTTAGAGCAAGACCTCCTGCCTCTTACTTTGCAACTTGGACTGTAAAACTCCAAGCTGAAATGTTTTGCTCTTCTTTGATACCCCATTCGGTGCTCAGCCTGTTCCAATTTAATGCATGCATAAGAATAAAGATGAAGCTTTCAAGTGCTGGGGTAGACTTGAAAAAAAGAGATGAGGCTTTATCTCTGTAAGATTAAGCAATCATTAAGGTTTAAAGGTTTAATCTGCTGGAGTTCAGCCCAGGATAGAGATCAGAGACCCAGGATAATTGGATGCAGCCTCAGACTTTGAACATCAGAGGTAGTTGGGTGTGTGTGTGTGTGTGTGTGTGTGTGTGTGTGTGTGTGTGTGTGTGTGTGCTTGCGTGCTGTAGTAGTAAGTAGGAGCAGTCTCTCCTTTGCTATGTGCCAGGGCAAAAAGAATAAAGCCAGTTGCCCCTGCCTCCCTGATCCTCTGTGACTGACTGGACACAGCTTCTGGGGGTTGCTGCTCACATGAATGTGTGCTATTGTTTCAGGCACACGCCAGCCTTAAGAAATAGCACAAAACAGGCCCGTCCTTATTCAGCAGCAAGCCCCCTCCATCACTCATACTGGCCCTTCCAGGTCACATGTCGGGGCCTCTGCAGACAGGACGCAGCTGCCTCAAATCTGCTGCCTAACATTAGCTGCGCTTCGAAAACCCTGACAGCAGGGAGCTTCCCAGACTCTGCAGGGGAAACTAGAGAAAGCTGAGACCAGGCACTATGTTCTCCCAGGAACTGTGGCTGGAAAATGAGAAAAAGTGTGCTGTGGTTCGGAAGTCTAAGCAAGGCAGGAAACGCCAAGAGCTCCTGGCCGTGGCCTTAGGGGTGAAGGTGGGAGTCAAAGGCAGCTTGCTTTGGCCTCCTCTCAAACTCTTTGCCTGTCCACAGATCTCCTCCTTGGTTCGAAGGGCTGCACTTACACACAACGACAACCACTTCAACTATGAGAAGACACACAACTTCAAGGTAAGCCCGTGTCCTTTCTTCTGCCATGCCAGGACAGGTGGGGAGGGACTGTGGATGCTTTCCATCTGGTCTCTGGTGGTAAACACAGGCAACTGCGAATTCCTTTGTTTTTCACATTTAGCTTCATGCTTACCACTGTACCTTTGTGTCTAATCAAACTGGAGCTCTTAGGACGCATTGTGCTTGATCCTTGTGCCTGGAAACACCTATGTGTATATTGACTTAATTCTGGAGAATTAGGCCCATTTCCTCTTCATCTTCCCATAGCCAGTGAAAGAAAAACAGAGCATGCCCGATCTGTGGCATTTACAGGAGCCCCGGTGAAAGGCCAGCAGTACTTTTCCATTCAGAGGAGCAATAAAAGGGTATTGCTGTCTCTGGGCAAATGAGAACAGTTGCCGGTTTCAGATTTTGTGTTTTGTCTTTTGTTTTCAGTGATGCTAACTCCCTTCACTTCTGTGTAGACAGCTGTGAAAGCAAATAGGGACAAGAGCTACCATCCAGTGCCTTTTGTGTGTGCTCCGGGTACAGGGCACTCTCACAGACTAGCCAAGCTGGATCCTCTTCTCCAGACCAAACAAAAGATAGGGTAACCTGGTGGGAAATTAAGTGTATTTTCCCATGTGTATCTACAAGTGGGAAAGACTACTATCTTCATTTTAGACCAGCACTCGCAGATCTGACCTTTTGTCAGAAAATTATGGCCTGCTTCCTTTCCTCTACCATGTCGTCCAGGAGGGACTTGTAAGGGAATCTGATGCTGAATTGCCTAGCATAGGAAGCTGCCGGGGGACGGGGGAGGGCAAGACAGACTAGTGTTGCAGATTTACCCCAGGAAAGGGACTGATGATTTGGAAATGGGAGAAATTAGAGTTAAAGGATCCAGGAAGAAAAGAATAAGCAGGAGACGCAAAATGTGAATTGCCTTCTTTTTTAACTCTTAATTTCCATTAGGGCCAGTAGCCTGAATGACTGTTGGAATTAGGTAATCTTTGGTCAGAGACAAAAAGGGAAACCAGTTTTCTTCCATTGCTTACTGATCCTTCATAAGAACAAATGTGCATCAGTCAAATATACATTTATGTTAGTTTGCGCTGTTTCCCTGCTTCTGTTTTTAGACAGCGAGGGGTTCCAGCATTTGCATGCTGTGCTTGAACTGAGGGGTGGAATTATTCAGCCCTACGTATTTAGCACTCGGGTAAAGAATTTCATTATATAGGTCTTCTTCCATCTCAGGGCTCTTGATGTTTCTCCCATCACTGAATTGTGACAGGTCTAATTTGGAATCTCTAAAGTCTATGGGTTTTTTCTCCTTCCTGTTTTGTATGTCAACCCTCATTAACCTTTTTACCTTAAGAAAGTGTTTTTGTGACTTTTGGCAGAAATCTCTGACTTTTTTGTTTCCTGTGGATGCACTGACATGGGTGAGAGGGTGGATCTTCTTGGACTTGTAAGTCCTTTTCCTTCCTCTTGAAAATTCCAATTAGTTCTCCTTTACGTTTCATTGGAATTCTGCCCTCCCATAAAGTTTGCATAGAATAGATTCTCCGTCTACTTTCTGTGTCTGAGCTGATGTTAAAAACATACATGCATATGTAGTGGATTGGTAACTTAAAAATCATTGTCCATTTTTTTCCTCTTAGATCTCTGAGTGGGAAATGACTCTTAAGGCCTTTTAAAACAAAAAGATGGTTGGGTCTTATTTCTTAAATAATGCATTTGCTAATGTGTTGTCATAAATATTAGTCCTTAGAAAACACCAGCAGCTTTTTAAGATGTTGGCTTAAAAACTCAGAATCTATTCAATGTGGCTTCTTTTAACTTACAGCTATTGGGAGAAGAGAAGGCCCAAAATAGACATACTCTTCAAGAGAGGACGCATAAGCTAGACAGGAGCATGTCGCCCCATGTTCTAAAAAGTCGTCTGAAACTTGCCAGACCCTGGAGTAGCTTGTGGCATTGAATGGTACTGTCTGTGCCACTGTCCCTTTGAAGAAGTGGCTGGAACCAGAGGAGGCGTGCCCTTTGTCAATCCTGGCCCCTTCCATCCCATCTTTTTGCTTTCTCTTCATCCTCCAGGAACTGAAAGTGGAAACTTTGTATGGGCTTTGGAAGAATAGTATAAAAACAGGTCTGTGCTATAATTACAGCAATGGAGTTTTAGAAACAAACCATCAACCAAAGGGAGAAATCTCAAACAGAGGCCCCACCAATTTGCTTGAGAATTGTGTTTTATAGCTTAATTTTACATTAGCTTTTTATTTATGTTGATTTCTAATAGTTTTTATTCTGGAACTTTCTTGAGTTGTATTCAGGTTACAGGAGGATAGCATGTCCTGCCATAGAGTAAGTGTTCAATAAAAATAACGAATGATCATATTTTTATGCTTGTCAACAAATATGCCTTGCTGGCACCCATCTGCACTCCTGCCTGAGGTTCACGTCTGCCGGGAGAGCCTGAGGCCTCATCCCATGACGAGATTTTTTCCCTCGGTCAGGTCTACTCCCCTCAGTACAAGGTCTTCTTCCTTATTTTATCCTAGAACGAAGAGAAGCGAACAGAAACTCCTAGCATTCTACAAGTTGGCAATTTGTGCCCTCTCTTCTTTGAAACATCCCAATGGCCGGTCCATATCTACTGTGCTTCTTTTGAAACAAGCACATTTAGGAAAAGCTGCAATTGAGCCAGAATAAAAGTTTTTGAAGGCAAAAGTCATACCTCATTTCCTGAAATAATTATGCACAGTCCTTTTAAAACATTATATTATACTGATGCAACTTTTGTCCATGGTAGGCCTGAATATTTTAGGGTTGCTTGCACCTACTAGACACCCTTGAAGAGGTATTTATTGAAGGAATGGTGAAATTAGCAGACTGCACTCTAAAATGAAAACTGTCAAGAAGAAAACCACTCCACTGTTCAACTCTTTTTACAGTTGAAATTCTATTTCCTAGCTGGCTGAAGTAGTCTTTTTTAATGGACTCTTTTAATGGACTATCCCAATAACACCTTGTGGCTGAGTTCCACACAAATCTCCAGAACAGCAAACCCCAGAGCCCCAACAATCTGATTGGCTGTCGTTCCTGCCCACCCTTGGTACATGAGGTGCTGTAGCTGGCTTAGCACTTGACCACCCGTGATCTTTAGTAAAGGTGTGAGTTCTTTAATCCTCAGCTTCCTCATCTGCAGAAAGGGAGTACTATGAGGTTTAAAGAACACCTGTAAACTACTTATCCTCATCTGTGGCACCTTATAACAAGTATTCATGATTAACATCTATTATTAGTTTATTATTCATATATTGTGTCTCTCACTTCCCCCAATTAAACAAATTATATATATGAGGATTCTATTAATTTCCTGTCATAATAGATGACCACAAACTTGGTGGCTCTCAGTTTTTGAGGCTAGCCATGTGAAGTCAAGGAGCAGGCTGGGTTGTTTCCTTCTAAAGGTTTTGCAGTCCTCCCGCGTCTGTTTCCTACCTTCTGGTGATGGCTGACAATCCTGTGAGTTCCTTTGGCTTGCAGTGTGGACAGATGACGTCACTGCAGCTTCCGCCTCTGTCTTCATATCATCATCATCTCTCTGTGTCTCTCTAAGTCTGACTCAAGTCACATACGAGTTATAGGACCAGTAGTATTTACATTTGATGTATTTACATTTGACCTTGTTTTAATTGTATCCTCAAAGCCCTATTTCTATAAGGCCATATTAATAGAGCCCAAGAGTGAGGATTCGACTGTACTTTTCTGGGAGGACACAGTTCAACCCATGACTAGGACTGGTTTGGTAGTTTCAGGAGCCTTCAATTAGAAGGATAACTAGCTTCATCCCAAAGGATGCATCCTCAGAGCCATGAGTTAAAGTTCACTGCTTTATTAAAAGTTTTCATGCCCACCCCCAAAAAGTTGTACTCTAATTGCTAAGTGCCAATCCCTTGGTCCAGACATGGCCTGGGACTTAGAGAAAGTTTTGTTGCTGTTAACGCTTCACTGTTGTGACAGAAAGTGATGAAATGTAGTCATTCTCGGTCTCTCATCTTTCCTAAGTATTTTTTCATATGGAGAAGTATGGTAAGGGCATCAAGAATCTTTAAAATACCTGGTAACCTTCCATTTTTACTAGTAAATCGGAAGTACCTCTTTGCTCTGGTTGATTCATATTCAGGGACTATATGTTTTAATCAACTATATGATGTAGCTATTAGTTCTCATTAATATATTCAAGTATGCAAGACTGGCTACATAATTAGTGGGGCCTAGTGCAAAATAAAAATGCGATATCACTTGTTCAATGTTACTGAGAATTTTAGGATAGTAGCCACAGACCATTTAGCCAAGGATGGGTCCTTCTCAGTGCAGGGCTGTGTGTGACTTCACAGCCACAGCTGGGAAGCTGCCTGTAGTTATAGATAGAGAACAGGCATCACAAAGGCCAATTCCACCAGAATTCCAACAGAAGGCCCTTCCTGGTGCCAGGACCAGTGGAGGAAGCAGCCTGGCTGTCTTCACCCTTAACCAGAAGTGGAAGGAGTAGGAATAAGCCCCACCCTGATAAGGAAATGGATAAACCTGAGATATACAAAGCAAAGAAAGAGGGCTGGGGATTTAGCTCAGTGGCACAGCGCCTGCCTGGCAAGCGCGACGTTGTGAGTTTGATTGCCGGTACCGGAAAAAAAAGAAAAGAAAAAAAACAAAGCAAAGAAAGAGCATCTAGGCAGTGCAAGCCACACAAAAGAAGACTCAGAGTCAGCAGTGAGCCAGGAGCAAGTAGAGTACAGAGGAGAAACCATGGGGCAGAAGGGCCCATGTCACAGTTCATCAGCCAGAGGGACCCGCTTAGGCATGGGTTCACCAGAGCCTTCTAGTGGCCCTCAGCCTGCCCTATCTGCCCTGTGTCCAAGTCCCTCTCCCCACCACAGGCTCCAAGACACCCTCCCTCCTCCCACATGGAATAGGGATTGAGTGTAGAGGCCTAGAAATTCCTGAAGTTCAAGGGCAGACCAACCTACCCCCACCTTACCCTGTGTGTCCCACCTCTGTGCCATACCTCTTCTCCCCACAGCATGGTCACTGGCTGATGTGCATGTTTCCTAGCAGTCTGCCTTCCCCTGGCCATGGGGAACACCCCAGGGCAGGGATTTCTGTCTGGTTTCCCGGCTGCAGACAGAGGTGTGGACAACTAGCCTGGCCCACAGAGGCTGTCACGCTGATGGACTGTGTGTGAGCAGACAGTACTGCAGGATGCCATCTGCCTACACTTACATTTTTCAGCTGCCCCCCTTACACCCTGTACCACAGTTTTCTCTTGTATGTAGCTGGTGTTTTGTGCCCTTGTGCTCCCTTCCAGGTACCCGGCCCTTGCTATCATCATCAGACTGTTCTGTTGTGACAGAGACCCTATTAAGACAAGTCAGGCCAGCTGCAGGTCCCCATCTAGCTAGGGATGCTGGCTGTGCAGTGCTCCCCAGTATCTTATGGGGGCTATGTGTCCCAGTGTACTTCTGTTGCCTTGGCAGCCTATGTGGTATTTCTCAAAAATGTCCCCACTGGGCCATAAGTACAATGGTTTCCCTACTTGCCTTTCTATGTCCTCCACCCTCCTGACAGATGAGAGCATCGCAGCCTCATCCTGTCCCCATGCCACACCCTATCATATATGCTCTCGTAGCATGTACCCTCAAATGCCTATGCACCCATAGCGTTTCTGGTGGCCAGGACGAGAAGCTCATGAGCTGAATCTGCCCCAGTGCTACTGTCCGTGCTAATAAACCTGTCTAGGTTATGGCAGCCCCACCTCCATTTGGGCTTTTGTGATCCCTTTATGATTTCTGTGCCTGGCACTGGTCTTTGCATTCTTATCAGTGCCACAGTCATTTGCTTTGGGACAAGTTGTTTTTGCTTCTTGAGTGCATGACTCCTTTCCTCTTCCTCCTTGGCTTTGGAAAAACGTGTCCACCCATCATCCCACTTGCATGCTGGTCCAGCGCGCAGCTGCGCATCACCTTGCCTGTCCATCCTGACCCTACTCCTGTTTGCCTGGGCAGCAGGAACTATGGATACTGCACCTGCACTTTGGCCCAAGCAGAAATAGTTATTTTGTTTGTTCTGTTTAATAATCAGAAATGCCTGTTTGGTCTGAAGTAAGTATAGGTGGAATAATTCAAAGGAAAGGCAAAGCCCACACCCTTAAATATGAAACGAAGGCCTCAAGGTGAGAATGGGGTAGTACGGGCTTTGTAGAGGAAGCGTGGCCTGTGCCCAGACTGCTATGAAGAGTTATTTCTATCTAGGTCCCACTATGGCCTGGCTCCACCACTATAATTATGATAAACTCTATTTTCAAGTAACAGAAACCCTGGAAATTAAATAAGGCTGCAGTGCAGGAGAGACTCACAGAGCTCCCGGGACTATTCGGGCAGGGAAGAAAAAGAACTCCGTCCTCCCCTCCCTCTTCTCACCTCCCTCTTTCTCTCCTTTTCTTCCTCCCTCCCTCGCCCTTTCTCTTCTTGCTTCTTCCCTCCTTCCCTCTCTGCTTGTCTCACTCCCTTCTTCCCTCCCTCCCTCATTTTTCTCTCCCTCCTTCTCTCTTCTTCTCTGATTTGGGACACGCATCAAGGAGGTGGCTTGGCCAAGTGACTTCACAAATATCAATCATCTGCTTAAGGGTCTGATCCATATCAAAATCGTAGCTGTTATTCTATGAAGTTTGTTTTTGTCCAAAAAGCACATAATTCAAAGGGCCTATTCTAAATCATTAAATGCCCGAGTCTGGTGTTTTCAGTCCAGAAAAATACACCTTTTGTGCTGCAGGGAGTGCCAGTGATAACTGTAAGTACTAGTGGGATCTTTGCAGAGGTTCCAAGAAAAAGAAGCTATTCAGCCATTCAGTCCTGTACCCTTCAGACATGGGCTATGGCTATGTGCCAGGTACCAGAATGACAGTGATGGTGCAAGAGTGTGACACTTCCTCTGCTGAGAGGTGCTGCACGGTGGTGATTTTGCTCTCTGGGGAACGATTGGTGGTCTGGAGACATTTTTTTTTATACTCACACTGAGGATCACTAGTGGCATCCAGGAGAGGCCAGGGACACAACTATGCATTCTACAGTGGCCACGGCAGCCCCACAGTGGAGTTAGCCGCTGTTGTGTCATCGGCACTGGTAAACGTTGCCATAGGGAATGGGAAGGCACAGGAAGTCTTTGAGCAAGGATGTGTCAAAATAATGGTGGTGCTGATAACCTCATAAGCCTGAGTGGAAATTAAGTTCAGAAGGAATATCTCACTTTATGCAATGAGATGATTCCAGAAAAGCTTCATGCCAATTAATATTAATTCAATCCTATGTTTTGGTCTAAAAGGCTTATTTTTCCAGTGTATAATTGATTGGGCCTGTTCATACATCTTCACCAGCAGCTGGGATGTCTCCCCTTGGTATGTGCTGGTGCAAATTACTGAACTCTGGGCCTTAAAGCCAGCTCAGTGCGTGCTTTATGCAGGGGCTCCTGAAGGGCTGCCCTGGTCAGGGAACCACAGGTCTTCAGCCTGCCAGAGACCACAGCTTGTGCCTGGCAGCTGCCTGAAAGAGTCTGCCATCAATCATCTGTAGCTTTGTCAAACAAGACAAGGCTATTGAGCCTATCTTGAACTTCGCCTTTGGATCATGTCTTGAATCCTATTTTAAATGCACTAGAGCAGTGCTGGGGATGGCCCAGGGCTCCATGGTACCACCATGGAGAACTGTCTAGCATGCTCCTGCAGCACCTACTCTGCAGGCATTGCAGAGGAAACAAGTCTCTGTTACAGATGGAAGAATTGTCCTCTGAGGTTTGGTTATATCTGAAAAGGTTCACTTCCAGGTCAGTATTTCATCTGATCCTCTACAGGCGGGGAAGTCCAAAGTTTAATCTAATTTCTAAAGTGAGTGAAATGCCACATGATTGTGGGAAATATAGTTAATTACAGAAGAAACACTCACCGGAGGCCTTGACTGTGCTGCTGACCTTTGGGGTGACCGAAGACACGCTACCTTCCCCTTGCCCCACGGTGAACTGTGGACAAGACCTAAACTGACCCCCAAATGCAGCACCATGTAGCTGAAGGTATCTTTTGTCATCTCCAGGCCCCTCTTTGATACACATAAAGTAGCCAAGAAAGAACTGCCTTTAACCCAAAGAGTTCTTTTCAAAACAAAGCAGAAGAATCAAGTTCCCATTCTTAATATAAATGATCAAAATGACAAATTGAGGCAATGTGATTTCATTCTGTACCAGTGATTCTCAGTCAAGGTTCCTTTTTGCACCCTCTCTTCCAGGAGTGAGGGGACAATTGCAATGTCTGCAGACATTTCTGGTTCATGCCCACTGAGGGGTGCTACTGGCATCTAGTGGATAGGAGCCAGGGATACCATAAAAACATCCTATAGCACACGAGACAGCCACCCATTCCCACACGCACAAAACAAAAAATTTTCTGGCTCAAAATATTAGTAATGGCAAGTTTGAGAATCCCTAATGTAAACTGAAGAGAAAAAGCAAAACTTCTCAACTGCAACACATCATAAATAGCACATTTCTCACATTGTGTGCTGGGGTGAGCTGATTGTGCATTTGTGTGGTGTCCACACTGGCCCATCAAAACATGTTTGTTATAAAACCCCTGGAGAATACTGCCTTCCAGATTCAGCAGATTCGAGACAAATAACATCCTGTTCATTTAGAAAGAGCCAACTCAGGGGATGCTCACCCTGCACCAGAGATTTTTTTCTTGACAACTCTTCTTACTCTTGTTTTTAGTAAATGACCATTCCTGAACCATTTGCAAACATGCCTTATCTCCTGCAATGTCATCTTTTTTGTTTGGTGTGTTTTTTTCATTCCAGGCAGACGGTGCCCAGCGTAATAGTCTTGGACAGACATTCTTCCTGTCTGGAGTATTTTCTTCCTGTCTAGGGTATTTTAGTTACGGCTCTAAAGTTTGTAAAAACGTTCTTTCTCTAAAAAAATATTCTTGAAAATCAATAAACTTCAGAAAATGAAAAAGGCTGGTCAGGGGCTTCAGATATGGGGCGTTTGTTTGCAAGAACAGATACGATAAGGCAACCTCAAACCACATGTGATCTGTTGTCTCAAGATTGTCTCGGGGTGAAAAAGAAAACTGAACAATATATTGGTCATGAAAATAAACAGTGGGCCATCCCAGAAAGGAAATTAGGAAGTGGGCCAAAAATAATGTTTAACTAACTTTGTGTTCCCCTCTGTTCCCGTTTTATTTCTCTGGGGCTGAGCAGGGACCCTTGGAGTTACTCAGTGGCTGGTGATATCTACCTGTGCTTGTTTGGGTGCAGAAATGAGATCAAAGGCAGCGGGGATGCTTATTGGGAAAGGATGTGGGTAGCAGTGGGCAGAGCTAATAAGCACTGAATGCAGTTTCTATGTGCTCAATTATTTTTTTAAAAATATAAGCAAAAGTGAAGTGTTAGAAAATCTGTGATTAGTATATCCTGCATTTTCTGAGGCAGATGGGCCAGTTTCTATCATGGCAATATGCAATTTGTCAATGTGCAATAAACGTTATAGCTACTCTCCAAATTTCCAAACGTTGCGTGTTCATTTCCCCCCAAGGTATGGGGCTGTTTCCCATGAGGAAGATGTATCCACTGGAGAAGTGTCAGAGAACAGAGATCACTCCTCTTTTTGCACCACCTACAAGAAAAGATCTTTTATCAAAAGCCAAACCCATTTTCATTCACCCTTGGTTATGCTATTTCCTCTTCTTGGAATATTCCCAAGTCACCTGCTCCCCCGTCAACACCACTGTTTGCCACCAGCTCATCTTTTTCCAGCCTAGTTAACTTCTATCCATCCTTCAAAACCCAGTTCAAAATCACTTTCCCCTACTTCCTCGGAAGGAGATATTATTCTGTCCCTTATCTCTACTGTAGGATCACCTACATGTTTTGCTGTATCACCTTTTACCTACTTACTCTGATAATGAGATTCATGAATGCATGCAGTCCATGCTACTGTGATCTCTATCAAAGTGGTCTGTCCAAAGAATGGTATAGGGTCAGCTTCAAAGTGGCCATCAGCATGTAAGTATCAAATAAATGAAGGAAGAATGAGATGGTGGAGAGGTGGAGAGAGCTAAATGAAGTAAGAAATAATTCATCTTTTAACATCCTTCTCCCTCTAATTTAAAAAACCCCTGTCCAGACATATTAAGTCTCTGTGTGCAATTTGATTTCTGATCATTGTGCTGTGTTGCACTGGTACTAAATATATTGTTACAAACCTACTGGGGCTTGACAATCTATTATTATTTATTTGTAATTTTCTTGCATTATACTTAAAATTCAGTACTGTGGTGTCGAGCCTTCTGTACATGTTGAGGCTTGATTTGTAGTCAGCCTACCTAAAGGTTCCAAGTGTTTTCAGAAAGGGTGTGTGCTGGATATGAATTCCTTTTCAACATATTAGCTTTAGCTATTTGATTTCTTAGTTTGGTGAGCTGATATGAAAATCATTATGATTATGGATTTTTTTTTTTTGCATTTCCCTTTGCAATTCTTTCAATTTCTTTATATTTTTAAGACCATGTGTCATATACATAAAAGCTCAAAGTTACTAGATTTTCCTGGTAAAAAATTAATTTCTAATTATTATGTTACAGTCATGTTTATCAATAATAATGAAAAGATTTATATTTGATTTATTCTCTTGGCTAGAATTTGTAAACGATGTGTTTTTACTTAAAATATTTCTCTCACATTATGTTTTAAATGTTTTTTGTAAAGATTTTTTAAATGACTTGAAAAATCTCTTTGATGAGTTAGAATCTTTTACAGATCAATAAGGATTTTTCTAATGTATTCACCATGGTTTTAGTTGCTTCTTTTTTCTCCTGTCCTAGTTTTTATTAGTTTCATCACATTTCTATTTTCAGTTATATTTTATACATTTAGATTATATTTAATAGATCTTGTAATTTCCATAGTATAGTTCTAATAGAATTTACTGCCAAAATTAACTAACACCTTTAGAACATTTCTAGTAAAATATTAATGACTGCTGAATTTAGAAAATGTTCAATTTTTAATAAGACACTTTTTGAGGGGTTCTTTTGTAGCAAGTCCTATCTCAGTGCGCCTGTAGATGAATCATGGCATTCGTCCCTGTGAGAACACAGGTGCTCCTGGGATGGCCTCTCTGCATTCCTGCTAAGAGAGCATTGTCACATGCTGCAGCTGTATGCACTCAGAACATTTCCCTATTTATATAAAATACAATTTTGAGAGGGTTTTTCTCATCACTTTTTGAAACAGTATAACAGGTGATTTGCATGTGATAAGCTAAAATGCCAATAGATGATTATACTTTAGTTTTATTGCATGGAGACATGGTTATCAGTTGCTCTTTTTAATTGATTAGCTTACTTTCCTTCTCTACCTTTGATCACCTGTGAGTTCCATTAGGCGGCAAGCAGCTTTGTCTCATTTACCACTTTATATCCACCCAATGACTAGTCTGTGTGAACAAGGAAGTCAGAGGGATGCCATTTTTCTTAAGTAGAGCTGTAATGAGAATCTTCTCACATAGTGACCACATTTGTCATCCTGATTTTTTGTTACAAAGTTATAGATAGGCCTCCCAATCTGTTTAAAAAATACTGTCTGCATTTCTTTCTTTCTTTAATCAAGGTTAAAAGCTTTTAAGGACTTTATATATCTTATTTTAATTTTGTAAAACTTTAGAGCCTTTTCATGTAGATTTGTATGCCCTTGATATGCTATCTGCAATGCTTTTTGGCCTACCATGGTCATATTTACATGGAAAGGAATCCCCCACTTCTACATATTGAACTTTTTTAATAACAGTTTTTTTCATTTTGTCTTGTTTTTCACTCATGACTTGACACATGACCTTGTCATAGGAGGACTTATATCTGAATGATCAGAGAGAACACTGTCCTTCCTTGTGATAACTGGAACACTTAATAACTAGCTAGTGAGAATAGCCCTTCAGCCAAGCTGGAGGGACTTTCATCTTACTTCTCCAAGAGCTATCCCAGGGTCTATTGAACACAGACCCTGTCTCTGGGGAAGCCAATCCCATTGGTAGCCTGCAATCTCAGCTAAATCCTTTATGTTACTTAAATGCCTGGTTTTGGAAGTAGCTCAAAGCCTTGGAACTTTTTAATTATCCCATAATCGTGTCTTATTTATACCTACCTGGATATTCTACAGATAGATGGAACTTTGGTTACAAGACTACAATAATTGAGTTCTGCCTTTCAGGACTTGCAGAGCTAAATGTAGGTTGCAACAATCAGCTCAGACTAGCTTCGGTTTGCGAACACTGCCCTGTGTGGGGTGTGAGAGTCACATTCTTTCACTGATGGAATGTCCCAGTAATCCCCCTGTTTCTCTGTCTTCCTTTTTGACTGGGGTATTGTGGATCCATGGAGGATTTCAAAGATCAAAGTACATTTCTACTTGTTCCAGGTCTGTTTAGAACTCTGCCTCACTGGCAGGAAAGTAGGACCCTTGTTTCTTAACTTTATACATGTGTTTCATGTTCAGCCACCCACCCCCCACATAACTGCATTTTCTGACACTTTGCTTCTCTTTGGAGCACAGGTCCACACCTTCCGAGGCCCGCACTGGTGTGAATACTGCGCCAATTTCATGTGGGGACTCATCGCACAGGGCGTCCGCTGCTCAGGTAGACATGAAACTTCCCTCCTCCTTTTCAAAGTATGCGAAGTGCGCTATGCTGAGCGAGGGCGCATCTTTCCAGAAATGAGGTCCCTGCCCAGATGAATGTGAAACTCTCTGCTTAACAGGGAAGCTAAGTGTTTGCAGCAACAAAAAGAAGTGTTTCATGTTTATGAAAGGAAAGAAATTTAAAAATAAACGTGCAAGTATATTTCCTCAAGCCCTACCTGCCTCCCCCAGATAGTCCACAGTCCTTAAGAGAAAAAAAAAACAACTCTAGAGGAATTGCAAAGGTAGAAAAGCCACAGTTCTCTCCAGTTCCATCTTACTGCAAAAGGCAGGACATTAAAGTAATAATAATACTATTGGTGAGTATTTGCTGCAGGCACCAGGCTAAGCTCTTTCTATTCATCATACCATTCAGCCTCACCAGCAGACCTTAGGGAAAATGCAATTATTTCCCATTACATGAAAAAGGAAATGGAGTCTTAGAGATAATTGTTAATTGCCTTTGGCTACATAGTAAGTGGTAGACCATTAACTCCAAGACAGTTGGACTCCAGAGCCCACACTCAACACTTTTCTGGCCTCAGATCTGCAGTGAAATCACACGTCTTACGTTGATAATCATTTACTTTCAAACTCTGACTGCTGTTCCACATAGAACTGGACATACACATCCATTACTAATAGCGCACAGAACATTTCCTTAAGATGCACTGAACAAAATGATGAAATGTTGCCAAAGTAATATATTAACTGGGCTTCCTAGTTCATCCTGCCTTGTTTTTTGTTTTTTTTTTGGTTTTTTCTGGCAAGAAGTTGTGCTAGAAGCAAGAACAGCCTCCTCTGATAGTGATCAGGTTCCCACCAACTCCTTGATTGATTTCCTCCTTGCTAGAGTATGACTTTTTAAAATAACTCTTATGAAGCATTTAAAATAAAATCAACTAATGTGATTTTACATTAAGATGATCATTATTCCTATATCGCCTGTTTTGGGTCACAGGATTATACAGCCTCAGTCCTTTCTGCTTATGAGGGGCTTTGTTAGCTCCACCATGAGTCAAGTATTCTCATGAGTATTGGATCATTCTGCTTCCCCATCCCAGGTCCCGGAGGCAGGTACCAAACCCAGGCTGAGAGGCAGCTTCTCCAGAAGCATCCAGATATTGATTAATACAAGAGACTTATTTGCTAGGAAGTATCTCATGGTTCAATCGTTGGGCACCGTGTTTGAGTGTCTGAATTTCTCAGTGGTCATCAATTCAGCCTGTCCAGATTATACGTACCTAGAATATCCCACATTGCTAGTATCATCTAATTTCAGCAGGAAATTGGTCCAAAGTCAATATTATGAGAACAAAACTCTGGACTTCACTTTAGCTGTGATCAGCAACTCGCTCCAGGATGAAAGGGTTTGGGGATTTTTTTTTCTATTTTTTAAAATAAAACACATTTAAGCCTTTTTTTTTTTTTTTGTTACTTTGCTCCAACAGCTACTTTTTGTGCTTATATTTCCTCCCAAGAGCAGAAAGGCTGAAAACCAATTATCAAAGATTAAGAGGAGACATCATTACTCTTTGTTCTACATATTTTAAGTATATGTCAATGATCTATACTGTATTTGTAGTACATGGAATGATATTCATTTGTAAAAACATAGATATTTTATGCTTATTATAAAATATCTTAATTTTAATAAGCTACCAGTATTTAACTCTATATAGATAAACACATTATTGCTTCAGATCTTAAAGTGACATTTTTAAGAAAATTAAAAATACAATTATGATATGATCTAGGAATTCCATATATATATCCAAAAGGACTGAAAGCAGAATTCCAATAGAAATTTACCCATCCATGTCCTTCATCCTGCATGATTCATAATATCTGAATAACAGAAGGAACCCAAGTGTCTACTGGTAGATTAATGGATAAATAAACATGATGTGGACATATGGTAAAATATTATTCAACCTTAAAAAGGAAGGAAATTCAAGGACTCCTGGACCATACCAGCAAAAGTGAAGGAATATAATCTGCTGTGATTCAAGTAGAAACTTTTATCTGTGATTACAGAGTATATCTAAAATTATAAAAATTTAAAAAAAGAAACCCTGACACGATACAACATGGATGAGCTTTGAGGACGTTGTACTGAGGGAAATAAGTGACAAAATTACAAGTATAGTATCTCCTATGAGATACCCAGAGAGGCTGAATTCAGAGTCAGAAAGGAGAATGGTGCCTGGCAGCAGCTGTGGGGAAGGGTGGGAAGTTACGGTTCAATAGGTATAGAGTTCCAGTTTCATAAGGTGAAGGAATGTCCGGAGAGAGATGCTGGTGACGGCTGTACAATGGCGCTAATGAACTTAATGCACACTTACAGGCAGCTAAAACAGTAAATTTCGCTATATGTATTTACCATAATTTTACAAAATATTTTAACTGAAAGTTGTACGGTGCAGTTTAAAATTATCAATGAAATGACTTAATAATATCTAAGTAGCCCTCTTTATGTTTTCTGTCACCAAATGTACTATTTATTTTATATGACTTTAACACTGTTATAGTACTTCCCATGTTTCAGATATTGTGCCAAGCACTTTCTGTCTGTTAATTAGATTTGATCTTCATGTTCACCCTACAAGGTAGATACTATTATGATCCCCATTTTATAAAAGATCCAAACACAGAAACCAGTCAGTTCTACTTAGAACAGTTAGCCAAAATTTATACTAAGTAGCTCTATCAAAATTTTTTTTAATTCTACATGAGCTTTGTAGAATTTCTCATGTGGATAAAGCTAAAACAAATCAGAACTGGTTTTTCCTTTGGAAGGAATATAAAGAGAACTCAGCCAGGAAATGTTACCTGAAAATTCCTTAGAAATAACCACTGATGATTTTATAGAAGTTAGATCCTCTCAAATCCCTGGTATGATTGGAGCTCTTTTGTAAAACATCTGGTGATAATATTCATTATTGTGTATGCATGGTCTACGTATAAAATGTTACTGTACAGCTAGGAAAAACAATATTAGAAGACACTGAGTAGAAGCACATCAACTTTAAATACCTTCATCAAATTTAAATACCTTTAAATACCTCAATTTTTATTTTCCACAATATAGACTTTGCTTTTTTATTGTTAGAGAATTCTGTCAGTGCATTCCAACTGCTAACAGGTCTGCTAACAACTGCTAACTGTCTTCTTTGAACTTAAAAGCAGCTTTCAGCTTTGGATCTTGATGTGAGCTTTATAAATAATGACTCTAATCATTGCATTACATGGCATTGTTATAAGTTATAAATTCTCAGGCACACCCAGCGGTGTACAATTAATTCCACCCACAGGTATCAAAATAAAGCATGGAGAAGGGAAAATGCTCTCCATAACCTGTCCAGCAAGGAAAAACGGATTGAGAACTGTGAGAGATTCTCCAAGAAAAGCAGAGGGTGCCAGAGCTCAGGAGTTCCTCACAGCAAAGTTAGAGATTGCTGCAGAAAGAATAACCATGTCTTCCACAGAGGAGCATCAAAAACTTAAGGAAACAAGTTAGCACGCACCCTAGAGCCCTGTATGAGCTATAAGTAGCTCTGAGAGCCCAGACCCAAGAGCCCACCTAGGGCCCAAAGGGCTCTAAACCTGAAAAAGGAAAATAGACACACAACCTGCGTATTTATCTAGACTATCTCAACCAGATGTCCTGTTCTTCTAGGCAATCAAAAGAGAAAATATAATGAGAAAAATGCAATTTGTAAAGGTTTACTGAGTGAAGTGAATCTTGTACCCACCTTGTGGAATGTATCACTTCTAAATGGCATGAATTTTCCAGAACTCTTGGGTGGTATTATTTTTATTTCTGGCAACAGTTGGACTTGGATGAAAGGACTGGGCAAGGCTAATGTGACTCCTTTGCTTACAGACTGTGGGTTGAATGTACACAAGCAGTGTTCCAAGCACGTTCCCAACGACTGCCAGCCTGATCTCAAGAGGATCAAGAAGGTGTACTGCTGTGACCTCACCACGCTCGTGAAAGCTCACAACACTCAGAGACCCATGGTGGTTGACATATGCATCCGGGAAATTGAAGCAAGAGGTTTGGAAAATACTCCCTACTATAGCATTACAGTGATTTTATTTTCTGGCTTGTTTTGATTGTTGCCAGAAAACTGACTCACACAGCTCTTGTTGGGAAAATGACCTATGTACATGTAAAAACACACACACAGGTAAACTAAATCCTGCCAACTATACTAGTTTTCATTTCCTATATAAACCATACATGGATGCATTCAGCAAATGTTTACTGAATAAGTAGCTATGTAGCAGACACAAAGGGTATAAATAAAACTCACCATTCTCAACTTAAGGCAATTAATACTATACTGTGGAAATTAGAAGAGCAAATAAATATATGTTGTGGGTACACATATCCAAACACTGTGAAATCACAAAGGAAGATATTTCATCTCAGTTGAGGATAATTAAGAAAAGGTTAAGATGGGGTGAGGTTTTAATTTGCCTTAAAATGTGCTTCCATTAAATAATAAAAAATTATTGATCAACACAAGTCCCCTACCATATAAAAATTCAGTTCGCTTCTGTTTATTTGAAAGAGCACAGTCAAAAGATTATAAAGATCAATGCAATGAAAAATCAAGGTGGCAAGGAAGATAGAAACATTTTCCCCCTCCAAAAAGAAGGCTGTTTGTATCATGCTAGAATTACCTTTTCTTTCTTTCTTTTTTTAATTTGAAAGTTCTTCAGCATCAAATATTCAGTGACGTGCTCAACTGGGTCTGGTTGGGGAGAGGTTGAGTTTCAGGCTGTAACTTGCATAATTAAACCATAATTATTTTATATTTTGCTATACTTGTATCCATTATTGATCTAAACTGGCTTAATATATTCTGCAGGTATTTATTCATTGGCCACCTATCTTATTTTTTCCAAAACAAAACAAAACAGGATGTCATAGTTTGTTATCTCAAGCCTTTTCAAGATAGGAAATTATTTTATCTGTAGCATGAAAGCCACAGCGATTCTGTTCTCTGAGAACTGACTCATTTAATCTTACATTGTAAGAAATGGCTCCAGTAATGAAAAGAGGGGAACTTAACGGATGCTTTGGGATCTGGTGAAGGAACTGATGGAAAGGCTCACTAGCTAAGAAGAAAGGAGAGGTGTCCCAACTCTGGATGAGGAACTGGGACAAGTGGCCTTGGGCCCAGCTGTTTGGAAAACACTACAGTTTAGGGGCACAACCAAGAACAGGGACTGTGCTGCTCTGATAAATATTGAATAGCACAACTCCTATAGAATAGATAGAATAGCACAACTCACAGTTTATGCCAAGGGAATCATAGCAAAGGGAATGGAGTTACAGACATCTGAGGACCAAGCATGCAAGTAGAACCTAGTAATAGGCTGGAAAAAAAGTCATTTGAACCATTCTCAGCTGCATGGCACCACTGCCAACATGGCCTCGAGCAAATTACTTACTCTGCTTAAATATCTGTTCCCTCATCTGTAGAGTGGAAGCAGTTGTACCTTAGAAAGTAGTTGTGAGGAATAAAATAAGTTGACATGTATCAATGACCTAGTACAGTGCCAGATACACAGGGTTTGACCTGTTCTTTTTCAACTTTTCTTGGAATAACCAACTTCTGTAACTCTACCTCCAAATCTGTCTGAATCTATTATAAACCCAGTAAGTTTCACTGCTGTCCCAGAGACCCTGAATAATAGTGTCTTCAGTAAGATAAAAATTATTAATGATAGAGGTCTGTTTATTTTATGCCATAGTCCAGGTACCCAGAGGCAGTCCAGGGCTGGTGAGCGGTTCCCCAGTGGCAGGAGCCCAGGCCCTGCAACTCGTTCTTTGTCATGCTTGAGGGCTGCCCTCATCTGCATGACTGCCACCATCCTATCTGCACTGAAACCAATGAAAAGAGGGAAAGTGCAAGCTCTCCCCTTGAAGGCTATAGCCTACAGGCTGTACCCATTACTTCTGTTCTCTTTGCATTGGCCTGAATTGAATGGCAACTGTGAAAATTATGGTTTTAACAATCGTTTCCATTATAACCCGGGAAAGGAGAACAAATACTGAAAGGGCAGTTGGCAGTCTCCGCTGCTCTAACAAACTCCAACCCACCCCTGAGGACTTCCTTGAAGACCTCCCTGACCCCCTCTGTTAATCAGCAAGCAGGGTTAGTTGCCCGCTTCTGTGCACCCCCGTGGATGCTGTGGCCTCGCCTCTATTGGTACATCCTCCCACTTTGCTGAGAGGAGCCTGCATGCAGCACCATCTAGTAAACGCAACACCCAGGTTTCATCTTACCTAGACAACTAGTCTTCGAAGCAGCTGATGTCAACCAAGAACATCTGTCGTGGTCACAGGACAGACGAGAAGCATGTCCTACATGTATTTGTTGTCTCTGATGCAAACTCCTACAAAGCTTTGCTCATAGCAGATAGTACACACTAAAGAAATGTTTGCCAAATTAAAAAAATATATATATGTTACTTATCCAGAGTTTGACAGATTCTACTGCTGGAACAACACAAACTCTGCTTATTTTTGCTATCGCTACAGTTCTGATAGCAGCTAATTTTTGACATACAAGGTATAAAACCTGGTCCTGCATTCCTTCCGATGTTTTTGTTTTGAGTGTGTGTGTGTGTGTGTGTGTGACTGTGATAGGGTTAGGACATTTCTTACCAAATCAATAAATTTGAGAAGCAGGAACTAAGTCCTCCTTAGCCTAAATATACAATGATCAAATTTCTAGTATCAATAAATGAAATTTTATTTTTCTACGTGTTTATTTGATCAGTTACCCAAAGGCAAAACAATTAAATCAATCACACTGAGCTTTCAGCTTACTGCCTTACTGTTACTCGTAAAAAGCTATAAAATTTGGATTTTTCTAATATATTTTGCACATGTACCTGGCACAGTGCCTCGTACAATAGAAAATACAGCTTACAAAGACGCTCAGAAGAAGGGAAGGTTGGGTGGAATGGGTGCCCAGCAATCTGATGAACAAAGGAAGTAGGGGACTGTGGTTAATGAGAATGTTAAATACCAGATCACTTGGCAAAGCCAGGCAAGACGATCAGGTGTCCACTGAGATCTCTACTCTTAACCAGCAAATGAAGACAGACTCCTGTGGAAGCTGGGACTGACAGTCCAAGTTCTGACGCAACAGTGTGTGATATATAAGATCACTAATGATGTTTCCTCATTTCCTGATTGCACGTAGTGCGGATGTAAAAATTGGAGTCTTTCATTACATGTCTCAGGAAGCTGAAGTCTCTCTCTCTGTCTCTCTCCCTCCCTCTGCCCTGTAGGACTGAAATCAGAAGGCCTGTACAGAGTCTCCGGATTCACAGAACACATTGAAGATGTCAAAATGGCATTTGATAGAGGTAAGCATGTGCCTTCTTGAATGCCATCTGACTTATCCTCAGCAACCTCTCTGTTGGATTCAGACTTCATTCATAGTGAGAACAGGGTTTCAGAACTACTGAGTTGTTTCTCAGAAAGCTGAGGAATGATGCTTTAAAAATCTCTCAGTTAAATTTTTCTAAAAATCTCTCAGTTGGATTTTTCTAATGTATTTTGCACATGTACCTAGCACAGTGCCTAATACGATAGGAAACATGGCTTACAAAGATGCTCAGAAGAAGGGAAGCTTGGGTGAAATGGTGTTTCTGGGGGAAGTGTTTCCTTAGATGTTGCCGACAGGTGGCCACATGAAGAAGTCAGTTTAAATACTGTGTGAATGGGCAGCCAGTCCACAGGGTACCAGAGCACCCTTCTGATCCCCCTCTCAGGATCCCACTGAGGACTCTTCTTAAAGCTCCAAAGCAGGGAGCAGGGGATGGGTGGTCCTCGCCCTGAAGGAGGGGAAGCCAGTGGAGTTCAGCAGGTAGCTCCTTTGTTCTTTGTGACTATGATTCATAGTCTCCAGTTCATATTATCTCCTAGTTCAGTTATTAACCAACCTGGAGAACTTGTTCAGGATGTAGATCACCATCCTCAGGACTCATTCACAGAGCAGCACTAGCCCAAGCACCTATATTTCTAGTGAACAATCCAAATCACCCTGGTGCCCTGGCTTCCAGGATGGAGCCTCCCTGGGTAACATGGTATACAAGGTCTTGGATGATTTGGCCCTACCTGTTTGGTCAGATTCTCTCCAGTTCCTCCTCCCTATTGTCCTTTATACTCTAGTGCTCCTGAAATACACCTTCTCTATTGTCATAAAGGTACACTTTGGCTCATATTGTCCTGTCCATTTGGAATATGCACCTATCTTTGCCTGGTCCACCCCTTTATATCAGGGACTAAGTGTTTTGTCTTTCACGAGGCTTCTTTGATCACCCCAAGATGATCTAAGAGCTCCATCTCATTGGCCTGTGCCCCTCTGTGTTTTTCACCTGTCTCCAGCATAGCAGCCCATTTCCTTGTAATTGTTGGGTTATGTGCCTTACTCCCAGTCTAATTAGAACTATTCAGAAGGGGGTGTCTCTTTTCTTCCTTGGTTTACAGGGGCTTAACTATACTTGGCATGTGGTAGATTCCCAATAAATATTTGCTGAATGTGTAAATAAGGGGATCACTATGACATGTCTGCTGTGCTTTTACTCTTTTCTGTACATCCACAGTTTTATCTTCAATACCAAATTTGCTGAGGCATTTGTTCTTTTAATTCTCCACACAAATGATGTTGATAATCTCCATACAATGGAAATAATTCTTTTGTCCAAAAAAACTCATAGTCTCTGATAGTTCAAATGGACTGGTATTTACTCATGATAAAATAAAAAATAAAAAATGTCTTGAGAATTTGTAAAAAAAAAATAGTAAAAAATATAACCTAACTGTATGTGAGGCAAGTTTAAAGTTCTCTAGGTTGAAGCTCTCTCGACCAGGGGAGGAAGAGTCAAATTCAAAAACAACTACAGTGACCCTAAAAACAATAGTAAAAGTTGGGTACCAGGCAGTTTTGTTTCTCCTCATTGCTCCCCATATGCAGACAACCAGCTCAGCCAGGCCTGGTGTGCTATCTATTAGAAGTGTGTTCAATAATTATCTTGCTCATGTGACCTTCAAATCCAAGTTGAAAGAACATTGATGGAGATGTAGTAGATCTTTGATACTTTCTTAAAATTTCCATACAAAGTTGTTATTCTATTATGAATCTTTATGCCTGTCAGTGCTAAATTTCTGTTTGGCAAATTATCAGGGGCTGGGAACCAAGGAACTATTTCCTGTCTATTCCATTGCCTTTGTGCCTGCATGTGTCCCAGACCCTACCTCTCTCTCACCAACCATTCGTTACTTCCTGTCTGATCATTAGAAGCCAGAAAGAGCTGAAACTTGTCAGGTAGCACTGACTGTTGGATGGGAAATGTATCACTTTCTGTGCATGCTTCAACTCGGTGAAAGAAGGTCCTAATTACAACTTGGATCATTGACTGTTTTTCAGATGGGGAAAAGGCAGATATATCTGCCAACATCTATCCAGACATAAATATCATCACTGGAGCTCTGAAACTGTACTTTAGGGACTTACCCATCCCTGTCATCACTTATGATACCTATTCCAAATTTATAGAAGCAGCAAGTAAGTATGGAAAACTAAGTTTTCATTTGCACTAAACATTTCAGTACCATGTTTTTGATCTTAAGAAAGTTAAAACTCAGGACAGTTTCATTTATTGCATGAGCGCTTGTTTTGCCAAGTGAGTGCACAGTGGTCCAATCGTCAGAAAGCCAGCAGAGTGCCCCAGCTGAGCTGAACCGCTTCTAAGCCAGCTTTGTGCACAGAAGTTGGGTACCAGGCAGTTTTGTGTCTCCTCATTGCTCTCCATATGCAGCCAACCAGCTCAGCCAGGCCTAGATAGATAATGCTATCCATTGAAAGTGTGAATACTTTTGTAGTAAGAAATTATATATTCCCCCAAGGACAGCTATGGAGATTAACCACTTTCATCCATGCAGCAGAATCACACTGTGAATTCATTCAGGTTGCATCCAAGTCTCTCCAGTGATGCGGTCCAAAGTTAATGGGAGGCCAAAGTTATACTGTGTCAAGTTCTATTCGAGGACCTCTCACCAGTGTCTTCTAGTTTATGCTTCTCATCTGTCCCCTGAGGCAAATGTTACAATCCACATTTACAGAGGAGAAAAGTCAGATGTGGAGAGCTGAGCTCACAGGTCCAGGAATGGACTGTCAGCCGCAGTTGCTCGTTCAGGGTTCACAAAGAGGGCTCACTGCTGTGAGTGGAGGGTGAAAAGCAGGATGTCAGGGAAAGGGCTACTTTTTGCCCAGAAATAGATGATGCTAACAAAGGAGAGATTCGGATCTTGAGATGCATGATACAGAAGTGAAGCCCACTTTGAGAAACTTTTTTTTAATATGAGGGTTTTTAAAAAATCTTTAAAGGTTAAAAAGTATAGTTATATGCTACTGGGTATGCTAATAAGCTACCTGGCAGGAGAAAACAAGCGTGAGTTGGGATTTGTGCATGGTACATTTTCCAGATGAGTTATGGCCTTACTCCCTGGTGAGAACCTTCTTTCCCAGGTTCTGGTAGCCCTAGGTAGACAAGATCCCAACAGCTTGGTACCTTCTACCCCAGGAGAAATAGCTGGAGGGTTTTCTTTGAGTACATGCCAGTACCTATCAGAGACCCCAAATCCAGAAGTGTGCAGGCTTCCTCCCATTGTTATCATGCCTGGTGTCTGTTTCCTAACCTGGGCTGAACACCAGGGGTAAGCCTGCCAGAACGTTAGTGACAAGTGCCTTCGATGTAGACTGAGTCGGCCAGCCTGCCTGCCAATGTCCTTGCATTGCAAAATTCATTCAGTTATAGAAGCCTGCCAGGAAGGACTTACTTGACAGTGTTAGTGGCACACCACCATGTGTGGTAGAATTAAAAGTAGAGCTTATGGTAGTGAGATCTCCAGCAAATCCAATGTCCAGAAGACAGATAGAGCACACACAGACTGCGCATGTGCCCTCACACTGTAAGCATTGTATTGGGATGCCAGTTCCCGGAGGACAGGAACCGTGTCCAGCCTCCAGCCCCCCACATCATGGAAACACAGTAAGTATCTGACACTTAGCCTTAGACTCTTTCTGGAATGCGGCAAGATGCAAACAAACATTACTTTCCGTGAAAGAGTACCTGAAATTGCATGAATTTATTAGACTGTCCTCATTCATGGTCAAGACAAAGAGACATTGTCACTTCTTTGGACGTTCTAATGTCACAGCTCTGTGCTAACATCTGTTCTGTGTGATCTTCACAGAAATTTCCAATGCAGATGAGAGGCTGGAAGCAGTCCACGAAGTGCTGATGTTGCTGCCTCCCGCCCACTATGAGACCTTGCGCTATCTAATGATCCATCTCAAAAAGTAAGCATCACTTCTCTTACTGATCTGCCCCTCAACTGCCCCTGGGGCAGCTAATGCATGAGGGAAACTTGACTATAGAGTGGGCAGACACTCTATTTAAAGTGGACTGTGCTGCCTTCCTGGGCCTGCCCCAGTTGTAGCTGCTAGAATCCATGTTCCACGCTGAGGGGTGCTTCATGCACTTTCCATGGGGTATGGGCATTCATACAGGCCTGGACTGAAGGAAGTTGAATGTCTAATCCAAAGAAGTGAATCCAAGACTGAAATCAAGGCAGATTGATCCAGAGTTTACACTCTTGTCTTAACTGCTTACACTCCACGGCTAGGCTGCTTATCCTCCATATTGCACCTCCCTATGTGTGCTGTTTGTCTCGTCTTTCTCTTGCTGTTCCCCTCAGGCTCAGACTCCTGGGCCTGTGATCTCTTGTTTTCTTTGTTTTTGTTTTTTTTCCGGGTACCAGGAATCGAACCCATGACCTTGCGCTAGCCAGGCAGACGCTGTGCTGCTGAGCTAAATCCCCAGCCCTATCTCTTGTTTTCTTGATGTATGAGTTCTCTGTCTCCAAGAAACAAATTGCTACCAAACTTTGTGGCTTAACACAGTAAATATGTGTTATCTCCCTCATCTGTGGGCCAGAGATCAAGCTGTGTCTTAGCAGTGGCCTCTGGTTCAAGGTCCCTCATGAAGTCAGCCAGGCTGCAATCTCATCTGCAAGCTTCATGGAAGGGAATTTCTACTTCCAAGCTAGCTCATGGGTTGTTGGCAGGGTCCAGTCCTTGAAGGCTGTTGTCCTGAAGGCCACTGTCCTCTTTGACTGATGCTGGAGATATCCCCAGCTGCTTCCCATGGGGGTTCCCCCACAGGTAGCACACAAGATGGCAACTGGCTTCCCTCAGAGCAAACAAGCAGGAGGATCCAAGAGGAAAGGCTACCTTTTGAGGAAGTGACATCCTGTGGCTTTTGCTGTTTTATATGTTAAAAGCCAGTCATTAGGCCCAGCCCTTATTTACAGGAGACAAGGACTGTGGGGCCCTCTCAGAGGACATCTATCATGATACGTTATCTAGGTAGAGCACAGGAGGCAGAGGTGGAGACTTTTGAATGTTTACAACACACTAGCACTCTTGGCTCCAGGCCCCTCCCTAAACCGTGGATCCCTTTTCTTTCCTATACATTTGTAATGAGAACAAGGAGTTGGTCTTTGAATGTTGGAGGGATCAAAGCATATCTGTGTGTCTCTCTTTGTGTTTCTGGAATATACATGACAGCAGCCCATTCTTAGATAAAATGAACCAAAAAGTATCTATATTGAACACGTTACAGATCTGCTCTGCCTGTGAACAGAAGCAGGTTGAGAATAATGTAGGAACACTAAGTTCTTGGATTTTACTTTGCTGCCTTATTCCGACTATTGCTCAGACCAGTGATGAGAGATTGTAATACACAGTTCAAAGACTCCCATTTTGGTTAATCTATTGAATGTAAGAGCAGAGTATAAGTAAGTTTTGGACAAGTACTGTAATAGACTATGAGTATCACACTAAGCTTTCAATTAGCTGTAAATTATTTCTTTCACTGTGGTTCATGCCCAGTTGTTACAATTTGGGAGGCAAAGTACCAGTATCAAGAAAAATGCTGGCATCTCCCAGATGAATTGGTAAATGCCAATAATCTTATATTGCCATTGTGATGTGTTTACTAGCTAGCTTGTTTGGTCAGATGTAGTGTCTGACTTCATAGGAAAAGGTAAAGATTTTAACAGTGAAAAATGTCCTCTCTTCTACCTCCCTCTTACCTTTGCAGCACGAAAGTGACTCCAACTGAGTTGACCTTCTTAAAACAATACTAAGTGGGAAACCCTTACTAGCTCTCAGGGGATAGACAGCAAGGAATGCCCTTCTGTGTAAAACCTAAGTGCATTTTAATTGTCTCTAGCTCTTTGGAGATCTGCTCCTTTTTAGATCTATGCTGAGCACTCTAAAATCTAAATTCTTGAAAACAGGAATCTGAGAGATAATTATTTTATTCTATAGGAAAGTAGTAAGCCAGCTTAGGGGGTTAGATTTCATTCTGAAAGTCCCTTTAGTTTTTGTCTGGCAATTGAAAAGATGATTTTTAATTCCAACAATGACTACTGCTCTGGAACTCATCCTGGGGTAGCTGGAAGTAATGTCCAACTGCTTTCCCGTCTGGCCACTTTCCAGCCGTTCCCCTGTCCCCTGATAACTGCCCAGCTCTTCCTAAGTACACTGCATGGCAGCCCGCTCTGTAAGCAGCTTTCTCCTCCACTGCCACCCCTGCCAGCAGACGGGGGACCTGCTCTCAGCTTTCCATTTTCCAGTTTACAGACCAGTGAAACACAATGGAAGAAAGATTTCTATATAAAGCCCCTGATGGCCCCACGGGGCTTCAGTAATCTTCTGTTCCCTCAAACCGATATCCCTTAAATGATAGCTCTATGCTTTTTTAGTAAGGATGACTGATTTTCTAATTTTTAAAATTGTGTCCATGCTAGATTTACATAAGACAGTGTCACCAACTAACTTAAAAAGAAAACCAAATCAGGAAATTACCTTTTAAAAAAAACACCTTTCTGCCATTCTGATGCTCAGGTTACTTTTTTATTTTTTAAATTCCTGAGCCAGTAATGGTCTTCAATCTTCAGTGCCTCAACAGTGTGTAAATTCATCCACAAATCTACACAATGTCTCTGTGTATCTGTGTCTGTTTTTCAGAGTAACTATGAATGAAAAGGACAATTTAATGAATGCAGAAAATCTGGGGATCGTGTTTGGGCCCACCCTGATGAGGCCTCCTGAGGACAGCACCCTTACAACCCTCCACGACATGCGGTACCAAAAGCTGATCGTGCAGATTTTGATAGAAAACGAAGATGTTTTGTTCTAATCCAACAGGGAAATGAGCTGAATGGCCCCAGCCTCATCCTAGCCGATAGAGTGAAAGAAATAAAAACATTTCTTCACTTGATTTCTTTTTCAAACAAGTGACAGAGTTTCCTGGACCACAGTGGATTGCAGAGTTGGGTACTGTGTCTCATAGACACGCCCTCCTCCACGCGAGAACAGGGTGAGGGCGAGAGAGCCCCGGCCTCGGGTCTTTTGCTGTGCCTCGTATGTATGTTTGTTTTGCTGGAAGAGTGATTAATAAATCTTTCTTTAACTTATTAAAAACAATGTAGACCGTAAGCTTCAATCTCATCAGTAATAAAGGGGAACTTAATTCATAAAGGTACTTGATACAGTTATACATTTTCCACTTACAGAAAGAAGACAATTCTATATGTTAAATGTTAAATGAAACCTATATTGTAAAATGTATTTTTATTTTAGCTGCAAGAATGTTATTTTATTTTAGCAAATAGAACTCAATGCAGTGCATTGACTATTACCCTATGTACCTTGTCCTGCGTCCTTGCTGTGATGCCCTGGAAGTTTGACCACAAATGCAGTATTATCTTGGCATACCTCTGCCCTTATTAGTGCTTTTCAATGAAATTTCACTGCCACATGTGTCCCTGCTTTTGATAGTTTTTGCTCTTAAGCACCGCCATTCTGCTATCGTATAGTATAGATTTATAACAATTATAGGGTGGACTAAAACATCCACAAATTTTCTTTCCATGAAAATTTTGTGAATTTCCAACATAATTATGGAGTCAGTCCCTGCCTTCCCATGTAATGAGTGTGTAACCCAGAACATGCAGAATGTGGTCATTTTGTGTAAACTGATTTGAGGACACTGGATGTATCTGGACCATGAAAACAGCACTTTTTCCTCTTTTCTTTTCAGCTAAACCCTCAAAATCCATATGTTAATGACAAGTTGAATTTTTGTCACATTCACATACGACAAAAAGTGACCCTGTAGAATAATTTTTAATTTTTTTGCTTTTGTTTTATAAACAAACCTATTTTTAAAGTAAAGAATGAATCATGTTGCTTTTTGCTAAATATGTGTTCATCCTTGAAAAAAGTAATTCTATATGGGAAATAATTTCATATAATTCTATTACTTTAGTTAGATCCTGTTGGTTATATTTATCTCGGCATAAGCCTTTTCCACCAAGATTTCTATATTTTGTAACGTAGGTAAAATATTTAAAACATCAAAAACTGTAAACCTAGAGTTTTTAAAATCCAACTGCAATGTCTTTCCCTGATTGTCTGAGATGAGTCGTGTAATTACTCACAAGTCTTGCTTTGGAGTGACCACAAGAGATGCACTGTGTGTGGTATGGCATGAGAGGAGGTACACAGCGTGGCTGTCATACTGGGAAGTCCCAGGGCCCTGCAGATGGACTCTGTTGTCACCTGGGGGTCAGCATTGTTCAGCCTGCTCCCTACCATTAGCCTTCCTCCCAACTGTACAAATTCATCTGTTGTAGCTTATGTACTTCTTGATACTGTCAAAAAAATTATCTGGAAATGGTTTTATTTTGTGAAGTGAATAATACTTTGTAATTTATGATAGTGTAAATGGAAGGAAAAGCATTACATGTATTAAATTCTTCTGTCTATCATTTTGGAGTATGTTCAGAGAAGTGGTGTCTGCAGGTGGCATGGGGAGAATCTTTAAAATCTTATTCTCAGGGAGATTTGGCAATAGATTTTCTATCATTGTCAAACCAGAGGAGAAAGCAGAATCAGCTCATTATTGCGTTCCAGTCACCTCCACCAGCTTCTTGCTAGAGAGCTTGCTTTGAGGTTATATGATTCCTCCATCACCTTCTAGAAGGCCAGTTGTGCTTGTGCCCTCCACGGAGAGGTAAGGAGTTTCAGAGAATCACCACTGGCTGCTTAGAGGAGCAGAATGAGGATTCTGAAGTCAGAAACTCCCAAGCTGGAATTCTAGACTTGCCTGTTACTAGCTGTACATGACTTTCAGAATGAGTTGGCTTATTTGAAAAAGCAGGCACAACATTTTAAATGAAATCATGATCCAAAGCAATCAGTAATAGTTATTTCCCACTATTTTAAAAGTGATGCCTTATAAAGGAAAAGGATATGACATGGGGACGAGTTAAAAGAAGCATGAGAAGACGAGGATTTGTCTCAGGTTAAATCCAAGTCCAAGACATACTAGGGGATATTATATAGCAAAGTTCTGTAATATGTGATGAGGTTCACTTAACTCCTTTTGTCGAATGTGATTACAACATTTGATCCCTCTGCCTTGCTTTAATCTGAAGCCTGCTCGCCCGTGCGTATCTACCCACCATCTGGCAGCCTGACATAGCTCCCCTTACCCAGTTTGACATCCCTACCAGGGATGGAGTCCTGGCAGTCACTCTGCCAGGAGTCAGTCTGATAGACCATAAAAGGTACAGCCTAATTCCTAGGAATCCACAGTTAAGATTGTGCACAAGTGACTTGGGGCAGGTGGGACAGGGGTATGATGGGTGGGAGGATGGGAGGGTACAGCTTTTCTTTCTCCATTAAATTCAGTGGACATTTCAGAGGAAGCAGGAGGTGAACCTAAGAAGGCATTGTAGAGAGGGGCTGGGAAGATACATGGCATACACTTGAAGGATTCCTGGGTTGTCCTGACCCTACTGAAAACCCAGATCTGGAGACTTATAAATTCCCATGCTCTAAACAGTACCCACTTTATAGCCATTTAAAAAACTTAACAGTTATTAGTTTTCAACAAATACTTGTCAAGCATTTATTTTTAGGCCAGATACTAAATACTTGGAGGCAAGGAAAAGGCTTATCACACGGGAAGGATTAAATAATAAGTTTAGTCTAGTGGGCAAGAGGAAATTGGTCATGTTAAGGCCTTTAGGTTCTAATATAAGGAGAGTGTGAGCTACTAATACTTCCTTTTTAAATAGACTTTTTAATTGTGTAATGGTTTTATATTTGCAGAAAAGTTGTAAAGAAACTACAGATTGTTCTTGTATACCCCTTTACACTTTTCAAAGATGGCTTACTTGATTATAGATCCAGCAAAGACCATGTCAGCAGATGGAGAGTAGTGAGAATTGCAGGGACTCAGTTAAATATTCACCACTGTGAGCCTGAGATGATGGTAGCTTGGACTGGGTGGTCACAAGGCAGACATAAAGAGAACTAGGTTATATGTAGGAAATAAAGTTGAAAAGGATGGGTTATAGATTGGATTAAGAAATTCAGGATAAGTCTCAGATTGCTTAATTTGGCAACTGCAATATTTACTGAGAATATATACAGGACATCTGGCTATTGGGGAGAGACAGAAAAAGTGGAAAAGGTTAGACATGATTAAATGAAATAGTGGAATTTCCAAGCAGAAGTGTTTCCTGAGAAATTGCATGAACAGAATTGGGCTAGAGACGTGGATTTGGGAGTGAATCACTAGAGATAATAATTGAAGACATGGGATTGAGTAAGAGTACTCAAGGAGACTGACGGGAGAAATGTAAGGGAGGCCACACTCACAGGTCTCTGGAACACCAGCACTCAGGTGAGAGGAAGAGAAAGAAGAAAACATAAATGTGGTCCACTTGAATGTAATGTTTACATGCTTTATAGATGCAAATAAGCCTCTGCTATGTCTGAATGTCTGTGTCCTCCTGAAGTTCCTTTGCTGAAACCTAATCCCCAGTGTAATGGCATTGGAGATGAGGCTGTGGGAAGGTGATTTAGTATAGTCAAAATCACACCTGAGCAGAGATGGAGCTCCCTTATTCAAGGTGTTTGGACATCTTAAAAGCAGTCAAGATTGTTTAGTAAAGATGCGGGCAATGGCTTTGCAACATTGCGGGAGTTTGTTCAAATTTTTGATGGCTTCACATAATATTTTATACTCTTCCAACCTTCCCTCATAATCTCAGGTCTCCACAGCCCCCTGCCGTAATTCTAGCTCCAACTCTGATGTAATAGTGTCTACACTATGAAACTCGTGAGGGACCTGCAACCAAGGTCCCTGGTGAGCATGCCTCTGACTGTCCCATTCAACTGTTTCAAATCTTTATGCCTGCTATACTTGTATCACATTGAAAGAATTTTATACTTCAGAATAAATTAAAGGCCTTCATCTCATTCTGGTCTGCTTTGCTCACCACTCTACCTACCCCAGCTCCTACCTGGCACTGTACCTAGCACAGAGCAGGCACCCCAAGCTTTTCTAAATTAAAGGCCTATTCCTTATATACAAATAATGTCCCATTTTGATTAAATGAAAGAGATGAATTCTGGAAGCAGAATAATCTGGAAATGCACATTTAGTCCTCTATGTCATTTGTAGCTGTGCCTAACATCCGAACCCTTCAGTGTTTTTGAAGCTTTCTCCCTAAATAGAGGCTTCTCCTTTGGAACTAAACCTCCTTAAGTAGTCTTCGCCATGTTCTTTCTTGTTTTCTCCAGGAGGAATGGTTAACCCTCAGAACAACTCAGTTTAAAGAACCTGAAGATGTAAGTCTCTAATTCAATAGCAGGATACACTGATAGCGGCAGCGTCACTGGACTAGAATCAAGAGCAGTGTAGACAGGAAGAGGTTAGGTGCTGGGTCTAGACAGCATCCTCTTTCAGTCCCAGCCTCATCGCTTTCTCACAGGGTGACTTCTGGAAAGTTACATTAATTTTTAAGCCTCACATTCCTTGTTGTTTAAATGAACTAATACCAGTTCTTATTCCCTTTATTGGGAATAAGTGTTATTGGGAAGGTTAAGACAATCTCAGGACGATGCTCACTATAAAGTTTGGGGCACAAAGTAAACAAGCAAATGCTTTTCAGAAAAAAAGAAATCAGCAGCTTGGAGAAGCATTTATGAGAGCATGTTAGCCATGAGTATCTTTTTTCTCAGTCTGTAAGACACCTGACTTATTGCTCTCTAGCAAGTGAGAAAATTATAGGAGTTTAGCAGTTTACATTGGCAGCCAATTCAAAGGCAAGCCACACCTGCCTCATGCAGAGTTGTGTGGGAGAGAAAGACAGCATGAAGTTTAGAGCCATGAGACGTGGCTGTGTCACAGGTGAGGCTTTTAAGATTTCTGAGCTTCAGATTTCTCCCTTTTGAAACAGGAAAAGCCCTCCTGCTGAACTCATCAGCCACGTGGGATTATCACCAAAGCAAGTGTGGAGCACTGTCACACCCCCTGACACCCTCAGTACCACCCTCTCCCCACCTCCCTTTATATTGCACAAGACCGCAGGTGTGTGTACACCTCCACAGTTGCTTCTGGCCCTACTTTCTCCTGGCCAATCACATCCACACTGGCTTGGAACACTGCCAACTAATCTGCATTATCCCCAAGATTCAGTAAGCTACTTGATGTCGTGTAACAAATCCCTTCTGCTTAAACTGTTTCTGATCTATTACTAGCAACCAAGGTCCCTCATGAACACACCTTGGACTCTGCCATTCAACTCTTCAGAATCTTTCTGTCGGTCATACTTGCATCATATTGAAAGAATTTTAAAATTCAGAATAAATTAAAGGCCTTCATCACATTCTCTTTTCCTCTTTCCCATTCCTTGGTACATTTTATACTGCTCCTACATATGTTCAGTGTATACCATGTTTTATAGAATGGTACCAAACCCGAGGCCTACATGATTCTATATTTGACATTTTCTCCTCCATATGATGTATGAGAAATGTATCCCTGTTCATTCATATAGATCTGAATCATTTTAACTGTCCTAAAATCTTTTATTAGGTAACTTATCGTTTCTTCTAGCAATAGATATTAGATCATTTCCTCCTTTTCTCTTGATACCACCAATTTCCTGAACATTCTCATGAAAGTCTGATTGTGCTAGAAGTGGAACTGCTAGACCATGGAGAATGTATATCATCAGATTGTTAATGCTCAGCAGTGTCTGAGAGTTCCTGTTACTCCAAATCCTTATCAACACTTGGCATTACCAGACCTAAATATTTTTGCTAATGAAGTTTCTCATCTGAGTCTGTTACCCAACAAAGAATGAGAACCATTCTTCCCCACAAATACCCTGTATGGTAACAAAACTCCCTTCTTGTCCCTATGAGATCATTTTTTCATAAAAATCACACATGGGTGCTGTTTTATTAAATGCCTTTTCCTGAAATCTCTAGGTCACATTTTCTCTTTTACTTGTTAACATGGTATATTATATTTAAAAAATGACAATGTTAAGCCATCCTTACACTCCTAAGAAACTTTTTACTTTATCATATGTGGTAAGTTTTTAAATATGTTTAAATATGGTACTTCTAAAAATTATGCTTCTAGCTATTTCTTTCTCTATTTTTAAATTTTGTATCATGGCTGGGTATATAGCTGCTGAGGTAGAGTACTTGCCTAGCATGTGCAAGGCCCCAAGCTCAATCCCCAGCAGTGCAAAAGACCAATTTTGATATCAACCTTCACATATGAAATTGACCTGTGCCTATGGAATTACATGTTTTTCTCTATCTTTCTTTCCTCTGAAAGAGTTTGTATAAGATTGGTAAAGTTAACTAGGTGTGGTGGCAGACACCTGTAATCCCAGCACTCAGGCTGAAGGTCATGAGTTCCAGGCCAATTTGAAGTATGTAGCAAAACCTTGTCACAACAAAACAAAACAAAAGGATTGGTAAAGTACTTAGCTTTACATTCAGGTACAAGTATCCAAAACTCAAATTACAGTAGATTAAATAAAAGTTTATTTCTTTCTCATACAAAATTCCAGTTGGGTAATGCAGATCTGAGGTGCTAGCTCCATATCACCAGGAACCGGTTTCCTTCTGTCTCATGGTTCCACTGGGGGGTCTCCTGCTTGAGCTTCCCCCACATAGCGCTGCCTCCTCCTAAAGCCTTGGATGAACCCTCCTCACCACCCTGGCTTCTAAAGGACCTGCCAACACCTATTTCTTCTGGGATCTCCCAACCTGGCTTGGGTCCTTATCACATCCAAACCCTCTAGGATTGCCTAAGGCCCACAGCAATGAATAGACCTCTGCCACACCATTGGGAAAGGGCAGCTCACTCTCCACAGGTCTCTGTACTAGTACAGGAAAACCCTTTGACCACAGACTCCTTTCTATGCCCCATACATGAGGATACACAGTAAGCTTTAAGAGTCCTGTGGACACCATCAATCTTGGAGTTCCCCACACCAAAGAACATTGTCAATTTTTTCTCTAAAAATGAATGCTAGCAATTTTCTTCTTCAGTGTTCTGTTTTTCCCCTTACTACACTCTCAAGATATGTGATGAAGCAAGGATCACAAAAATTGTTTGCATACTTTCTTAACATTCCTTTCATAGTTAAGCTAGCATCTCCTGTTCTTAACTTTTGGGGCGTTAGCGGACATTTGGTTAGCACCAGGAAAGCCCCATTTAAACTCCTAAACATATTACTTTTCAAATGAGGATCTATTACCTTGACAATCAAAGAACAGTAGATATTTGTATGAAATATCTAGGCAGTTTAAAATAGGCTATTAGCTGCAAGAAATGACCAGAAATTCAGATTCACCTTATAGATTACTATCTTCTAGTGAAGGCTATCAGATCACTCAGTTGCTGGCAGCTTTCACAATTTTACTAAAATTGCAAATAACACGCTGCATTTAAGTCACCATGATATAGTATATAATGGATTCTATTCAGTCATTTAAAAAGAATATTTTCTGTGCTTATTAACATGGAAATATTTCACTACATTAACTGGGAAATTGTTCTCAGTGTGCAAAGAGGAAAGAACATGCAGACTATGACTCTATTATTATTTTTAGGATGCTACCCAGAGTTTCCAGTTCTTGCAATGCAAAGAATAAGCAAACGAGTCATCCTTCATCCTTCTCTTTCTCCTGCACACCCCAGCAGAGCATCAGCGAAAGCCTGTTGGCTTTATGAACTTCACAATACACAGATGCATCTCAACTTACAATGGGGTTGTGTTCTGATAAATCTATTGTAAGTTGAAAATATTGTAAGCTGAAAATTAATTTAATTCTCCTAACCTACCCAGATCACAGCTGCAGCGCAGCCCGCTGTAGAGAGTAGGTACTTCCCCTTGAAACTGTGGGGTGACTGGGAACTGTGGCTTGCTGCCGCCACCCAGCATCAGGAGAAAGGATGTCCTGTATATTGCTAACCCAGGAAAGACACAAATTAAAATTTCAACATTCACCTTCTACTGAATGCCTATGCCTTTTGCCATTTTACTATTTACCATTGTAAAGTAAACATTGTACGTCAAATCATTGTAAGTTGGGGACAATCTACATTTAAAAACCTTGGCATTATCACTATTTCTACTGCTACCATTCTGGTCTGAATCACTTTCATCTCTCCCTGGACACATGTAATAGCCTCCTGACTTAACTCCTTTACTGTCCTCAACTCTCCCCTAAAAGTCTCTGTCAATAAAGTGAGTTCAGAGGTCCTGATAAAAATGTCGAATCATATCACTGCTATGCCTAAGGCCCTCTATTTCCAGTATCCCTCAGCCAGTAAAGTCCAAAGTCTCTACAGTAGAGCACAAGACCTATAGACATGACTCCTTTGGATCCCCATAGGTTCTCTGACTTCCACTCTTGTGCCTGTGGCCTCACTCACTGCACTGCAGTGTTCAGCTTTTTCTGTTCTTTTTCAACATGATAGGCACACTCCTGCTGTGTGAGATCTTGGCCATACCTTGCCTTCTTCCTGGAATACTCTTTCCCTACTTATCCCCGTGACTACATCCCTTTCCCTCTTCAGGTCTATTAAGCAATGGGCTTGGAAGTATCACTTGGAAGAGGCTGGAACTCATGATGAAAAGGATTAACAGAAACAGGGCCCCCTTCTGAGTACCTAGTGAGGCAGCATCTTGGGCAGAGACCCAGGTGGATATTGTACTGGGGATGAACGTGGAACTACCCCATGTTGCTGTCCTTTTTACTGGGCAAAGGTAACAGTGGCTGCTATAGTTTGGATGTTGAATCCTGCAAAGGACCACGGGTTAAAGTTTGGGTTCTCAAGGTGGTGCTATGGCGAAGCAGTGGCAACTTTAGGAGGTTGGGCCTAGTAGGTCCTTAAGGCATGGGGCGGAGGGCATGCCCTTAAATGGAATCGTGGGAGCCCGGCACTTCCGCTTTCGCTTTCTGGCCATGAAGCCTGCAGTTGCTCCGCCACTGCTCTCCACATTGCCATGTGGCACCACCACTCATCGGAGGAAGTCTCAGCTGGTGACGGACTAGAACCTTTAAAGCCAGGGGCCAAAATTAATCTTCTCCCTTTAGGAGTTAATTACCTCAAGTGTTTTGTTATAATAATGGAAAGTTAAATAACACGGTGGCCGTGCATGAGAGAAATAAAATTTTTAAATTCAGATGCCAAGCATTCTGTTTGTTGGCCAGACGTTAAAAAGCTTTAGAAAATTCCAAAACTTGGAATTTATGGAGGTTCCTAGTCCAGTAAGAAATTATTGTGTTCAAGAGAGAGAAGGATAAGGGGCTGGGGATTTAGCTCAGCGGCCCAGCACCTGCCTGGCAAGCGCAAGGTCCTGAGTTTGATTCCTGGAGGATACACTTTTTGAAGAAATACTGGGTTCTAGTTTTCTTTTCAGAAGTTAGTTATGAATTTCATTTCTTTAATAGCTACAGGACTGTTCAGAGTATCTATTATATATATTGGATAACTTAGGGGTCTGCTCTTTTCAACGAATTAATCCATTTCACCTACATTGTTGCAATTATGAAGATCAAGTTTTGCACAGCAATTCCTTAGGAATATAAGAGCCTGTAGTCTGTAATTACATCCTCTGTTTTATTCTTGATGTTAGTAATTTCTATCTTCGCTCTTTTTTAACTTGTACATTATACAGGTTGAGCAATTGTACTGATTTTTTTTTCAAATAATGAGCTATTTGTGTAGTTTCCTTTTTCTATTGTTTTTCTGTATTTCATGGTAGTTTTACTCCAAGAAATCTTTATTGTTTTCTTTCTAGTCTTTTTTTTTTTTTTTTTAAGACATGGTCTTGCTATGTAGCACAGACTGGCCTTGAACTTGCTTATGTAGCCCAGGCTGGCCTAAAACTCACAGCAATCCTCCTGCCTTAGCTTCCAAAGTGCTGGGATTACAAGTATGCCCGCCACTATGCCTGGCTTAGTCATTCTTTTTAAAACTACAACATCCCTATAAACATTCAAACCTCCTAGTTATTTTTCTCCCTTTATCATCTAATAAATATTTTGCTTATTTTTGTTTATTTTCTGTGGCCACCACAACTCCCCACAAGAATGTAAGTTCTAGGAGGGCAAGGCTTTTGCTTAATTTATCATTACCTCTCAGTGACTGATACCTAGAGATGCTCAAAACATAGTTGTTGAATGAATAAAATAAAAAACAGTAAAACAAAAATTCTTCTGCTATCAATATTTAAAACTGTTGAATGAAATATAATTAAAAATTTTGGAACCTCAGAGCTGATCTCAGAAGGAAGGAAGGAAGGAAGGAAGGAAGGAAGGAAGCCAGAGAGGAAGGAAGGATATAAGGGAGGGAGAGAGGGAAGGAGGGAGGGAAGGGAGAAAGAAAGTGAACCCCATTGTTCCAGAGAGGACCGAAATCCAGAGGAGCTCGAGTTGACTTTGAAGCAGCACTATGAGGGGGGCAAGGGAGGGTCCTAACTTCATTTACAACTAAAACCTTAGCTTTTAGTAGAAGATGAGACTTAGGACTCTGCAGTGTATAAGCTTGGAACCAGAACCACCACAAAAATGCTGGGACCTTTGAAAAGAACTCTGATCTGGATAACAAAAACTAGGAAAATATTGCTCTAAAAGAAAAAAGAATAGGTAGGTTAAAAAAGAAAAAAGGTGTCCACTTTAAATCAATCCTGTGATTTATGCAACTTTGAGATTTACATTTACACAACCCATTTCATTGGAGAAAGCCTAAGCAGAGAAACTAACACAAGAATTAAGCCCAGGCTGATTATATTTCTGCGTCCTAGTAGGCAAGGGATAGATGATGATACAGATTATACAAAACTCCTCTGAGGAAAAATTAGCCACACCAAAGACAATGTCACAAAGAGAGAGAGAGAGAGAGAGAGAGAGAGAGAGAGAGGGAGGGAGAGAAATCACAACTGAAAAAATATGAACAGATAAAGGAAATAGTAGAATTATCCCTTAATCCTAGGACTAGATAACAATCTAAAACATAAGTACACTGAAAATGATTAAAAGGATAACAAAAAAATAGAAACTATGACAAGAGAATACAACATGATAATACAACAGGTGGAGTTGGAAACAGTGAATATCATCTTTTTAAAAAGTGAAAGCATTTAATGCACAGGAAGGTTGACTTTTACTGAACAGCCATTTTATAAAAGAATGAACCAGAAGGCAACACAGAGGAACCTAAAAGAGGGAGAAAGCCAGGAAAGAATCAGATGTGAAATACAAAAACAAAAATTTTTTAAAAATCAAAAATTCCCAGCACTTACGAGGCTGAGGCAGGAGGATCATTGTGAGTTTGAGACCAGCCTGGGCTACCAAGTGAGCTCAAGGCCAGCTTGCACTGCCTAGGGAGACCCTGTCTCAAAAAGACAAAAAAAAATGGAAATAAAAATTTAAAAAAGGAAGGAGGCAAAAAAAAAAAAAAAAAAAACTTTCAACAGCTGATAAAGACAGCTAGGTATCAGAAGTGGAGGACAGACAGCCTGAACTGCAGACAAGAGCTGTGTGACTCAAAGAGCAGACTCCCTGGGGACTGTACCACCATGCCTGTTGCTGCATACCTGAGGATGTGGGAATCCTCCAAGGCAGAGGGAGACACAAGATCCAGCAAACACAGAACCCACTGCAAGCAGTTCCCAGTGGGAGGATGTGCAGGAGGGCAGAGAGAAGTCAGTCCATAATGAAGGAGGTGGCCAGGCGTGAGGTTTCCGAGAAAAACAAAATGGAACACATATATTATTGATGCGACTGACCTTGTAGGAAAGCATACCAAGAAGCCATCGAAAGATATAGAGAGAATTAAACAAACTGAAAGGGGGGAAAAAAAACATTATCACTAAATTTACAGAAAAAAAGTGAGAGAGCAAATGTACATCTGTACTCCACTGTAGTTAGCCTGAACAATACAATATTTGCGTAAGCACCATAATGAAACGTGGAATCTTCAATTAAACAAAAGCTGTAATCTAATATTCTCTACTGGGCATATGGCAGAGGGGAAGCAGAAGGCTCGGTTCCATAGGAGCTCAGTGCTTAAATCCCGTCACAGGAAGTTTACAGGATGTGTAATCTTAGTAAGTCACAAGGAAGCATAATGCCCATATTTAGAAATACAGAGATCTGTAAATGCCAAAAATTTTGGAAGTGGTGGGGAAACAGAACAGAAGGAAGGAAAAGGTAAGAAAGCCCTGAAATTGGCTGGAAATTCTTTATTAACATTTGACTCAGGGGCTGGAGATTTAGCTCAGCGGCAAAAGCGCCTGCTTGGCAAGCGCAAGGTCGTGAGTTCGGTTCCTGGTACCGGAGAAAAACCAAAAAAAAAAAAAAAAAAAAAAACCATTTGACTCAAATTTCTTGCATATATTATTTTAGGAAAATGGAAACAAATTTTTGGAAAAAAGTAAAGAGTGCCACGTTGCCTAAACTAGCAGAGACAGGGTGCTCCTGTCCTTTTCCGCCTCTCCTGGATTCAGCGATCCAGGTATGGATTGAGACCCCAGGCATTAATGGGGCAGCGCACATTAAACATTCTCTGGTTTGTATCCTTAGCCAGAGTCTGGCAGTGCCCTTATTTCTAAGGATTTTTGTCTTACATTTCGTTAATCCTTTTCTTGTAGCATTGTTTTCAAGCTTAAGCATACTTCCACCTTTAACTATAGGTAATGCAATTTTGATGCTGAAGGATAAAAAAATTATTGAATCACATACAGAAAACTTCTTGATTTGATTTATTCATTAAGAATGCTACTGAAGACAGAGTCAGAGAAAAATTGTGTATTTAATACTCTGCAGTAAGTTTTAACATTGTGTTCTGGATGAGGTGGGATTGGCCCCAACCAGCAGTGCTAGCCATGCTTTTCAAGACTTTCTGCCATTACTTTCGAAAACCACTTGGAATTGATTGATAAAGTTTGCTCGCATCATTTTCCCACAGAGACAATGAGAGAAATGAGTCAAGGAGAAACAACCATTGTCTGAGTGTCTGTTGTGTGGCAGGCGCCATATTAGGGACCTTAATAAATGTATTATATACTTTAATCCTGGCAACCACCCAGGGAAGTGGAGAGAATTATTCCCACTTTACATATAAGAAAACCAGAGCCTAAAGATATTAACTTTCCCAGAACTGCACAGCTAGTAATTCAAACCAACCATCAGGTTTTTTCACAAGAATGTATATCATTACAATTCCCAGAGTTAATGGGAGCTTTGTTTTGAGTGCTCTTTGGTTCACAAGGCTTTACTGCATCAGCAACCACATATGATTTAGCAGTGTTTAAAGTGGGAAACTTAGAAGACAATGACTTAATTAGAATTGTTGAAGTATGACTATCTCTTTTGATGTAATATCCTTGAAACTAGCCAGTGTTTAATGCTTATTCATTACGTAAGTAACAATATGAAATTTAAAAAGTCATATCTGAAAACCACTATAATAGGGACCAAGTAACTCCAACTGAATCAAAATAACTCCTCTCTCCACTCCTGTGACCTTGAGGAAATTACTTCAACTTTCTAAGGCAAAAGTGGGTAGCTTTCAGAGTAGCTCTGGCCATAAAAAGTGAAAAGGATTCTATTATTATAAAGGTTTCTAGCTGCAGCAGAAGCGGTGCCTCTTCCTGTGTAGATTAAATTACAGTACATCAAAGCATGAGCCTGAATGTCCATGGAATGAAGGTGCGCATAAGTTTACCTGTGTTTGCCTGTGACTTAGGAAAGCAGCTATGGCTTAAGGACTGCTAATGCTGGAAGTTTGACAGTGGCCTTGCTAAAGGTGAGGAAGCCGAAAAGATCACTTCCTGCATCATGTTACCCTTTCATCAGATATCTACCCGCTCCCGGTGCTCATGTGACGTAAGGTGCTGACACACTGGCCAACCACGGGAGAGAAACTATAACCTGGCAAACCGAGCATAACCAAATCAACGCATTGCAAAGGGAAATGAGCAACAGCAGAGAGCAGGTCACCTTTAAAGGAGCGAGGCTACCCTGGCCCTGACCTGGAGTCAGATGACCGGCTAGAGAACATTGCTATGGATGGTAACACATGACTTTACTTAAATCAATGATTTGCAAACCAATAATAAAGTTGGATTGTATTTGTTTCCTAAGTAACTCCGGACGTCTTGTGGAGCCTTGTTTCAGAATTTCATGCTCATTCATTTATTCTCTAAATATAGTATTTAATAAAATCTCCACAGCCATCCTCTGGTATTACATTATTAAACCCCACCTGCATCCTACCACTGAACTCTTATCACTCCAAATGCTATTTCAGCATGATAGTGTTCTTCCAACGTGCTACCAGCAAAAGCAAAAACTTACCAGATATTTTCATTTACCTGCCTCATTCAATGTTAAAATTCAAGAACATGAAGCTATTATTACATAGAATGTCAAATCTGAATGGTATTTCATTGCCACTTTTATTGAATTTCTTTTCATAAAAAAAGTCATAATCAAAGCACCCATGTCTATGATTCTATGGTAACTCATTCAGCAGTACTCAGAACTGTTATTGCTAGGCAGCATGCCATGTGATAAAGATTCATCAGTGGCATGTCTGGGTGTGCACGAGGAGACACACAGCATAGCGATTTGTTATGTTCCTGTGTTCTAAAGCCAGTCTTCTGGGGTCAAATGCTGACTCTGATACTGACCAGCTGTGAGATCTTAGGAAAGTAATTTGAGTTCTAAGTGCCTCAGATTCTTGATGTATAGTAACAATATTGTCTGCTTCATAGGGCCTTTAGGAGGATTGTTGAGTTAATAATTATTATGTTTATTACGTTTATACAGTTTATTGTGGAACTGTACTCTTATATATATGAAGTATCATATAAATGATTAGATAAAATGGAACTCATTCTCTAGAGAGACAGCCAAATGATAAACAAGAAAGTTCAGTCAGAGGGATAAACACCAAGCAAACCATTTATAATGTAAATGCATTTATTTCTGCCAGTGGCAGGCTAGGTTATTTGGACAAATTCTCTTGCTGAAAATAATTAAAGAAACAATTTCCATTTTGGTAGTCTCCTGGAGCAAAAGGAACACAATTATAAGCCTAGGATTCACCCAAGTAGAAAGATTAATAGAAGATTCACCCTCATTAAGACTAGGTCCCAGAGGGGCCTGATGACTTTCAGATACACAAAAGTACACTATGCCCATTTCTCCCACAGGTCTGCATGGACAGTTAAGCTACTTTGGCACAGAAAAGGCCTCAGGGCAGAGAAGAAAAGAATTAATGGACCTGACCCAGGGAAGCTGTGACTGTGGGCCAGTGATCACACAGATCTGTTGTTTTCATTGTCCAAAAAGCCTCAAACCTTGAACCTGAAATGTTCCTGTCTGGTATCCCCCTAAGTTATTGAAAATCTTTTTAGGTCTTAAAAATTTCCCTAAAACTAATACTTTGAGGAAAAGAGGAACACACAATGATATCCAGGAAGACCTATAAAAGATCCTATAAGTGGGAACTGGCAGAAAGAGACAAAAATTAGCCCCTCAAAGACCAGATTTTTGAATTAACAGACAGAGACTACATCATAGTCAGGGTTCACAAGGGAAAGGACTTAACACAGGAAACTTAATTTATAGGATTATTTTATAACATTCACCCAAAGAGTCAAATGCAAAAGAGTGTGAGAAATCTGTCCTCACACTAGATATCCAAAGAATCGGGCTGAGGGACTGGATCCCATGGCAATGTCCTGCATGAGTCCAGCTGCAGACCTACAGTCCATAGCAATGTCCTTCACAAGTCCAACTGGAGGCCTGGGGCCCACAACAATGTTGCATGCAGGCCTGTATCAAGAATCTGCACTGAGAAGGCCCAAATGTCAGTGGTGGAAGCTGGAAAGCTTGCACCAGCAGGATACAGGATCTGTGCTAGCAGGCTGAGGGATCTACACTGGAGCCAGGAAGCAATGCTCCAAGTAAGGACCAAAACTCCCCTGAAAAGAACGGCAGCCATCCTCAGCAACAGCAAGCTCCTGGCTTCATCTGATGATGAAAACATGCAAGTTCATATCAAGAAAACCAGCATGACAAGCTGTCCAGGAGAATCAACAGCATATCATCTTCCCCTCCAGTTCTCTTTTTATGCTGTTGGCAACAATCCTCAGGTGAGCCTTCCACACCCAGCACCATGCTGACTCAGTTCAGGTGGGTGTTCCAAGTTGATCATTAGTTAATCTGACACAGATTATAAAACAGCTATGCTTATTATGTTTAAAGAGAAAACACAAGTTTAAAAATACCTCAGAAGAATAGAAAATGATAATGACCGAAATATTTGAAATAAAACTAAATAGAACATTTAGAAAAGAAACAGTCAAAATATATAAAGAGACAGATTTAATAGCTGTTCAGATGCAGTAGAAAAGTGAATTCATGAATTGCGATGTAAATCAAATTCCTTTCCAAGTATAACTAGGGCTTTTTGTCCCAAGAAGCATTTAGAGTAGCTCAAAGCCCTGGATCCTCTTTACGGTGACCAACGTGTTTGTTCATTGTCCCCTCAGTGCTCCCCACAAACTGACAGACTGTCTGCCTCTCATCATTTTCCTAAGGAATAGACTTATATATGCTCTGACAGCAGATGAAATCAAGAACGTTTGCATGCAGCACTTCGTTAAGATCAATGGCAAAGTCCAAACTCATATAATCTACTCAGATGGCTTTATGGATGTCATTAGCATTGACAGGACCAGAGAGAATTTTCATTTGATTTACGACACCAAAGGTCCCTTGGCCTTTCTTTGTGTTGCATTTGAAGAAGCCAAGTATAAGTGGTGCAAAGTGAGAAAGATCTTTGAGGACACAAAAGGAATCTGTCATTTGGTGACCAACTATACTCACACCACCAAGGGGAGCTGGTTCTCTCATCAAGGTGAATGACACCAGCCAGAGTGATTTAGGCATGTTATGGTTTATATCTGTGTGTCCCCCCAAAGCCTCAAGCAGCCATGGGGCAGGCTTTTAGAGTTTGATGGGTGTGAGAGCTACACCCACCCTGGGGTGAATAGTTTGCATATGTAAGGGAGAGGAAGAAGCTGCTTGAGGGCATTCCTCCCCCATTCCGCCCTGGTGTGTGGTTGTTGCTTTTGCTGTGTTCTGTCACCATGAGCTGCAGCCCTCTGCCATGTGCCACTCTGCCTTATAATCTGCCAAGTAAGGACTGAAACCTCCACGAACTGTAAGCGAAATAAACCTTTCCTTCCTTAATTTTGGGCGTCAGGTATTTTGTCCCAGCAATGAGAGAAAAGTAACCAAGACAAGGGACTGGCAAGATTACAGGTTTCATCAAAGTTGAAACTGGTAATTTGTGTGTGGTGACCAGAAGTATTAACTTGGGAAGAACAGAGGTGATCAGCAACAGAGAGACATTCTAGCACTTTTGATATGGTTTGTGTAAAGGTGCCCGAAACAACAGCTTTGCTACTTGGCTCTTTGAAATTTTTGTTATTAACAAAGGCAACAGACAATGAATTGCTCTTCCTCGAAGAAAAGGAACTTGCCTCACTATTGCTGAAAAGAGGCTGGCAGCCAGGTAGAGCAGTGAGTGAAATGGTCTCTAGGTGACCTGTTGGAAAAGAGAGGTCTCTGAACTTAACTAAAAATAATACAGCATGACTCATTGCTACAAAAAGGAATTATCTGCAATGCACCACAGAAGACAAATTGTGGAAAATACAGGGTAAGTAGGAAGCAAGGTTGGATAGGCTAGATGTATCAAATGTTTAAATGGATGGAGCACTACTCTGTCATAAAGAAAGATAAACGTGAGGCATTCGTAGGAAAATGGATGTACCTTGAGACCATATTCTTAAGTGAAATAAATAAGACCAACAAACTTGAACATGGCATTGTTTCCCTTACATGAAGAAGTTAATATATAAATAACATATGAAATAAAAGATGGATAATAGGAGAGAGAGGTACTATATTCTAAATATGGTTCTGCTGTCAGTCTCTAGTTTTACCCCAATATGGTATGAGAACTCATTTTGGAGGATTTTCATTTCTTTGGATATGTTAAGGTCTTTATTGTTGCTGTGAGTATGGTCTATTTTGAATACATGTAATTTATTTATTTATTTATTTATTTCCAGACTAGAACTTAGTAGTGGCCTAGATTCATGGAGGAGGAATTGGGAGATGATAGTTAGGGGTAGAATGTTTTGCTTTGGGATAACAAAAATGACCTAAGTTTGATCATTGTCGTGGTTGTACAATTCTGTCAATGTGCTAAAGGCTACTGAGTCATACTTTAAGTTTGTAAATTTTATAGCATGCAAATTTGAGTTCAACAAAGCTGTTATTTTTTTAATGTTCAAGGGGAAATTCCAGAAAGAAAAAAAGAATAAGACAAATATAATGCTTGAAGAAATAATGACTAGGAGTTTTTAAAAACTGAATTTAAAAGCAAATAATCCCAAGCAGTATAAAAATAAAAAGAAATTCACAATTAGATACATCATACTGACACTGAAGAAAATTCAAGGCAAAGAAAAAAATCTAAACACAGCAGAGAAAACAAAAACCCTACTAATTACCTTTAAAAGAAGGGACAGAGTGACATCGTACTTCTCAACAGAATAACATAGGCTAAGAGACTGTCAAGTGATATATATTCTATGAGCTGAATAAAATAACCACCAACCTTTTATACAAAGCAGAGATATCAAACCAGAATTAGGACAATACATCAGACAAAAGCTAAAGAATTTACTACCAGTGATTCTTACTAAAGGAAAATATAAAAGATAAATTTTAAAGAGACATGTTCCCAGATACAAAGTATGAATACAAAAAGAAATAAATAGCAAAAATAGAGCAAACATAAGCCATTGACTGGATAAAAAAAGTAAAACAATCTTAGTTTAATAATTGTGCCATACCAAATAATGTGGCCTGGTTGGTGTTGTAGTCAAGGTTTGCAAGGGAAAGGAATTAATTTAGGACACATAATTTATAGAATTATTTTATAATAGTCACCCCAAGAGTCATTGCAAAAAGGATGTGGGAGATCTGTCCACACACTAGTGATACAAAGGATATGGCTGAAGGCCTGGATCCCATGACAATGTCCTGCATGAGTCCAGCTGAAGGCCTAGAGCCCACAACAATGTCTCATGCAGGCTTGTTTTCAAGGATCTGTGTTGGGAAGGCCCAAAGGTCAATGGTGGAAGCTAGAAAGTCTGGGCCAGCGCGATGAAGGATCTGTGCCAGCAGACTGAGGGATCTGCACTGGAGCCAGGAGGCAACACTCAGAGGAAAACCAAAGCTCCTCCAAAAAGCCATCCTCAGCAACAATGAGGTCCCAACCTCCTCTGATGATAAGAGCAGCCAAGTTCATACCAGGAAAGCCAGCATGACGAGCTTCTCCAGGGGAATCAACAGCACCATCTTCCTCTCCAGTTCTCCTTTTTATGCTGTTGGCAGTAGTACTCAGGTGGGCTACCCACACTCAGCACCACGCTAATTCAGTTCAGCTGGGTGTTACAAGCTGACCACTAGTTGTCAGACCACCTCAGCTGGGGTGAGAAGAGTGTCCCAAAGGCTGTCATTGAGGGTAATAGTGGTTGATGTGATGAAAGACAGAGACTGGTTTGGAGAGCGGAATGAGTTTGTGTTAAAGAATGAGGTAATATAAGCCATATATGTGGATCATGCCAGTTCTCTATCCCAAGAACGAGGGGACTCCACTGGGGAGTTGTGAGCAGGGAAGTCATTACAAGTGTGTTATTCTGGACACCATATGGGTATAGGATGCAGCAGGGCAGGAATGGATATAGGGTTTTCACTTAGGCTATTTTTGCAGTTCCCGATGAGAGAAGATGACAGTTTAGATTATGAAGAAGCAATGGAAACAGGATGGCAGATGAATACAGGAGGCATTTAGGATACCAATATGACCAGCTTGAGGAGACACCAGATAGGAGCGTGAGCAGAGGAAGGACCTGAGAAGGATACCACTATGTACTGAATATTCACATCCACCCAAAACTCACAGGTTGAAACCTAATCCACAATGTACTGAGAGCCTTTAGGAAATGATCAGGTCCGAGCTTGCATAAATGTGATTAGTGCCTTTATAAAAGTGAGCCCAAGGAGCTTCCTCACATCCTCTACCGTGTGAAGACACAGGAAGAAGGTGTCCTGTATGAACCAGGAAGTTCACCAATCACTTTGCCTACCGATACCTTGATCTTGGACTTCTCAGGCTCCAGAACTGTAAGAAATAAGTGTCTATTGTTTATAAATCATCAATTCTCTGGTATTTTGCTATAGCAGCCAAATGCTCGGTTCTTGTTCAATTTCTGGCATAGATGTAGTGCCAGTCACCTGGATTCGGGAACAAAGGCAAGGAGTGAGAATGGGGAGGGTGTCAGGAGAGTACATGTCACATGTATTAGCTTGACGTGCCTTGAGACGGCCAAGTAGAAATATCGAAGAACTGAGTATATACTAAGATCTGAAACTCAGAAGAGAGGCCTGAGCTGCAGATACCAATTCAAGAGTTACCTTCATGAAGATGCTACCTGAAGCCATGGGCATAGGGCAGAAGGGGACTTACAGCTAAACATCAAGGCATCTAACTTCATAAAAGCATTTATAAACTCTAGCTCTGGAGCCAGATTGCCTTATTCTGAATCCTAGCTCTACCACCATGAGCTGTTTTGCCTTCCCTAAGTACCACTTACATTCCCTGTAAAATAGAGTGTTTGCTATGAGGATACGTAGAGTGAGATAATACATAGAAAATACCTATCATGATAGCTATCTCACAGTAACACCTCAAAAGACACCAGCCTGTACTGATAATGTCAATGGGAAAAAAGACAAGCTAGCAAAGTAGACAAGAAAGGAGCTTCCAGTAAGAATGGAGAAAATTTGGAAGAACTGTGAATGTTTTAAGGACTTCTCAACAGTGCTTTTGTGGGGATAGACTAAAAAGATGACTGATGGATGTCCAATAAGCCAAGGACCTCAGAGAAGCACGTGGTGGAAGAAGTGGGCAGATGCAGAGTGGAGTGAGTCTGAGCAAGAAAGTGGGTTACCCACAGCAGGTGTAGACAACACCTCTGAGATCTGGGCTAACAAAGAAGATGCGTCCCAGAGAAAAGAGGCCAGGGTGGGCTGGTACTAGAAAAAAAAAAAAAGAAAAGGCACAGGCAGATACATATGCCGCTCTTCTGTGGAGTACATGAGTGGGTAGGTAGTAAGGGCCTCATCACCTCAGGAAGAAACTGGATAGCCATGTATTGAAGTAAGGTGAACAGAGAGGCTGATGACTTTCAAACGCATGGTTCATGAAAATGAGATCAAGGGAGGAGGAGTGTGTGAGACAGGAAGGGAGCAGGTATGGGCTGAACTGCAGAGAGTGACGGCACTGGACGAGTCCACTCTGCTTCGGTCAAGTGCTCAGGGGGACTGCGCAAAACTGGCACGAGGAGAAGTATTTTGTGACTATAATTTTTTAACTTCTAGACATATATTCAGTTATCCTGGCAAAGCGCAGGATGAGATGCTATAAAAAGTGGATTCCAAGTTCATGCCTGATTGCCATGAGCACAGTGTAAAAGTATATAAAACTAAATCCACCAATACTGATACGGATGTACCACGAGAGGAAAAGTGTAAACTACCACTGCATAGATGACTACAAAGGAAAAGGCAGGGGAAGCCACAGCAAATTTTCAAAGTATGTAACTGTCCCTAAAAGGAAGGAATTAAGGAGGAAAGGGAAGGAGAGAAGCTGAAGAGAGGGAGGGAAGAAGGTCAAGTGTAAACACGTGGAAATAGGGGGCAAAGAACTCCCACCAAAGCATATCCAGGCCATCGCTGCATGACAAGAGTATAAGCAATTTTTAAAAGTTTTCTGTGGCCCTGTTTCTTAAATGTGTGTGTCCTTTGTCTGCCAAGATCCCACTATCTATGTTTAAAAGGAAAATAACTGATTTCCCAAACTCTGTGTAATGCCAGGCTTGCCAGGATGGCAAATATCAGATTTAACCTGTGAAATTCTAATTTTAATTCCTAGTACCCAATGTTGGCCTAAGAATTCATTGTCTATGGCCTCTGAGGGTAATCTTATATTACATTTTAAGGTTCACGTGAGAAAGCTGCAATTTAAGCAACGTTCAATTCTAAAAACTAACTCTGAGTCACCTGCTATTAACTGGATACCATAGCTAAGTCTAAATGCGTCTACTGCATGATGCTCAGAACAATGCAAAACTGTGTCATCATTATAGAGTCAGCAATGTGACTCCTGGATCAATAGAACAGAACAGTATTTTTAGCACCATACCTGTGTGTGTGTGTGTGTGTGTGTGTGTGTGTGTGTGTGTGTACGTGCACATTTGTGTAAGGATTTTGGCATGAGAAGGTTGTGAAAATTTTCATAGATTAGAACAGATCCAGATGCAAAAAATATTGCAGGAAATAAGTTATTCTAGTTTTGATGTAAAATTCTGTCTTTAAAAGTCCAGTTTTTCTGATGCTGCAGGTAGGGTGGCGACCTTCATCTTTTGGACTCAGCCCTGTGCTACACATTCTTCTACCTCTCACCTCCTTCACTCCAAGCCTTTTCTATGGAAGTACCTCATTGCGTAGATGCTCTCGCTGCCATTAAAAACTCCCCCATCTCCTAAGCATTTCACTGACTTCTCCATCTTTTCTGAAGAAATTTTCAGATTGGTCCAAAAAATGTGTCAATACAACTTTCTTTTTTTGAACAGAAGCATGTGTTCTATTAACTTTAATAGTTTATATCAAGTAGAAATGGGTTTCCCTACAAATAACTGAACACTGTTTAAATCTGTAGTTAAATCCTGGAAATCCATATTATCCCACTGAACCAGAAGCCTGGTAGTAGGTGGGTCCAGGTATCAGCAAGGACCAAGGTATTTCCCATAGTCCCTTGCCAATGTTCTCGGCGTGTTATCTTTTATCCTCATGCCCGTAACTCATTGGTGTGTATGTGTAGTGGCTGCTGCAGCACCAGACATCACATCCTTCCCCTGTGCTTAAATGTAAGAATCAAGGGTGTGGCAAAAGATACTCTTCTCTCAGAAGTCTCAGCCTTTTATTTGAGGGAAGAAGTATTTTCTAAAGCTTTGCTCGAGCCAAAGCCCGATTACCTAGCCACTCCTACTTGCAAGGAAACTTGTGAAAGTATCTCTTTTTTAAGCCTTTAGTCAAACTCATTCTCCTCTTTTGTGTGAATTAGATGAAACAATACCCTTTTGACTATCTCCCATATTGCCATCAGAATATCTCACCTGAGCTATTCCAGCAGCATAGGTCTCCCTGCAGTGCCATTGTGCTCTCTGCCATCTACTCTATCAGCTATAGTGCTATTTAAATGCAAACCTCAGCCTCAGGCCCCTCTTCCACACTTTGCCTAGAGGATCTGGTTACACCCAGCCATGCAGCCTCATCCCCCTACAACACCCCTACAACATCTAGGTCCCACCAGCCTGCTCAATGCACCTTGAGAAGGTCCTGCACACCCCAGGACTCTTGCACATGCTGTTCCATCTGAATTCTCACCCATCCCCAACAGGAACATTCTAAAAGCCTGAGAACCAGGTTTGTATTTCAGCAAAAAAATGTTCACTCCTTTGTTAAAATTGTACTAGACAAGAAGCCATTTGGCAGTACTAGTTTTCTTTTCCCAAATATCTTCATCCTTCACTCCTCTGGCCACCAAGCTCTATAGCTTCCTGGCGGTGACCACACCTCAGACGAGGGCTTTCCCTGTGATTCAATTTCTTCCTCAGGAAGTAATGGATTCTGCTGAATTTTGCTATCCTCCCTTCAAAGCTGATGGCTTGTTTTTGTTCAGTCCCAGTGCTGGAATTAAACATACTTTAAAACTTATCCCAGGATATACATGAAAATGTATCCATTTCAAATATACTCTGCCTTGCACATCATAAAAATGCAAAGTAGTATTTTTCTCTTCTTTCACTTATTGAAATACTCTATAAAAATTTCTTTCTACTAACTACATTACAAATTTTTGTTTGGTGTTTGTTTTCATTTTTGTGGTGCTAGGGATTGAGCCTATACCCTTTGAATACTCTCAAGTGCTCTACCACCGAGCTGCCCCACCCCACCTCACCCCACCCCACTCTAAAACCTTTGAAAACTTTATTTAGAGACAGGGTCTTCCTGAATTGCCCAGCCTGACCTGGAATTTGCAGTCCTCCTGCCTGAGCGTGGAAGATAGCTAGGATTACAGACGCGGCCTCCTTGCCCGGCTTTCAACGCTTTCATATTGCAGTACGGAACCGCATCAGCCTTAGGCGCGTGTGTAGATGAGCTCAAAACGGACCTAATTATTATTATTATTTTTTTTTTTTAAAGAAGAAGAGCATCCTGCAAGAGGAGGCATCTGTCTTCCCTAGCAAAGCATGTCCTGTGTCGACGGCTTTCTGTGAAACTAACAAAAACCGCTGGTGGGACTAGAAGCAAAAGTAGCCTAAGAACGACACTGTCCACTGGCTCACTCCTTACTATGGCCTAGGTCCCTATTTATGCTCGCCTAGTGTGTGTGTGTGTGGGGGGGGGGCGGTCCATGGATTTCCAGACCTAAAAAAGGATCCTCAGTCATTCTAAGAGCCCCAGACAAACAGGCTGTGGCTTAAGGTGGTGGAAACTGAAGTGAGACTTCATGGACCCTGACCCTGCTCTGCCTGCCGCCACCGCGAGCAGCCTTTTAACTTTCACCTGCTGGGGTTTAGTCACCTGTGGAGTGAGGACTAAAATAGTACCTGCTTGCTAGGATTGGTGTGGGGCCTAAGCGAGTTCATCCACAGAAAGCGCTTGAAGCAACGCCTGGCTGGTCACAGCGAGCTCTTTAAAATTGTTACAGCCTTTTAACTAAGTGCGCCTGAAACTCTCCAACTTTTGCCCGAGGGTGAATCAGCTCCTGTGAGTAACAAAGCGTGAGATTCCTGGGACCCGGCCACAGGAGGAAAAGAATTCGGGGTGCTGGCTGAGGGAGGGATGCCACAGCGACCTTTGCTCGGGGGACGCCCCTACAGCTTTGGTCTCCGGGTCTGGAGTCTTCACGGTTTCTTCCCAGGGACTCGGTCCCGCAAGCCGCGCGGCCCTGCTTTCCCCCAATCAGACGCCTCAAGGCTGGCGCCACGTCTGCGACCTGATCCAATCTCGTACCCGGAGGGCGGGAACCCGACGTGCCTACCTGCACCTGTGGGCCGGGCCCGCCTCCTGGGTCACCTCACACCCCCACGCACCCTTGTGCCGCTAGCTTCGGGTTTCTCCAATCACTTGGCGCGGGACCAGCAGGTGGGCAGATGTCTCTGCTCGCTGCTGCGGACGCGTAGGAAGGTTCAGTGCGCCCGAGCGAGCAGCCATGGTCCCACCTCTCGGCAGCTCCCGAGAGGCAGAGGCGCTGGCGGAGGAGAGGGACGCTCCGGAGACTGTAAGGCTGCTCACTGGGAAAGGCCGCCTGGGCTTTCTCCGGGGACGGAGAGTCTGACAGTGCCTCGGACGAGCCCACCTCGCGGAGAGGCCCGGGCTGTCTCCGTAGGGCGCAGAAATTGGAGGTGCCAAGGGTGAGCAACACTCGGCTGAGGTGCGCTGCGCTGCGGACATTCGGACTGGTACACTTTCCAGCAGCCTGGCCTCTCCGAGCCCGCGCCGAGGGACAGCGCCCCGGCTTCGGGGTGCCCGGAGCGAGGGTCCGGTGCTGCTCGCGGCCGCTAGTGCAGTGCGGGGCCTCGGCGTCTGGGAAGCCCAAGCAGGTGAGCGTTCCTGGCTTGTTCTGCGTATACCGAGAGCCTCCCAACGCGGGATCACGCTGGGCTGATGCCCTGCGCCTCCCAATCCCCCGCCTTCTAGCGAGAGGACGAGCCCCGAGCCGCCGGCGCTCTAGAACTGCGCTCTGCCTACTTTTGCGTAAGTTGCAGTCTTCTCCTTACGCAATTCTCACGAAGGTTTTCGGTGCATACCAAGTTGACAGCCGTAAAGAAGAAAGTACGGGGTAAAGGACAGAAGGCAACGTCGAGACAGCCCCCACTACCACCACCGTTAGTTAATACCTTGAGGGTACTTTTCCGATTTGCAAAGTAGGACGGAGTAGGGTGTTTACAAACCTTCCGGCCCATTGTGTCTGAGGGTGTGGGTGCCTTTTGTACAGAAAGAACTTTCGGCCGCTTTTTCTTTTATTGTTTTCAAATCCCAGCCCCAGTATCCCTCCGGGGATCTCGGGTTGGAGCGGGTACCACGGTTTCAGGGCGCAGCGGAGGACGCCTCGCGTAGACTCTGGGACTTCCTCTCCGTGGAGTTCCGGGAGGAGAACTTCCCACAACAAACACAGCAGAACTTTCCGTCTTCTGCGCACTTGCGAGTCCCGGGAGTTCTGCGTGCGTGGGTGGGAAGGAGCGGAGAGAAAACCGGAAAATGAGCAGCTGCGTGGGCGAATCCTCCGCATTGGCGGTAGTTACGCGCAGTAAACAGTGCACAGAAAGTGGCCCGGGGAGTCTCGCCTTCCGTATTAACTAAGGGCTAATAAGCAGCCTTTTTGCTCTGCGAAGAGGCAATAAAAGCTTGCAGAAGAAGCAAACTGTTTTGGAGATCCTTAATTGCGCTCTCCTGTTTGGAGGATGGAACTGCGCAAAGAAAAGAACAAAAGTCTTTAAAATGTGAAATTCTCAAGAGTTGAGTTGCGTGGTATAAACAGATTCGGAGCATATTTTAATCCTGAGCTATGGGACGAGGGGAGGAAAACTTGCAGCTTGGGCGGGTCTCTGGAGTCGGCGGGAGGCGGGGGCAGCCTTCCTAAAAACCACAAGATTGGTCTCTGAGGAATAAAAGGAACAGTGGGATGGTGATTTTCTAGGGAAGTTAAGTCTAGACATGCTTCTCTGAAAGTCACGAGCAGAAGTGGTTTAAAGGAGAATTGGAAAGAAGCAAAGCAAAGCAAACAGCATGAGCTTGTGTCTTATTCTTATTGGAATATAAATTCTCTGAAGAATCATTTCAAAATGACCCCGAGGTGGGAGATTACAGGGAAAAAACTTATTCGGGAAAATTGTGTCTGTGGTTTAACATTCGTAGCTGACCTGTAGCCGGGACACACTTAGGGGCTCCTCTGAAGGGGACTATTCTAGGACAGGTGGGTCACCTGTGGGTGTTCGTCTAGTCCGACAGTCTGGACAGGCCGTTTCTCCTCCGGAGCCAGTTTGGTCCGGATAGCTGGGATTCCCCCGGGCATCCTGCGCGCGCTCACCTACGCTCCTCCCGGGAGGCTTAGGCGAAGGTTCAGGCTGGGAAGTTCGAGGCTTAGACTTGAGAGCAGGAGGTGGCGCCCTAGAGGCCAGTAGAGCAACTGCATCCTCTCGGGCACTGCGGTGCCTCCTCCGGGCTATGCTGCTGAGATCTTGGGGCGCTGCGACCCGGACGATCTGGTACAAAGCCAAGAGCAGGGAGGGAATGAGATTAGGGCACGTGACTTCCACCAACCTAGTAACCAAGTTTCTTCCCCCCAGTACGAGGAGCTGCCTCGGCTCGCACCCTGTAGCCCGCGTGGGAGAAGCCCGGAAAGGAGTGCAGTGAGCTGCCGGAGACTACGGGAAGAAGGGGTCGCCGAAGCCTATACCCACGCGGGGCGCCCAGGCCCCCGGCCTGGCCATGGCCGACAGCAGTGGCACTGGCAACTCGGGCCCCTGGTGGAAATCGCTCACCAACAGCAAAAAGAAAAGCAAGGACACCCAGGTAGGAGCGCAGCCTTTGGCCCAGCCTGTCCCTGTGGAGCCTGCGCCTCCCAGCTCAGACTGGACCAGCAGCTCCCGAGAGAACCAGCATCCCGGTGTCCTTGGGGGAGCCGGCGAGTCTCCCAAGTCAGACAGGTCCTGCGGAGAGAAATCTGGCAACAGCCGCCGCAATCTGAAGATCTCACGTTCTGGCCGCTTTAAGGAGAAGAGGAAAGTGCGCGCCACGCTGCTCCCGGAGGGAGACAGGTCCCCGGAGGAGGCAGATTTCCCTAGTGACTCCTACGAAGACAAGCAGTAACCTTCAGGACACGTCTTCCACCACTTACCCTCACCACCCCCCGTGCTACTGCACGGAGAATTCTAACCCGCGCCAGTAGTTGGTGTCTCATTCCCAACAAACTGAGAGCACTCACATATGGCCAAGATTTTATTTTCTCTTGATGTATCAATTGAGTGCTCAATATTTCACGTCTCAAAGATGCATTAAATATTTGTGATAAGGGACAACACCTACAGCTGAGGCACTTGGCTAGATTTTTTTTTTTTTCAGAACACTATGCTGGGGCCTCCGGCTTGTTCATGTCCCTTATGGGAGGGACACCAGTGGGCAGGTCTTTCTCACAGAGACAGTAGCTGAACTTGAATTCTGCAGCCCCTCAAAGGAGGAAGGTGTGCTCTGGAGGACTTAGACTGGCAAATCAAGTACTGTTTTTAATGTCTCAGAGATGCACTTTAGGGATACTTCCCTAGACTTAAAAGGAGTGGAGAGAGAAACATTCCTGAAGAGAAGCATTTGAAGTGGGGCAGGATTGCTTCCAATTTGGAATACAAACCTGTACCATCCACTTTAATGCGGACTATTAAAATTGTTGCACTATAAGACTTAAGGTGACTTTTGTATTTTTTTTCCATTACAAAGCAAAAATTCATCATACTTAAAAGCAAGCATGCAGAGTCTGAGGTGACAGAGTTAATCATTTGCCATGCAACATAGCAGCCACTATTGGAAAGCTGCAAGGACTGGAACATTTCTAGAAACCAACAACATCCGGACTGGAACCAGCTACATAGATATTCCAATTTACTGGTCCAGTTTGAGGGAGGGAGGTTCCAATTCAGTATTCTCAAATTCTCCGTTTACTTCATTGCTTTCTCCTAGGCTAAGTCATAATGCTAAAATACAACCTTTTCAGGACACACTGATAATCTTAATAGCAATTGGCTGAAAGTATAGACAAATGGACTGTGCTTCAGTCTAACGCTCTCCCAACTTACTCAGTTTGTGCAGAGCTGCCCTGTCCCCTCCCTTTTGCTTCAGAGGCTTATTGCTTTAGTCCGCAGTCTGCATTTATCTAATCTCAAAGCCTTTAGGTCTACCTACCTGAAGATTCTTAACAAAAATCCACCTGTTTGCTTTTATTATGACCTTCAAGGAAAAGAATAAATGGATACCACTTGCTTTGAGCAAATTACAAGAGAGTTATTGTAGTCAATAAGAGGCACTGAGATCTTTTCCCTCTACATTTCAGTTCATTTATAAAATTCAGAAATGCTTAGCAAGTGAATAACATGGATCAAAGTGTGTATCTTTTTGATAATGACAAGCAAGAACTTAATTGAAGGTGTTCAATCTGTATACATAAGGTACTGTGGATTTGTATCTATTAAGCTAATAACTTATAAAATAGGAAAACATGTCAATTGTTTAAATAAATTTACCTAAGTTTGAGGAAGATGGCTAAAACAAATTTAAAGTTATGGCTCAAGATGGGTACCCGCAGAATATTACAGTTAATTATTTGATACCCAAGTTTCCACATACTAAAGACCTTATTCTAAAGGAAATTCTTTACCTCAGAATTATGAACATCTTACGTTAAAAGAGAAAGTATGTAGGAGGTTTTATTTCTTTGTTTTGCATTTTTGTTGTGTGCTTTTTTTAAGCATAAAAAGACTTTTGTTGCACTTTTAGAACTGTAAGATATGAGACCAAAGTCTCATTCAGGTGGGGTTTCCTAGAGAAAGGCTTTATATTTATTACAAATGGGCCCCCATCTCTAGATTCAGATGAAGAAGAGGGAGTTGGGAACTTGGAATGGACAAGAAGTTCATGGTAAAGGAAGGGAATTGGGGCTGGGAGGAAAGGCAGCAGATGTCAAAGAAGGCACTGAGAAATGTCATAACACATTCTAATTTCACTCTGTTGAAAGCAATCAAAATTAAAGTCATTACACAAAATGTCCTTTCCCTTCCCAGGAAGACAAATAGCACAGGACTGTACCCATTTATAAGATTAAATTTACAATAATTTAAAAATCTTAGGCTCTCTTTCATCTACCATTTTATTGTTTTAAAGAAATTTTTTTCTTCAAAATTTCTCTAAATCCACTAGTATTTCCCCAGCTCCCATGTCTAGCCTTGGATCCCATCCAAGTCTCCAGTTGCTGTGGGTATCCAATGGTAGACATACAGTAGTGGAACTTACTAACATGACATCTTTGCCCTACTGTTCTGAAAGAAAACTATGCTAATGGCACTTCTGACAGTGAATGCAATTCACAATCCACCATTGAGGTTTGTAATTACATCATTTTAAAGCAGTCCTACATTATGCAGTGGGAAGGGTACACTGATTTAATCCCAACTAGTGAAATCGGAAACCGGGCAAATTGGTTGAGAATAAGATCCAGAGTAGGATAAGATAGTTCGACAAAATATCTTTCTGGGACTTATGTGCTTTACAGACAATTAATTACATTCCCATAATGCTTATAGAGTTTTAAAGCTTTTAAACCTTGAGACAATTTATAGTAAGTGAATGAAAAATGCTGCTGAATTAAATTTTCAGCTCATTAGAGAATTTTGTTTTCTTTCAACCCCTTACAAATGAAATTTCACGAATTTGGGAACCATTAAAAATGTGAATACTGTGATCCCAAATGATGTGAGAAAAAATGAGATGAATATCTAGTAGTATGTTTGCTGAATGCTCCTGTAACTATGATAATGATATACACCTGGTAGTTTCTGTCTCAGTGACTCTCCTTGCAAAGTTTGTGGCTGAGCAGTGACTCATATTACAGATCACCTGAATGTCCCCTTTGTGTTTACACTTCTGTTGCTCATCCCATTCTGACTCGCATCTCAAGAGCACAGACTCAATTTTGCACATACGTTTGGCGTGCTCTGGCTCTGCATCAACACAAAGCTGTTTTTTCTTTGAAACGTTATGTGAATTCAGCAACTCTGGTTCTGCCAAATCTTTCTTAGAGAAATATGAAGTAGTTGTTTTCCTGAGATGCACAGAGGTATATTTTGGTGACTTGAAATAAATGATTTTAAAAAAAGGGACAAGAATTGCAAATAAAATGTAAACCCAGAAGGAATACATGAGCACACACTAATATCCAGTGACCACAGGGATCTTTTATGAAAACAAAGAAAATACTATTTCTTTCCTAGCTGAGAAGTATCAGCTCGAGTAGAAATCAACACACAAAATGCTAGATTGATAGAGGAGGTAAGGGAAACTGGCTTTTTGAAGTCTGTTTTATTTTGGGAGGATTTTATTATAATATATAAAATTTAACAGGTTCTTTCTTGGGTTAAGTTCAAGTTCATTTCTTTATTTTTTTAATTTATTGTAAAAATAAAAGAAGGAAAACATTAACAAACAGACAACCATTTACAAACTAGCAAAAGAACAATACAAACAATATAGAGTTACAGACGAAGTGGTAGGAAATTAACAGTGCTTGTTGTATTACGTATTGATATCTTCAGAGTGGTTTCTTAGGAAAACAAACAGAGACATGCAAGATTGATCAATGAAGGAATCATTAACTGTTTCTTTCAGTAAAGCAATTGAAGACAGTACTACAGCTATGTTAGCTATCCTGTATATACATACATACATAATTTCTCCTTCTTTCCCTTCTCTTTTCCCACACCCCAGTTGCCCTTTACTTTTGAGCATTTTCCTTTCATTTCACAACCTCTATCATACCTCCTAGTTTTTGTTCACTCTTTCAGATCTTACACTAGTGAGACAATATGATGCTTACACATGCAGGTCTGATTTATTTCACTTATGAGTATGGTCTCTAGTTGTGACCATTTACCTATACAAGCCTTGAGTTTATCTTTCTTTAAGTTCAAGTTCATTTCAATGGCAACTAGAAAGTATGACTGGAGGTATTTTATCTACTTGGACATCGACACACAAGTACCATAGACTGGAAACAAGCATGGAACCCAGGGGAAACTTGGTCATTAATGGGCCAGATGTCCTATTTCAGTAATGTTCTTTTCACCTGTTCTCCCAATGCTCTTCTTTCCTCTGAACCATCACACATGGATTTCTATGAGGCTCAGGAATGTTGGGGGATAAAGCAGAGGCCCCGGGACTTTTTCTAGCTTCTGTTGGCACAGCCAACATTTTGCCAACCCCTTTGTCAGAAGATGGCCATGAAGATAAAGAACATGGGCTGCATAGCATTCATGGTGAGAAAATATTATCACAAGAGATGGAATGTGAGGAAGCTACACATGCCAGACCTTAGCAGAGGTTAATTGAGTGACCCTGTAGAACAAACAGTAGCTACAGGTTATGATAACTAAGACAGACAGCAGAATAGAAACAGTCCTTTCAGGTATGCAACACAAAGAATTTGATTGGATGGGGCTGCAACTGAAATAATGGACTCAAAATCATCATTTCAAAGTTGGTGGTATGATCTCATGCAATAAGATCCAAAAATGGAGTATCTTTATCTAGATGGTGTGGAACATCGCTGGTTACCTAAGAGATAAAAATTGTAACCTGAAACTTGAAAGACTCAAGTTGAAGAAGCTCAAGATCCTTGGCATTGAGCAGATTAACCTCCTGGTTAGTTAGGAAAAAGGCTTCATTCTGCCTTTTCCAAAAGGAATTTCCCTTGAGTTGCAAGCATTCTGGATTATGGATTTTTCTAGTGCCTCATCAATAAGTACACCACACCCTCCAAGGATGACAGTAGGAAGCTCCTTCACTTTTCTAAGACACCAATTCCAGTGCCCTGTCTCACTTGCTGGTTTGTTGTTTGTTTGCTTGTTTTTGTTTTGGTACCAGGAATCGAACTCAGGACGATAAACTTGCCAAGTAAGGCGCTGTGCTGCTGAGCCATATCCCCAGCCCTGACTTGCTGTTCAAGAACATCTGATGACCAAGGCATTTGTTTACTCTTTACATAATAAGGGAATAAAGTTCCTATCCCAGCTATAAAATTCTTTTTCATATTCTGCTCTTTTAAGCACTGGTTGTAAAAGTAAATGCATATAATGTTCATTCTTCACTTTAAAACAGAAGCTGCCGGCTGTTCAGTACTGACTGTTCGGTGGGGAGATGGGGAGGAAGGCTGAGAAGGATGCATTGTGATAGGTTCCCAGCACAATGTCGTCATTTAGCACAACATTTGGGTGATCCTGCTACATAAAAATATTGCTCATGCTCAGAATCAAATTTCAGAAGTGATTGCTTATTAGTACTTGTTATTATTAGTAGTAGTTCATTAGTATTGAAAATATGTGCTTTAAAGCTGAAAATGTGTAGCTCAGTGGTAGAACAAGAATTTAGCATATGGGAGGCCCTAGATTTGGGTTTCAGCCCTGCAAAAATAAAGAACTATAGTATTTTTTCCACATCTGTTATTTCACTCTCAAGGGTCCAAAATCCTGATAAACTGTTTTCTATCACCACTGATGGGGTCCTAGGTCAGGAACACATTGCCTTGGCATACAGGGTCCTGCAGACGATCATGTCTTAATTCTTCTCCATCCCCTGTCTAAATCCCTGCAACTTAAGGCCAAACCCCTTCACAATGGCTGCCACCCATGTCCAGCCATTCCATATGATTGACAGTTTGCAATGTGGTTGCTGTGCCTGGCCATATCTGCCAACTTCTGTCTATTCAGTTGCCTCTGTACAGCGTATTCCTTCCCTATCACTTGCCTGGTAAACAGTCAACCTTTAAAACTCTTCCCATTTGCACTAGCTTGAGTGCCTCCCAAAGGCTTATGTGTTAAAAGCCTGGTCCTCACCCTGTAATGCTAACTGGGAAGTGGTGGAACATTTAGGAGGTGGAAAGGGAGTTAGAGCACTGGCAAGCATGCCCCTTAAGGGAATATTTGGAACCCTTGTTTCTTTGTTTCCTGGCCACTATGAGGTGAGTAGCCTCCTTCATCACACACTCTCCACCAGGATGTGTTACCTCAGCACAGGCCCTAAAGCAACAGAGACCATGGACTGAAACCTCTGAAATTGTGAGCCAAAAAAATCCCCTTCTTCCATATAAGCCAATTATTTCTGGTATTTTGTCATAGTGACAGAGAGCTGACTAACACCTCATTAGCTGTCATGAATTTTCTGTCCTCAAGCATTGCTAATTGCTTTATTGGATACATTTATATGTATATTCAAGCCTGTGTAACCCAATACCATAGACCATACCTTTGGATGTGATCCTATGTCTCTACATTTTTAGTTGTGGAGCTCTGGAAAATTCAAGAGGCAGCACTCAGTGTCATGTACCTTGATGAATTCTGATTAATCTGCAAGGAAATGGATTCTTCAGCTAGTAGCACTTGGTAGAGTCACAGTTTTTCCCCCTCTGAAGAAACAGGCTGTGAGAGAAATTTCTGAGGGTTGTGATTCAATCAGAGTCCAGTCAGAAGGAAGAAACAGCACAATTATTTGAACAGAGAGTTTTAATATAAACAACTATTATCCCAAACAGGGATCGAAGTAATAGGGATTGGCTTCTAAGAAGTAAAAGAGAACCCTAAAGAATACAGGAAGAGATATGAGAAACCATCGCCCTTCGAGCTGAGACTGAACTCCGAAGACAAATCTGCTTTTCTCCCTAGCCTCCTAAGTCTTCTTGGAAAGGAAACAGTTGTGACTCACTGATTGGTGGAGAAGCCACTGTGGTGCCCCATCAGCAAGTTTCTGGAGTCCACCCTCTAACATTGTTTCAGGGAATGTCAAAGCTCTAATCAGTAAACTCTATGCATCTCAGGGATGAAGATACTGTAGGAAACATCACTGGGTGAATATATAGTATGGGGGAGAAAATTTTCATCTCTTCAAGCCGGCCCACCTCAGTCAACATCTCGTTCTGCTTAAGACCCTCTTATAAGACAATGTCCTCTAGGTAATCTGAAGTTATTGAGTTTCCTCCTGGGGATCAGGTTCCCAGAGTTTGGTGAGTCTCTTCAGAGATGCCCTTTCTTTGCAGGCTTTCAGTGATTTTGAGGGCACTTCTGCAATCTGAGCAACCATACATAAATGGAGTTTCCTTGACATCACCTCGGCTGGCTCCACCACACTGCTAGTCAGTGGAAAGAATAAAAGCACTTTGTGGTATTTGCGTGAACTAAAGGCTCTTTCCAGCATGTGTCACACAAGGTCTCAGTGACTGGGGCTGTTTTTCTCACTCCTGAGTAATCCCTATTACTTCTTCATCCTATTTCCACCTCCTAATTTAGGAGGTGGAAAGGGAGTTAGAGCACTGGTAAGCATGCCCCTTAAGGGAATATTTGGAACCCTTGTTTCTTTGTTTCCTGGCCACTATTAATTCTTCTAATTCTATTAATTCTTCTAATTCTTCCCTATTACTGAGTAATCCCTATTACTTCTTCATCCCTTATTTCATTGTTTTCCTTTAAAAACAATCTGTGGTGCTGGGAGTCCAGCTCAGTGGTTGCATAACATTCACAAGGTCCTAGTTTCCAATCCCACACAGCAAAGATGGATAGAAGGAAGGAAAGAAAGAGAGAAGGAAAGAGGGAGAGAGATTTTTAAAAAGTCTATAATGTAAAGGTCCCACTTCCTTGGAATCCCAAGAACTCTGTTTTTATCTTTTATTTATCTATTTCTTTATTGGCACCAGGAATCGAACTCAGGCCCCTGCACTTGCCCAGCCACTGAGGTATATCTCTGGCCAGCACTCTGTTTTTAGAACAATTGTGGTTATGTGGTTGTTCTAAAAACTAAGTGACACTCTACACAAGGGATTCCCTAACAGATGCAAAAAGAGAGATGACCACAGATCCAGGTCCTGGGATGACAAAGGGAGAGTGTAGGATTCTATATTGTCATCATTAAGTTCAAAAGTGCACCCTAAGTCTGAGATTATTTAGTGAATACATTTAAAGTGTTGCCAGATCCCCTAAAGAGGGGGTAGAATAGAAAAATGAAGAGGAAATGTGCTTGCTAGAGAAATGGAAAGGTAAGTTCAGATATACCTAGGCCTGGCTTAATGTACATATGGAGACACCACTTGTCAGCAATAAAATATTTAAAGCCCTGGGAATGACCACTCTCTCTGCATTTGTGATCCTGCAGATAGAAAAAAGAATAGGAGGTAGCTTCATGCTCATAGTCTATGTGATTTATCCAAGCTATCAATCTCTGTCCAGTGGGTGTGACCCAGGGTTTTACATCAGCATGGTTGTGAAGAGGCAATCAGGGTGGGAATTCTAGGCTGGCCTCAGGAGCCCCCTGGAGTTTCAAAGCCTAGAGCCTGAGTAGATCACCTGTTGCGGGAAGTTTTTTTCGGTCTGAGTTTGCAGCATGGTGACCTTTGATTGAAGCCAGATGGTTACATCTTCCCTCTTGGATGTATTCTAAATTTCTTTTACACTGAGGAGCACTCTCAGGGTTGACACTGGGAAGTTGAGGCAGGGGAGCATAGCAGCCATAGAGAATATAAAGCCATGTGAAGGTCCCCAGACATCCCTAAGAGCTCTGAGAGGAAGTTCCCTGGCACCTCACACCTTCCCTAGCTAGATGTAATTAAAAAAGGATGCTGTGACCACTACTGACCCCGGCTCAGCTAATACCGGGAGCGTCAGAAAATATTCAGAAAGAAGATGTCAGCTGTTTTTAGCACAGAGCTAGGACCTCTCAGGACTGAAGGGTAGAATTTTACCCATTCATCCTTGAATCATAGGGACATTTAGTTGATTTACTTTTAAATGTCATATTTAATTTCTGGACTTTATAATTTCAGTGAAATTCAGCAACTATTCATTGAGTACATAGTATACACATATCCCGGGGACAAAAAAATGAAGAGGGCAAAGATACTTTGTGCCCTTCATATGTTTAAGCCTCTACTATGTAATTCATATGTTCATTCATTTATTCATGAAATATTTAATGGGTTTATTCATTCTTTTAATTATTCTATAGTCCTATTAGGTACTAAGTAATGAATTAAACTGAAATAAACTAGGATCTTAAGCTTGCCCTGCAATGCACTGTAATAAGAGACAGGTGTTGGCTCATTTGAGAACAATTTAGGATATTTTGATTTTTTAACTACCTCTCAGGCAGTGCTAGTTACCTGAGTGTGTTAAAGACGCTCCACATCCTGACCAACTCAGCTTCTTTGCTTCTGGACCAATGAACACCTGAGCCAGTGGGTAGGAGAGATGATCAGCAGATGATGCTTCATCCCTTAGCCTCTCAAGTTCACAGAGTACCGGACTAGTCAGTCTGAAATAGCCCTTGATGAAATGAGGTTCTCACCAAGATCCTAGAGTAAGCTGATAGTGGAGGTGTTGTCTTTTGTAGGCCAGTTTCCTACCATCTCAACCTCTTTGACTTCTCAAAGTTTCATTTCCTGGGTCCAGTCTGCCTCCACCCCAAAGCTAGAGAGCTGGGTCTAGCCACAAGAGTAAGAGGAGGCTGAAATTCACCTTGATCTCAGATGGGCCAGAAGCACTCTCTGTCCACTGTACCTGCTCTTACAGTATTACTTTTAAAAAAAAAAATCATGTTTACCAATGGCAGTGCTGCTTATAAGCTCTGTGTCAACCAGTGAAATAAAAATGTGCTTGTCCCTGGGCAGTCAGTCTTTCATGAAACAAGGCTGCTGCATCCAGGCATATTTTTAGGATTTATGGGAGCTCTTTCCATGGGAAGAGAATTCAATGCTACAGCTGTAGGTTTGTCAACCCAGGTGGTGCCTCCATTAAATCAGGAGCCTGCTTTCTCCCTTAGTCTCTCAGGGGAGTGGCAAGCATGGATGCCAAGATCACTCTGGTGGATTAAAAATTGGCCAATTTGTAACACACAGCTGAACCGAGTCAGCATGGTTCTGGGTGTAGAAGGATTGTTGCCAACAGCATAAAAGGAAAACTGGAGGGGAAGATGGTGCACTGTTGATTCTCATGGAGAAGCTTGTCACACTGGTTTTCCTGATATGAACTAAGCTGTTCTCGTCATTGGAGGAGCTTGGGTCCTTACTATGGCTGAGGATGGCTATAGTTCTCTTCAGGTGAGCTCTGGTCCTTACCCTGGGCGTTTCCTCCTGACTCTGGAGCAGGTCCCTCAGCCTGGTGACGCAGATCCTTCATCCCCCTGGTGCAGACTTTCTAGCTTCCACCACTGACCTGTGGGCCTTCTAGTGCAGATCCTTGATAGAGACTTGCATGAGACACTGTGGAGGGCTCTAGGCCTCCAGGTGGATTTGTGGAGGACATTGCCATGGGATCCAGGCCCTCAGCTGGATTGTTTGGGTCTCTAGTATGTGGAGAGATCTATTGTACTCTTTCTTATTTGACTTTTTGGGTGAATATTATAAAATAATCCTATAAGTTATGTGTTCTGCATTGAATCTATTTCTGTGCAAACCCTGACTACAACATTCACCAAACCCAGTCTAATTTGCATCCTTCCTTCTTCTACTCATCTAACTATCAAACTTCCTGTTTTGGAACTCACTGAGTGGGATACCCATCCAAATGTTTAGTCTGAAGGCTTCCTAGCTATGAAAATGCAGTGTTGCCATCAGATTAGGGCCCAAACTTCTGATTTCGCTTCATCTTTATTATCTCTTTATAGGCCCTGTCACATCTGAGAGTGAGGGCTTCAGTGAATGAATTTTGGAATGACACAGTGCTGCTCCTTACACCAAATCTAGGCCTCAAGCAGCCTTGACAGCTTCAACTCTCCCTCTTAGGGTCCTAACCCCAACTTGATCGAGGCATTTCTTTCTTAGCCTGTTGGAGGAGAAAGACCACATGGGGCAGAAGTGACCTGCCTTCCTGAGGCCACCTGAGACCAGCTGACCATGAGTCACAGTGGCCAGTAACTGAAGCGGCATGAGAGAGCCCTCAGCACACCGGAACCACCCAGCTCAATAGCACTCGTGTCTGTTTCTGTCTAACTTAAGGATTAAGATTTATGGATAAGGACCAAAAAAGAAATCCTCTTTTGCAACTCGGAATGCATTGTTCAATATGAGCATTATACAAATAAAAAGTAATATTACTGCCAGGCACAGTTGTGCATGCCTGTGATCCTGGCACTTCTGTGGCTGAACCAAGAGGAGCTCCAGTGTGAAACCAGCCTGAATGACATAGGGAGACCCTTGACCAAAAGCAAAACAGAAAATGATGATGTCTAGTACAGATCAAAGTGCAGAGATGAAGTTGATAGCCATTAAGGTTGGTTCTAAGACTAAAGAGTTAATAATTACAAAGTACAGGACATGAAGAAAATCTCAGCATAACTGGTTCAATATTCTTTTTTTTTTTTTCCTGTACCAGAAATCAAACTCACGACCTTATGCTTGCCAGGAAGGCACTGTGCCGCTGGGCTAAATCCCCAGCTCCAGATTCAATATTCTAATTTTCATGTCATGACACAGGAAGATAGCCCCGCCCCTTCTTCAAGGCTTCTAACTTGATATATGAGGTCTGGAGTTGAAGGTATGTCTTACTGTGAGTGTTTGGATCATGTTTGTTAAAATGTAGTGGGTAGCACCTTCTCAGAAGCTAAGTAATCATTCATCACCAATAACCATTGGGCTTACTGTGAATAAGAGCAAAAACAGAAAACTGAATGTTATCTGGAAGTTCGAACCTCACCTACAGTGGATTGAATAGTAACCTCCATAAAGATACATCCTGCCCCTCAGAATCTATGACCATGACCTCACTTGGGAAAGTGTTTTTACAATTGCATTTTAGTTAGGGATTTTTAAAATGAGCTCATCCTGGATTATCTTGGTGGTCCCTGCATGACTATTCCTAGCAATATGTGAGAACAAAAAGAAGCACTGACTTTTTTTCCTAGAGGCCAGAGTAGGCATCGTTTGGCCAAAGGCCATCATGCCCCTCTTCCTCACTTCCCTTCTACCCTTCCCACCCTATGGACTGGGACAATTAGTTTCAGTGCTCTTCTCTAGGCCCCTGTCAGCCATCGTGATCCTGCCCTGCTCCCAACACTTCAGATGCCTCTTTGAAGAAGGGGAATGTCACTTAAATGTGCCTAAAATCAGTGAGGGAGTCTTCTGGGCCTATTGTTAACATCTCCAACCTCCCCAAGCCCCAGTTAGCCCTAATGGACACAGGTAGCCCTCCTGAAGATTCCTTCCTTTCAGCCCTGCCATTTTGTTTTTCCAGAGACATGATATCTGTCAATCAGTTTTCTTCACTCTGCACCCTGGCTGAATTGCCTTGACAACTGCTGCTGTCCTGGAGTTCTGCACCCACTTGGACTAATCACAGATCTGCACTTGGACCAACCGCAGGCCTACAGTTGCTATGTAAACAGCACTCACCTTAACACTTTTTGGATTATTCTGGAAGGGTTCCTTCAGTGTACCTGCTCCTCTGTGCCGTAGTATTGGTTTTGTTAAAATAAAGACTCCCTTTGGTGGTACTATAAATCTGCTCCAGATTTATTTCTTGAGTGGAAATAAATGAAGGTCCTGTAAATCCCTAAGTAGTGTCTATAGAGAAGTTGTCTCAAAAGAAAGAGCAAAAAACACTGGGAGCTGTTACACTTGAAGAGCTCCAGAGTTCAGCAGCAAACAAAGATCATCAGCAGACATCAGCACTTGACAGACCTATGGTTTCCAGTACAAAACCAGTGTCAAATGGTGATGGCTGGCACTAGCATTATCCAAAGTCATCTGGTGACATCAGGACCACTAGCAGAGCTACACTTTGCCAACTCATGATTTCTATTGCACTTGAGCAAAAGAACCCAAGAATTATTAGCAACATAAGCAGTCAGCCAACTGTCACTGTAGAGGGCAGAGAGAGAAAGAGAATGTGATAAGATGGGATGGGGTACAGGGACTGGAGTTAAACAGCCACAGCCCAGGAAAGGCCTGCCACCATCAAACCCTGGAAAGAAGCAAGGAGGGATTTCTCCCTTAAAGTCTCAGCAAAAGGGTGACCTTGCTGATACCTTAATTTTACACTTTGGCCTCAGGAACTGTAAGTATAAATTTGTATTGTTTTAAGCAACCAAGATTGTGATAAGACACAAAAGTCTTCCTCCTTTAGTTCCTCTTGTTGCTTTTAGTAGAAATGTTAATCTGTTGACTGTGAGCACAGGAGAAAACTAAGGGAGATTCAGAAAGCACAAGAGAAGAGGGGAAGGGTGAGATTGTCTGGAGAATGACAATAGGGAGACAAGAAAAGGAAGAAAAATTAAGAAAGAAATAAAAAGAGGCAAAGAAAAGGAAAAATGAGTGACCAGGGGAAGAGAGAAATGATAAGGATGAGCTGGCATCTGCTCAGATATTCTCCCTTACTATGTCCTCACCTCCCACTGCTCCCTCAACCTCTCCCAGTTCCCCTAGGCATTCTGCCACACTAAGCACGTTCCTTTGTGCTTTTCAGATTTTAGGTCTATTCCACATTTCTGATTTCTAATCTGCAGGCACCAACGAGAGAGTTAAAAGCTGAGCAGGAAGACAAGTTCCCCCTAAAAGCTCACCCTTCACATTCCATCAAGCACCCTAAAGAGTGAGGGGACCCACATTTCCCCTTGCAGTCTCTCCAGAGCCCAGGGAGGCCCCCAAACTCACGCTGCCTCAAGCACCCACTTGGAATGCTTCTGCGGTCACATCGCCCCTCTCTCTGCCACCCACAACATAAGTGAATTAAACAAAGGAAATGAACCAGACTTGCAAAGTGGGCCTCTGAAATACATTCCAAAGGCAGAGGAGGAAGCTGTGATTATTTTTGCTGTTTATCTTCAGATTTGACTAGAGGACTTGGTATTTCTGTGCTGCCCCCAGTAGTTGCGGAAATAACAAGCCCCTGAGGACCAAAGAGCTATGGCAATTGGTTGACCTCATAGCTGCGTTGCCGACTGAGTGCCAATCCTCTGGCTACAGCCACACACACACACACACACACACACATGCATGCATGAGCGCATTTACATGACAACCAATATGTGCTAGATATTCTGTGAGTAAAAATGAATGTGGTAACCAAAAATTTTAAACAATAGTATGACTTGAAACTACATGCCCAGGTGTGTCTCTGGTCACAGTGATGGCAATGTAAGTAGTTTAGAAGACACAAATTTTGTGTCCAGGAAAATAATGCCATGTTTCCCTGAAAATAAGACCTACTCAGAAAGCAAGTTCTAGCATTTTAAAAGTGACATCCCCTGAAAATAAGCCCTACTGCTACTTTTGGAGCAAAACTATTACAAATGAAAATGAAAATAGCAAAACTAATACACTAAAAGATAATGATCTTAGCAAAATACTGCTCTTGTACATAACAAAAAGGAAAAAATTAATCAGTAAATGGACTTACAAGGTTCCATGGTGGAATCTCAGAGATGGATTAAATATGGGGAATGGGAGAATGGGAAACACACCAGTTATCTCTCTCAGGTACCAAACAACACATTAGCTATTTAACTGCTACACTCTGTAATACTGCCCCCATTTTTCCAAATTTTATCTGAATGTAATTGGTATGTTCTTTTTTGCATCAGCCATTATGCTAAGTATTTTAGTAAATACGAAGCAGTTCTACTAAATTGAATGAAATGAAATGGGAAGCCAACTACCCCAATATTTACAGAGGTTTTCTGTTTTGGGCTGTGTTTTTAAACAATCACGTTTTAAACAAAAGGTGATCTCATCAACTCTCTAAAACAATAAAGAGAGGGAAAAGATCAAAAGAGGGAGGTAGAATAAGAGATGATACACAAAAGGAAGAAAAATGAACTTCAAATAGACTCATGTGTATGCTTTTTATCTTATAGGTCACTGGCAACATATCTATAAGCTATGTGGACTAACAAACCAAATATAAATTTAACTGTTTTATTTGTTATTTAGCAATTACAGTCAAGTTAAAAAATAATATTTGTAAAGAAACAAAGTCTGGGAGAGTGCTTCCCCTATGGCATAATGAATATTATATATGAAAAATAGAAATGCTGTAAGGAAATATATAGAATCATAACGTGAGTTTTCAACTCATCTTTACCAGAATCATTTTCTGCTATTTCTAAGCACTGTTTAAAATTTATGCTGTGTATCACCTGTTTATTGTATCACATTGTACTTTAAGACAGTGTCTTAGTTACTTTTCTTGTTGCTGAGACAAAATACAGGCACCCAAAGTTAAAGGAGGAAACTCCTTGTAGCTCACAGTTTATAGAGGTTTCAGTTCATAGTTGGCTGCCTCCAAGGCAGGGTGTCATGGAAGAGGAGCATCTCAGAGGAAGAACAATTCAAGGTGGACAGAAGGCAGCAAAGCTTTGAAGTGGCAAGTGACAGTGAACATCTTTCTGTCCCTTATATCCTATTCAGGCTACCCACTCTTAGGCCAGGTAGCTCTCATACCCAGGGTGAGGCAGACTTAATGCTAGCATTGCCCCCAAAATCAATTTCAGCATTACATCCTTGACCTAGCATCACAAACTCTTGATCCAGCCGCCTCTGAAAAGCCCCACCTATAACTTCATAGGTTTTGGGGGAGACATCTAGGTACAAGCCATAATGGACAGTCTCATGTTGGATAGTTTGAAACTGAAACTTGACATCTACTGGAGCTGTGTTCTTCTACTGTACTGTTTCTATTTTTTTCCAACATTGAGAATTTCAAGGACAAGTTTGTATTTTATATAGAAAAAAAGAAAATCTGTCTCTTTATGGTGAAACTCTTGAAATAGATCCACAGAGAATCTCTAACATTTGAATAGCCAGTGCAAAGACTTTGTTTTCTTTAGAAGTAAAGGGATATTATAAAAAGTTTAAATTATATATTTATATTAAATGTTAATTAAAATAAGGTTACAGTGGAGAAAATAAGTAAATTGAATTCTTTAAATCCTATTCAATTGTGTACAACTAATCAACATGTAGATTGAATTCAATTATCTATAAGCCCATTATAATAAATTCAGAGAGATATCCTTAATGTGCTGACAGCAAATCACTGTTTATTTATGGTCTGATTTTTTTCTACATTATTACTTAAGAATAAAGACAACGACATTTTCTCACAAACAACAAAACAAATTCCATTGCTAAGAAAGATTCTCCTTATAGCAACTTCTAAAGGCTGAACCTCATGAGAAAAAGTCTCATCTAGAAGAAGGAAGTGAAATGTGAGGAAGAATATTGAGCTATGTGAAACTAGTGAAAATGTGAAAAAGCCTATACATATACTGTGTAGGATGATGAAAATCATGAAGCCTAATTTGAGCATATAAAATGATGTTACTAAAACATTAGACAACACTATAAGGTAGAAGAATGTTACTGAGATTACAACTTTCTACTCACTTTGTTCTTTTCAAATAGGAGGATAAAAGATTTTTGGTCCTATATGGCAGATTGATTATATTGTACTGTTTCCATCATGGAAATCCTTTTTCCTGACTGGTATAGACATTTATTCTGGATATGGATTTGCCTTCCCTGTACACAATGCCTCTGCCAAAACTACCATCCATGGACTTACAGAATGCCTTAGGAATTCTACACAACATTGCCTTTCAACAAGGAACACATTGCATGGCCCAAGAAGTGAGGTAATGGGCTGGTGTTATGGAATTCACTGGCCTTGCCATGTTCCTCACCATCCAGAAGCAGCTGGATTGATAGAAAGGTGGAATGGCCTTTTGAAGATGTAATTACAGTGCATCTAGGTGACAAGAGCTTGCAGGGCTGGAGAAAGGTCTGCAAAATGCTGCATATACTTTTAATCAGCATCCACTATATGGTACTGTGTCACATAGCCAGGACTCATGGGTCCAGGAATCAAGTGGTGGAAGTAGGAATAATACCATTATCATTGCCATGATCATTACCTGTAGCGATCCACTAGCAAAATTTCTGCCTCCCCTGACATTATGCTCTGTTGGCCTAGAATTCTTCATTCTGGGGGAGAGGGAGGATCGTACAACAATGATTCCATTGAACTGAAAGCTAAGACTTCCCTCTGGTTATTTCGGTCTCCTCATACCTGTGAGTAAACAAGCTAAAAGGGAGTTAGAGTGTTGGCAGATGTGTTGACCCCAATTTACCAAGGGGAAACTGGACTATTACTCCATAGTGGAGGAAAGGAACAGTATACTTGCATTGCAGGAGATTCCTTAGGGCACCTCCTAGTATTCCCATGCCCTATTATTAAGGCTAATAGGAACTATAGCAACTCATTCTAGGCAGGATGACAAAAAATCCAGAGCATTCATGAGTGAAGGTATGGGTCACCACACCAGGAAAAGAACCAAGACCTGATGAGGAGCTTGCTAAAGGCCAAGGGAATACAGGATGGGTAGTAGAAGATAGTTCTAAATACTGCCTACAACCCCATGATCAGAAATGAGGATTACAATTGTTATAGTTCTCTCCTAGTATTCTTCCTATGTAATATAATGGTGATAAACTTAATATTGATTCTTAAGTATTATTAAACCCATGTTGACAATCAAGAGCACAGAGCTCACCAGAATGATTTCAAATGTTTTGAGTTTAGCCAGAAAGGAAGCTCTGGTAAAATTGCAGACCGCAATAAAGGAGCAAAGGGGAACTTGGTTGCTAAAAACAAACCAGACAATAGAAAAGACCTGAAGACATCACAAGAAGCAGCAGGACTCCACCCTTTGCAGCCTCAAAATAGCAAAGGTGAAAGACTTTGGTAAAAGAACGGAACCCAAGATCGCCATGTTCCAAGATAGCAGTAGCCTAGGGAATTTATTCCTCAGAATTGGGTTCATAGTGCTCAACAATCCAGGCACTCCATCCCTACAGCCAAGAGAGAAGGAAGCCTGACTATTGCTACAGCTGGCAGCAGACATTGGCATCATCCACATGTTGTGGGTTTTAGGCATATGTGGAATGCAAGAGTTGTAGGTCAGGAAGGCTTCCACCAAAATTTCAGAAGGTATCCTAGGGAGGCCAGGCTGTGTCCCCCTGAGAGGGTAGTTTAAGAGGGTAGTTAAGTAGAAGGTACACTAGAGACCTCAGAAGTTTGGAGAGGCCAGGAACATGGATCATTCAAAGAAAGCTGCAAAGAGTAAGCAAGCCTGCCCAAGAGAAAAGCCATGAGAGTTACAACCACCAGCAGTGCCACATGAGTGAAGCTACCCAAACACTTTGGAGTTCACATCTTGGCACTGATTGGCCCAGATGTTGGACATGGAACTGTGGGACTTAGTATTTGCCCTGCTGGATTTTGGACTTGTTTTCATCCCATTCTCTTCCCTATTTGTACTTTCCAAATGGGGATTTTATCTTGTGTCATTGTTTTTGTTTTTTGTTTTTTTGTTTTTGTTTTTGTTTTGTTTTGTTTTTTGTTTTTCTCCGGTACCAGGAACCGAACTCACGACCTTGCGCTTGCCAGGCAGGCGCTTTTTGCCGCTGAGCTAAATCCCCAGCACCCTATCTTGTGTCATTGTATGTTGAATGTGTTTGAACTTTTTTTTGACAGAGAACATAGATATAAATGTATGCCATGAGAATGTTTTTTGCTCATCCTCCAACTTTAAGTCCTGATTTACAAGATGCAGTTGTTATTGGCTAAATATGTTATATATTTGCATCAGTGTTCAGGAAAACACATTCAATTGCCACTTTATTTAAATGATAATTAGTGAGCTACAGCTTTAGCTCACTGGCAATTTTTGAAGCAATAATTTTGAATGCTGCAGATCTGCCTGCTTTCCATTTAAAATGAATCCTATTCAGAAGCAGTCCTGGCAGCCTACAGACTTCCATCTCCCACTGCACAGGCTTCTCACCAGGGCCATCACCTTTGCTGCCGAAGAGACAGCAGTGCACCCTCTCCTCATAGATGCAGTTTTTATATGCAGGACTCTTTGGATCTCCCTCAAGATGTCCCTGTGATCCATGGAACTAGTGGTTTTCATTCTCCAAGTGAAATGGAGGGCTCAAGGTTTTGCTTCTTTCTTTTCATATGTTTGTTTGGCAAATACATTTCAAAGTCTTGTTAATTTAATGTTAATTTAATTTAAAAGTTAGTGGAGCCTGGGCATGGAGTTTGGGACAATCGTGTATCTTTCTGAGAGAGGCTGGGTGATGGATGTGGGCCACTGTGTGTTGCAGTTCCAACCTTCTGTGGCTGGTAATACAAAGTGCTAACACTGGTATTGCCTCTTGGTAAGTGGATGCCAGTCTAGGTGGTTGTACTGTTAATAATGTATGTTCTCCCATTGGAAATGATGTCTTGTACATTGTGAATCACTGTGAACCTATCTGTTGTTTTTTTTTCTTTCTTTCTTTTTTTTTTCTTTTTTTTCCAGTACCGGGAATCAAACTTATAACCTTGCGCTTGCCAGGCAGGCGCTGTGCCGCTGAGCTAAATCCCCAGCCCCCTGTGAACCTGTCTGGAGTAGGTTTCTCACCACAGAAGGGAAGGGTTTTGCCCCATCATTTCAACCAGACTTGTGCTGCTACTATACAGCATGGCAAGGCTTTTCTCATGTTTGGCAATATCTGGTTGGTCAAGATTACTTGGGTTCCCAAGTAGGGAACTGGTTGCAACAAATTTCTTGTCCTTGACAGCAGTTCTTGCAGACTTCCAGGATGGAATTTCATCTTTCCTGAGGTCGCTGTCTGCAGTGCTGCTCTGACTCTTCTTTGGATGGGCAACAGCTGAAGAAATAGCTGGTCCCGCATTGTCAGAGTGTAGTGTCTGAGGCTTGCTGCAAGACAAGCTTGTGCGCACTTCATGCTCCGGAGCCTGGCCAGTGGTTTTGCTGAGGTCACTGCCTGGCCACACTTGAGCAAGTGAAAGGCACCTGCTAGCACTGGAGCAAGGGGAAGTGCAGCTTAGAAGATTTTTTCCCCTGGAAGAAATAGATGGCTGAGTTCTCATCACATTTCCTCTGTGAAAGAGGTCTATGAATTTCCTTTTTCTGAGAATCCCATTGTAGTCTTCATATTTATTCTTTTCAGGCCTGGGACATTTGGCTTTTGTTTGATGAATGGTTGTTCATCTTCTGCATAATCTTCATTGATCCACTTGTCCTTCATGATCCACTTGTCCTTCATCTAGGCTGCCATGCTGCTTTGAGTTTAGGACAAGGAATCACTTCATAAACTCTTCAAAGTCTGTGGATAATTGAAAGGGATTCTATATCTCCCCATGAACACTCTCTCATTTGCTTCAGATTTCTTCCGTTGAAGGGAGCAACCCACTCACTAGATTATACAAAGCCACACGGAGACTCCACACATCAATTTCCAACCCCTGGTACTCTTTGCCCAAGTGGATCTCTGGGGCTGCACATGCAAGAGCCTCAATACACATCCAGTTTGTTGCCCTCGGTCATTTCAGTGCTGAATCCAAAATCTGCTAGTTGATGTTCATCTTCTCATCCAACCATATTTTATCAGTGTTTAGGTCTCTATGGATTGCCCTTTATTGTGGCAGTATTTTACTGCAGACAGGATATGCCTGAAATTAGCTCTTGCTTCTCTTTTATCCCTTTTTCCAATAGTAACCAAATAGTCTCACATTTTACCACCTTTTGCATATTCCATTACTAAATAGAATGTTTTCTCAGTTTCAGTGACTCCAAACAACTGTATTATATTGGATGGTTTAACATCTTCATTGTTTCTATTTCTCTGTGCAGCTTCTGAAGTCTTAACATGCTCACCAGAGTTTTGCCAATTATTCTTATGGTAATCTCAGCATCCATGATGACATGTCTGGCTAATTTGTCTTCTGAATAGTTCTCCTTGCACTGTGTTTTCAGCACTCTGTATTTTCCTACTTGAATTTCTTCTTCTGCACAGGAAACCATAGATTTTCTAAGCACTCCAGAGCATCCTGCTCTAGTAGCCTGTTTCCACATGAGGGGTGGAACATATTTGTCAGTTTCCTCATCATTATCTTCAGTGTCTAGTTGGTGGTCTTCTTTGGATGGTAGTCTTCTTTGGATGTTGGTAGTCTTCTTTTGGATGAAACTAAAGGCAAGTGTCTAAATCTACTCTAAGTAGCAAAATAAATGCCTAATAAATAATATATATACTAAATGAGTAAATATAATTGTCTTGGTTACTTTTCTCTCGCTGCTGGGACAAAATACCTGACACCCAAAATTAAGGAAGGAAAGGTTTATTTCGTTTACAGTTCGTGGAAGTTTCAATCCGTACTTGGCAGATTATAAGGCAGAGTGGCACATTGCAGAGAGCTGCATCTCAGGGCGGCAGCACAGCAAAGCCGCAAGCCCCCACCAGCGCGGAATGGGGGAGGAATGCCCCAAGCACTCTTTCCTCTCCCTTACATATACAAACTATCCACCCCAGGGTGGGTGTAGCTCTCACACCCACAACCATTCAACTCTAATAGCCTGCCCCATGTCCGCATGAGGCATTGGGGGGACACGCAGACATAAACCATAACAATAATAAATAATAAAAAGAAAAACTAATACATATCTCTGGCTATAACTGGCAGGATTAGAATGGGGAAGATAGAGAAGGGGAGGGGAAGGCAGGCAAAGGAAGAAATGAGAAGACAGAGTTGGATGTAAAAAGGTGAAGGTAATCCAAAAATATCTGCAAAAGTCTTCTACAGGAAGAGATGCTTGCCCCATTTAAGTTATCCATCCAGATAACTCGAAGCATTGAAAACAAGTGAGCAGTCTCCTTATTTCTAGGATACTCATGCTAGAATCTACCATTGTCAGTGCCATCCTAAGGGTACTGACAGCATAAAGAGATGGGGGAAATGAGTGAGGGTGGAAGGTGGAGGACTGGGGGAGGGAGGGGGTGGAAAAGAAGAATTAGCTGTGTCATATATGAATACCAGCTCTCTATGATGACTGTAATCATCTTGTACTGCTAACATGTACCAATACAAAAAATTTCTTAAAAGAATGATTCTATAAAATCCTGGGATTAAAACATTTGGGTTCAATTTACACAATTTTCCTAATAAATTGCTATGAGAACTCTTGATACTTGAAGGTACAATAATGCTTTAGCCAGACTTCTTGGATTGCAAGTAACACAGAAAACTCAGGCTGATTTAATCACAGAAAGGAATTTATTGCCATAGATTGCCTAATTCAAAATCAAAGACAGAACTTTGAAAATAAAAGGCACTTAGGTAGCACCAGGGCTTTTCATAGCAACAACTAAGTTCAATCTCTTTGAAATACCAATGGACTAAATAATATATCACCTTTTATTTCCCTTACACTATTTTCTAAAATACCTAGGGATGGGCATTCTAATATGCCTGCTCCTTGGTTGCATGATGGATCACTTTGACAATACCAGGAAGAAATACAAGATACAGGGCAGAGATAATTCGTAAAGTAGAAGAGAGGTGTTATTACCAGGAGAGTGGAAAAACAGCCTCAGTCGATGTCAATTACAGAAAAGCAGGCTGGAAGATGTCTATTGGATGTTAGTGTATTGTACCTCCAATGAAGTGTCCCAAGGACAGAATAACTGAAGATAAATTAATGCATTTAACCAAGTGAGTGGCACATAAAGGAGGAGAAAAAAAAAAACTCAGGCAACAGGAACAACACCAATGACTCTAAAGAGTCACAAGAAAAGGTTGTAAGATTAAAACTAGATTTATAAATATGTATATAATTCTCGAAAACTAGGTTGGGGCAGTTTGTGGAAGAACCAGTTGTGGAATGAATTTTGTTAGTCTAGTAGTAGTTATAAACTCTTGGTCTTTACTGGCAGCAGTGTATAGCAAAGAGATTGACTTGTAGAGAGAGAAATGGGAAAAAGTACTAGAGAGGTGATTTGAGGGTGTAGACTAGAATGTGGTAAGTGATCAGCACAAGGTCAGAACTGACAGTGAGATTTCAAGGCAGGAGAAAATCTGGAGAGGAAGCAGTGACATTGGGACATAAGGAACATAACTCAGTCCTGAAGGTATCTGGATGAAATGACTGAGAGATAAAAGAAAAAGAGAGAGAAAAAGAAGATGTCATTATAGACCTACATTCATAGAGCATGAAGGTAAGGAGCAAAAGTCTTGCACCATTTTGTGCTGCTATAAGAAAGCGCCTTCGCCTGTGTAATTTATAAAGATCAGAAATTGGCTTCTCACAGATCTGCAGGCTAAGTCCAATACCAAAGGGGCTAGCAAATTTGGTATCTGGCAAGTATCCAGTCTCCATTTCAAAGATGGTGTTTTAAATACTGTATCCTCCAGAGGAGTGTAATGCTATGTCTTTACATGACAGAAGAGTGAAAGAGCTGAGAGAATCCATTTCTACTTTTTATTAAGGCACTAAGCCCACATGAAGGTGGTGCCCTCAGGCCCCAATCATCTCTTGAAAGTCCCACATTTTAATTTCATTACATTGGCAATTGAATTTCAACAAGTTTTAGAAGAATTTCAAACATTCAAACCAATATCTCACTCTAGAAGGAATGGCTGCCATCAATAAATCAACCGATAACAAATGTTGGTGAGACTGTGGGGGGAAAAAGAGCACTTCTTCATTGTTCATGGGAGTGTAAACTGATATAATTACTGTGGAAATCCGTATGGCAATTCCTCAAATAATTAAGAATAGAAATTGCAAAAAAAAAAAAAGAATAGAAATTGCATTTGATCCAGCTACCCTTTCAGGTATCTTCCCCAGAGAGTTAAAAACATCATGCCATAATCATGTATTTATACCCATTTTTATAGCAGCACAGCTTATTGTAGCTAAATAGCTTACATGCTCATCAACAGTGAATGGGTGAAGAAGATATGGTACATATACACAATTTACTACTACTCTGCTATAAAAAAATAAATGTGAGACATTTGTAAAAAAGTGGATATACCTTGAAACCATAATGTTAATTAAATCAGACATACAAGTGTGAACATTACATGGTTTCCCTTATATGAAAAAGTATATTTAAAGTATGAAATAAAAGACAGGTAATAGGGAAATAAAAGAGGGAAAATTTATTGTATTCTAAGTATGTTTCTGCTATCAGTTTCTAGTTTCACTCCAATATGGTATAAGAGCTCATTTTGCAGGATTTCCATTTCTTTGGGATATTAAGGTCCTATTATTGCTAAGAATATGGCCTATGTTGTGGTTTGTGTCTGGATGTCCCCCCAAAGCCTCATGCAGTCATGGGGTAGGCTTCTAGAGTTTGTCACTGATTCATGGTCCAAAGCCAGGATTATGGGTGTGAGTGTTACGCCCACCTTAGGGCAGGTAGACTGCATACAATATAAGGGACAGAGTTTTCTTTCTGCTCCTCCCTTTTTACTCTTGCTGTTTTTGCTATCTTCTGCTGTCATGAACTGTTGCCCTCTGCCATGTGCCACCCTGCCTTGGAGCCAGCCAAGTATGTACTGAAACCTCCACAAACTGTAAATTAAATAGACCTTTCCTTCCTTAATTTTGGTGTCAGGTATTTTGTCCCAGAAATGAGAGAAACGTAACCAAGAAAATCTATTTTGAATAAAAATGAAATAAATTCCCAGAATAGAAAAATCTTTGAAGACAGAGAGTAGCTCAGTCACTGCCTAGATTTAGGAGGAGGGGATTGGTAGATCTTAGATTGTGGGAAGAATGTCCTGTTTTGGGACAATAAAAATGATCTAAACTTGAAACCATGGTCATATAACTCTATCAATATGCTAAAATGTACTGAATTTTAAGTTTGTACATTTTCTAGTGTGCAAGTTTTAATTCAATACATCTATTTTTTTTATAAAAAAGAAGAAGCAGGCGAGAAAGCAGGAGAAGTGGAAGGAAGGACCATCGAGAGGCATCCTAGAAGCCGAGGAGAGGGGTGGCAAGGAAATCTGGCTCAGTGACATCAAACGGTAATGATACAGAAAAGCAAACTGAATGAGATCTTCAGGAGGGTCTTGGTGATTCCTGGGTAGAAGCTAAATTGCAATGATCAGAGGAGCGTGGACAGAGAGGATATAGGGAGTCAATGTTTGGTAACAAGAAAACAAAAAGAGCAAGTCAGACTAGTATTCTGAGAATGAATCAGGCAGAGAGAATTCTTTTGGAATAAAGGAACATGATTTGTCACAGGTTTCAGATAAAATCAGGAAAAATGGAGAGACTTAGTGATGAGGGACTCTGAGAATCACTAGTTGGGTAAGAGACAAGACCAAGTCTGTTGTTTTAGGAACAGATAGGTCAGGAAGGGGCCATGGAATGCAGGAGGAGGTGGATGAGCTTGAGAGTGACTGAATGTGAGCAATCTTGAACATCCCAACCTGGAGTTTTCCAGCTTTGAACTTCTCAGTAGATTGAAAGTAAAGCCATCTGCCAAGAATAAGACTGGAGGTTCTGAAGTTTAAGAAAAATAGAAGACCTGAAACAACTGCTGTGAGTTATCTGTTGCAGTAACTATCTGAATGGTGGAAAATAATGCTATCTTTTCTTCATTTAGAGGACCTCTTGGTTTTGTGTCCAAATCATTGATTTGCCCATCAGATTGACAATCTACAAGCCAGAGTGGCTGAGGGTCTGCTGAATTCTATTCATTCTTCCACAGAAATGATATACTGTCATTCCCAAGAATTCCAGACTAATGGTGCTCGTGCAGTGTAATTAATTTGTTTATTGTCTTATCAGTCAGGTTGTCATTATACTTCCCATTTGTGGCTTCATAATCAAGAACTGGTATCACCGCAAACCTCTGTATCCATGTCACTGAGCATACAGGGCTTGGTGGGTATCAGGCAAGTCTTCATGCCTAAACACTCAGTTATTTTTTCACACGTCAAACTCCTGTAGCTGCCACAATATTTTTTAACCGTGTATCATTTTATAATGTTTTTGTTCTTGGTCATACATTAATTTTTTTCAGTGATGCATAGTTTAATTCTGAGATACAGAAACTGGAAGAGAAACATAGAACTGATAATTTTGCAAATTTGCCCCAAGATGCTTTTACTAGACCTGCAGGTAGCATTCAAAGTTCTCATATCACTCATCAGGATATCTCCAGCATGTTAACTGTGTTTAAAATGTAAAGTATTGTGGTGATTATATGAAATTTGATTTTCTACCCACTGAGAATAACACTTAGGGTGTAATTTGTGAAATGTTTGCAAATCAAAACTGGAACCTCTTTCCTCATCTTGTAATTTAGAAACAAAAACTGTATTTACCTAAAAAGACTTGCCTGATACCCACCAAGCCCTGTATGCTCAGTGACATGGATACAGAGGTTTGTGGTGATACCAGTTCTTGATTATGAAGCCACAAATGGGAAGTGTAATGACAACCTGACTGATAAGACCATAAACAAATTAATTACACTGCAGGAGCACCATTAGTCTGGAATTCTTGGGAATGACAGTATATCATTTCTGTGGAAGAATGAATAGAATTCAGCAGACCCTCAGCCACTCTGGCTTGTAGATTGTCAAGCTGAAGGGCAAATCAATGATTTGGGCAGAAAACCAGGAGGTCCCCTGAATCCTAAAAAGGATACCAATTGACTTTTTTTTAAGTTCAAATTAGAAGTTTCAAATATGAATTTATGAAAGCAACTGTTGATTCTAGATTTTGCACTCATACTCCAATCTATTTTTAATACATTTTTGGTCCCAAAGGAAAAATATTATACATAGTCAAGTTAAAAGTTATTTTTTCATAAATCATCCTTTTTCATAGAGAAGTTAATATAAATCATATGTATGTATCACTTGATAAATGATACTACTGAAATTTCCCTTATTAAATTGTTAGACTATTAAAATGAAATGTGGGTGTAATTCTTAATTATAGTAAAATATTTCAGGAATACAAAAGTATATAGATGACAGTATGATGAACAACAATATTCTCATCATCTGGCTTTAGAGTTTAGAGCACAGATCTAAAATATGTCTAATTTGAAGTTATTTTAAAGTACACCCCATGTAAAAACGATGAAATAAATTTTTAGATTCCTAAGGAGAGCAGCAAGATTTTGTTATAAAAGGAATTGACAAGAAAACTTTGAGAAATGCTGCCCTATGATGTTCACTGAAATCAGAAAGTGCTGTTTAGCTGTGGCTGAATTTACCCAGCATCTTGCAAGACCTGCTCATCAGTTCACCTAAGGACTCATGAGAAAACATAGAGAGTAAGTGAGGCTCTGATACTGTCATTCTCTTCAAAGTGCAGAATGAGCAGCACAAAAAATTCCATCCAGCATTCTCTACATTTTGAGTCAGTTGGATAGAGATTTCAGAGCCAGGAGCTGAGTAAGAGGCAGTAGGAAGCCACTATTATAGTGAGGGTCTACTGGGTGCTGGACCCCATATTAGACACTTTATTAACTTTGGCATATTAAAGTCTTGTAACCATCCCTTGAAGTGAGTTTACCATGGTTGCCATTTTGCATGTGAAAAACAAGGATAGTGGCACCGGAAACACCACTCCAACCTACGTAAGACGTCTGTTTCCAAAGCTCATGTGGGGCATATTTTCAGTATCAATGGGCCTGAGGACTCTAAGGTTTAGGACAAGTAGTGGTTACATGATAAAATATCTTAAATAAAGGCATGAGATATTCACTCTTGGAGATAGGAAGAGTCAACCCCCAAGACAACCAGAAGACTAAAAAATGTATGTTAAGAACATGCTAGTCCTGATTGCTGGGTAGGCACCTGTATGAACTGATGCCTAAACTTCAAAATGCATTTGTGGCACTCTTTCCTTATTCAGTGATAATCTTCACTGTGAGTTCAAGGGCACTTCCTAATTCATCCCCATTCTTTGTCTTCTTTGTCCTTCTAATGTGGAACACTTCCAATTTTAACATTCATTCAAACCCAATACAAAATTCCATGATGATAGTTGTGTCATTTTGGAAAGAGGAAAGATAAAGAAGGAAAGGAACAAGTGGAGGAGAAGAAAAAAAGAGCAAGAGGAAGAGAGAAAATGAAAGAACACAATGTCTTTGTGTTGCATTTTGCTGAATAAGGCTACGGAACTGAGTATGCTCTTCCTGGTGGTTTCTGAATGATAGAACACATGAGTATCTGAGGAAGACTAGGAACCTGTGAACTTTGTTTGATATACATAGTATACTTTACATACTGTTGCAAAGGTTTATGGCCTTCAGATTAAAAATCCTGAGGACAGATCTCCATGGTACCTTACAGCTCTGTGGAAGCAACCTCAGTAAAAATTGAGATTGAGCCTCTCTTTATTGATATCAGATTCTGGTTTTAATTCAACAAGGTAATGGTCAAATAGTAACTTTTTTGGTTTGGTTTGGTTTTTTGAGACAAGGTCTCACTTTATAGTTCAGGCTGATTTTAAAATCACTATGTAGCCCAGGCTGGCTTTGAACTTGCAGAGATCCTCCTGCCTCTGCCTCCTGAATGCTGAGTTTATAAGCAGATGCCACCATGCCTGGTTTAAATAGTAATATTGATAGCTGGTTGTTTACTTAGCAATGTCTGGTGAAAATCCAAGTGACTGTGAAATAGTATAAAGCATATAACCACTATTCCAGGTTTGCCACAAGAAAGCTTCAACTCCCTTAACACCAACAATCCACAGAGCAGACTTCTGAAAGCCTGTGAAGCAGGCTGCCTCCTCTGCCTCTCCACCCCACACCCCAGCCTCTACACCAAAGTTCCAAATGGGAAGGGCAGTTCTGTGTTCTAAAGAAAAAAGCTTAACAGTAAAATGAAGGGGACAATGACTTTTCCCCCACATTATTTTTTCCCTTATATTCTTTTATGGTCTGCATGATAATCACGGAGAAAGTCCTCTTATCAGAGCGATGTTTCCATGGTGATAGGTGAAGTGAAGATTAGCAAATCAGGGAGCTGGGAAACTTCTGGATGTGAGGGAAGGGCAGGCAGTCATAGTGTCGACAGGGGACCCAATTTCACAGCCTTCTTTTTTGAGTGGACAACAGACCCTGACTTGTACCTTTCTGGATGGACAACTCAACACAACTTGAATGTAATAATAGCTCCATCACTTCTTCCTATGCAGAAATTTGCTGTTCCCTTTGTTGTATTGGCCCCAGAATCTCAGATATACCAAGTTTTATAACCCAAGGATAATTTAGAAAAACAATTTAATTTTTGGAAAAAAGAGAGCCTAAATTAGTTTTGACCATCTCAGAGCAGGCCAGGTAGATGAATTCATTAAAAAGGAAGGAAAAAGCATATCATTTAAATTGAATATCAAATAACTCAAAAATTCCCTAAACCCCAACTCAGTTATTTTGCCTAAAACCAAACGTCTTGGTTTTATCCTTTTGTATTCTGTTCTTGTGTTGTTATATGGGGATAGTGTGGGTGTAATGTCATAGATAAAGTACAGAGGAAGAAATGACTGAATCAAGGTGAACTTCAAGGTTCTGAAAAGTAATTGATTCAAAATCTGTGATTTCTCTGAGAGGAGATAATGACAGAAGATGCCAAAGATGGAATAGCAAAGACTTGTGTATTACAGGGCTGTGGTAAAGGCAATTCAGAAATTGGGCCACTCTTCTCACTTAAAGTGATATTAATGGATGTTTAGGAGTCCTGTACCTGGAAGACTCAAGTATTCCTTACACACATTGTCTCCCATGATCATCTATGTGCTAAAGACTCTCATATCTAATGGCCAGGTAAAACTCAGCACATTAACATTAAATGCTCTTTTTCCTCTCACCCCAATCCTACTCCTCTATTTCTAATTTCCATATATGCCAATTCCAAGCCCCAGGAAGTCTTGTCAGACACTTGATACATGTCTTCCTGCTTCTTCTCCCTCATCCCTACATTTGATTAACATTAAAGCCTGCTAAGTATCTATCTTAAATGTACTTGAACCAAATCACCTTTTATTCATTTCCAGTCAACATTTTAGTGTCAGGCTGTCATTGTTTTCTTGCCAAGCGATAGCAAGTTTATTTATCATTATTATGATAGAAGAATTCATAGTTTATGCTAAACATAGTATCTGGTTGGTAGCAATAAATAATACTTTTTATTATTTAATATTGTTCCTCATTTTCTTCATCAAACTTTGATATCTATGAGTACATTCATATTTATAAACTAACAAATAATAGGGAAACTGTAAAATACTCAACATCCATGTGTATGTACAGATTTCCTAGTATATTTTCTGCCCTGAATCCTCTGATGTTCTTAAAGAGCAAAAAGAGATCAGCAGGGACCCTTGCACCCTTGTTGACTTAATATAGTAAAGATCAAAGGTTACACTATGTATTTAAAAAATGCTTCCTGTGAGCAAATCATTTAAACTTCAACCACACATTAGTAGTCCCAAGACAAGATAAATTCTTCGTTGATAAATAACTTGTAAAGACAACCTTATCTTACCTAATTCTCTGCCTCACTTTGAACACACGAGTAACTATATACATGAACCCTGAAAGTATAGCCTTTGAACATAGTACTAAGTGGCAAAGGTCTCCTTGTAAGATTAACTCCTTCCATTAAACTTGGGAAAGCAAGTCAATTACGATTAAGTTTCAAGATGATACAAGATCACACAAAGTGACTCTTGATTTGAAGCATTCACTTTAGGAGAAAAAAGTCAGCTAAACTGTTTAGCAAGACCTTATGTTCTTTAGACTAATTTGGACATACACTTAACACAAATAACTTCCTTTCTATGAGAAATTAAAGCATGAAAGAAATGTTAACATTCCCTCTTTGAGGTAGAGCTAAGGAAAGATGGTAGATTTAGGATTCACAATGAACTCCATAGTGTCTTATTTCCAATTAGCAGAACTAAGCGATAAGAATAAGTCATAAACCACTATTTTTTATAGAAAACTCATTTTCATTGCATAAATAAAAATAACCCTTGGGAGGTTGAGGTATGAGCATTGCAGTGAGTTTGAGACCAGCCGTGAAGCTGGTCTTATATGACTTACTGTAAAGTTGTGGTTTCTTAGGCCCTAAACACCCAAACATTTATCTTATTTTTTCCATAATTTTTGTAAGCTCTTCAACACCCTTTCTGAAACTAGATAAGGTAGAAGTAAACTATTAGCTTAATTAACATTGGAATATTTCTATATTCCAATTTAGCTAAAAATATCTTGCATCTGCTGAGATTTTGTTCTGACTAGATTTGATTTTTCCCCCTAAAGGGGGCAAATTATGCTATATATAAGCAAGTTCAAGACCAGCCTATACTACATAGCAAGATCCTTTCTCAAAAAAGAAAGAAAGAGAGAAAAGAAAAGAAAGAAAGAGAAAGACAGAGAAAGAATGAACAAAAGAAAGAAAGAAAGGAAGGAAGGAAGAAAGGAAGGAAGAAAGAAAGAAAGAAAGAAAGAAAGAAAGAGAAGAAAAAGTAACTCATGTTGAATATTAATATAATTTTTGCCTTATGCTTGGTGGCATGAAGCAAAGTACAGACATGAGATATTATTCTCCAACATTCTACGTGATTGGAATGTATTTATTGTTGAACCATAACCTCTGTGTAAGTATCCCAATTTAATAAGGTACAAGTTAAGAAAAGTATGAATGTACAGGACAGATTAACTGGGAACAGATTAGTTATTACCAAGAAATATTTAGGTTATATAAAAAAGTTCACCAAAAATGTTCTTAAATTTGAAATTACCATAATGTTTGGAACTATCAAAGACTAGGAGAAGGCCCCAAAATGAGAACAGTGAGGCCCCAAGTTGAAGATAATATTATAAGTTAAGAAAAACAGTTTGATATTATAATGTAAGTAAATGGGAAATATGGTTATTTTACCAAACATTAATTTTTGCAGGAGATGGTATAAAAAAATCTAGTGAAAGGAAGTGCATAATTCCTTACATAACAAATTATGTATTTAGAAGAATTTGCCCCCCTTAGGGGGAAAAATCAAATCTAGTCAGAACAAAATCTCAGCAGATGCAAGATATTTTTAGCTAAATTGGAATATAGAAATATTCCAATGTTAATTAAGCTAATAGTTTACTTCTACCTTATCTAGTTTCAGAAAAGGTGTTGAAGAGCTTACAAAAATTATGGAAAGAATAAGATAAATGTTTGGGTGTTTAGGGCCCAAGAAACCATAACTTTAGAGTAAGCCATTTAATGAATACCTTCTAATTTCATTTGATTCTTTATTTTTTTTTTGGTTTTTCTCCGGTACCGGGAACCGAACTCACGACCTTGCGCTTGCCAGGCAGGCGCTTTGCCGCTGAGCTAACTCCCCAGCCCCTCATTTGATTATTGATTATTGAAAGAAAAAATAAAAACAGACTATAACCTCCAGGCCCAGTGTGCAGGTATGGCACAGGAGTCATTGCTTGGGAGGGTCAGTTTTTATGGCCTCTAAAATCAATTCTAGGATAAATTAAGTATGTGATACCCGTTAGCTCAGTTCACCACACCTGATTCCTTCATGTAGCTGATAAAATATAAATTAGTTCTTTACCTTTGCGATACATAGAGAAATATTATACTTTATTGCTGACCCTTCTGCCATTCTAAAATGTTGAGCATACTTTTAAGGAATATAATTTGATAGGATATTGAATTATTAACCTACTTGGAGCACCAAATTATCAAACTCAGGGCACCCCTGTACCTTGGATTGGCTGAAAAGTAAGGGCAATGGCTGGCTGACTGTGTGCCTACAGCATAATTGGGATCAATGATATTTGTGGAATGCATGAATTAACAGGTTGCCAACACCTATAATCTCTGAGAATGACATGGAGAAATGCTAACATATTTTTCAGCAAACAGGATCAGCTGGGACTATTTTTGATCCAATGTAAATGTGTATACTGTACTCTCTTAACCATTTTCTGGGTCTAATGCATGTGAGGGGACTTTCTAACATCAAGATGACCAGAAAAAGCTCAAGATTAGCCAAAATGGTCCAGTTAGAAGCAAAAAATATGAGAACTTTTTTTGCACTAAGTTTATTGGTATAATTTAGATATACATAATGATCACACTCATCATAGGGAATTTGTACCTGTACGTGACATATCTTGATTGCTTTTTTCTCACATTTTTCTCTCCTCCCTTCAACCTTTCTTCTCCTTATTTATAAACATTTATTTCCATTTTATCCTTCTTTTCATTTTTCTTTTTCCTTCCTTTCCTCCTCCCTCCTCCCTAGTTCCCCATCCTCTTGAAACAATTTCTTCCTATTTCACAATATCTGGACACTAAGGAATGCTCTGTCCAACCTCAGTCATCAAAGATAACAAGATTAGTGCCTACTTGAATTATCTACTGGTTGACATAGTTTAATGTCATGGATGAAAATAATATTCTGTTCCCTAGTCTAGGGCTCTTTCTGCCACACATGTCATTTTTTATAAGGCAATTTAATTATAAAGATGAACAAATAAAAATGACAACTTTATCTTCAAAATTTAAATTTATTTTAAGTGAATCAGACACACACAGGTAAATACCGCATTGCTTCTCTGGTGTGAGGAACAGAAAGTACAAATAAGGACCAAAATGTGTAATAAATATTGGGAAACGGGAAGAAAATGTTCAAATCAGAAGGGGAACAAGAGGGGAGAGATGGAGGAAGGGAAAAGAAAAAAAAAAGAGAATAAAAGGAAAAATGGAAACAAAACTTTTGTAAACAAGGAGAAGAGGGATTAAAGGAAAGGAAGGGATTGAGGGAAAAAAGAAAAATCAAGATATATCACGTACAGGAACAAATTCCTTATGCTGAATGTGATCACTGTGTATATCTAAAAATGTACCGAAGAAATTAACAACAAAAAAATAAAATGCCTAACCTGAAATCACACCCTAAACCTCACCATAACACTAACCCTAATCATATCAATAACCCTAACCTTAACCATTCCTCTAACAACAACCTAACCATAACTCTATGTCTAACTCATAACCCTAACCCTATGTCCAACCCTAGCCCTAACACTAATCTTACCAATAATTGTAACCACCACCTAATGTTAACTCTAAATCTAACCTATGATGCTAACCTTAATCCTAGCCCTAACCCAAACCCAAACCCTAACCCTAACAATATTTGAAAACAAATTAAATTTATTTTTAACTGATACTTGTGTTATGCTTTAATTGCTTCCGCGAGTTGACTTCTCTCCCAGATTCAAGATGTGTTGAAACTGTGGATCAGAGCTAACACGGAAAACTGGAGGTTTCCAGGAAGCTCCTGGCGGGCAATTGCTGCAAGGAGATAAAACAAAACTGACAGGTGCCTCACTCCCCTTCAAGTGGTGGTAGGGAGAGTAGCAGAGGAGCTCTGGCAGAATTTACCCAGGCTTGCTGGAAATGCAGTGCTAGTGTGCGGGAGGTAGCCCTGGCTCTGGTTTTGACTCGGTGTTTAAAGATATGCAGCCAAAAAGATTTGGACCAAATATTGTTTTAAAAATCCATTTATTACCTAGATAACAAACTCTCAGACAGAGTTTACCTAGATAACAAACTCCTGGGCAGATTTCTGGAATGAAATTTGTTTGGCATGTAACCATATTCCAAGTAAATACTTTGCCCAAGCATCTACAAATGTGACAGCCTACATACTCTCATTCTTCCTAACAGTAGGTAAGTAACATTCCCATCTTGGCACAAATTATTATTGATCAACAAAAGGTTTTTAACTGTAAATAAGAAAAATGTACTTAACTGAATGGTAATTTCCTCCAAGTATCACTTATTACTAAATAATATAGAATTAAGCTTCCAAAGTCTCAGTAAATTAGCATAAGACATTGTACACATACATACATACACATATGTTCTACACATACAAACACAGAGGTAATTCTTGTTACCCGTGATGGTTATGTTCTATAAAGTCGCCATGTCACTGAATTAGTAATTCACTCATTTATCAAATTAGTCAGTATTGAACCGTTGCTCTTAAAGGTAATAGGGTTAGGCTCCTCTATGCATTCTGTCAATACTTTTGTCCACAAATCAGTGCATAGCTTCATTTTGGCTATGTTTTCATTTGAGGCACCTTGGTAATATATGCTGTTGATTCATCAAAGCTGAACTTGCAGCCAACAGCACTAACTATAGCACATGCCTGGATGAAGTTTAGCCAGCATGCATATTTTCTCCATAAAGCATGCCATGTGACCTTCTTGCTCTTCAGAACACTAAATGGCACTTCATCATTGTACTTCAGGGTCATTTTGAACAGTGAGCTCATCAACAGAAAGCACAAAAGTGTGAATAACATAGTACTAATAAATTAGGAAAAGGAAATTTGCTTCTAGTATGAGAAACAACATGACAGACCATGACCTTGTTTGACCTCAACTTGGGACTAGATGTGCACATGGGTGACAAGCTTTTCACTCCTCCTCTCATGTCTGTGAATGACCATCAAAGTCACATGAGAATGGACTTTAAGGTTACAAATAATTTTAACATGAAAACAGAAATGAGTTCACAAATCCAGAGTGTGTGACTAATTAGTCTCGACTGAACACAAATATGATATGCATATATACATGTGTAAATATTTGCGTGGACATTTCTCTGCTAACCTAATAAGTCTGGGCCAGGGCTGTTCACAGTTGGGACCATTTGCAGCCACAAGGTCATTTCTAAAGTGTAACACAGCCTGTTATTCCTACCTAGCAATTTGAATATCTTGCATACCCCTTTCTTTTGTGGGTAAGTAAATAGCTACAAAATGCCCGTTTTTCTTGCTTCTGCAGATTCTTAGATTGGCATTTTTTCTTGAGCTCCCCAAAGACCACCGTAGTTCTCTTTGCTATTCTTAAAATGAAGAAATGCAAAGGTCTTTATTTTTTTCAAGTTGAAGGAAATCTGAAATTAAAAACCCTCTCCTTCTTTCTGGAGAAGGGAAGAGCATGTGCCTACAGCTTTGCCCTTGTCAAGAACTAACCATGGCTTTTTGTGTTACTTGGCTTGAATCCATGGGTACAGGGTGGGACATGTAGACTTTAGATCTGCTTATTGCCTGGCTCCATACATTTCCGGTGTGATCCTCAGCTATAAAATGAAGATAACATCTATCTCATGGTGTAGCTGTGGAAAGTAGAAGTAATTTTGTATTTTATCCTTATCATTAATAGAAGTAACAATAATCATACCTGCTAAACATGGATATTGTATCAAATTCAGTGACAAAATAATATGAAGGCAATTGAACAAAGTAAACATCTTTGGTCACACAGATGTTGGTTGTTGGTTTGAGATTACAGCATGGTTGTCCAGTGTCTCTGCAGAACCTTGATGTGCTCCAGCTTGCGGCAGGACAAAGTTTCTTTTGCACACTCATGTCCTTATCACTGGGGGCTGTCAAAGCCATCAGCTGTCCCAAGAGCATGAAGTGGTGACTCACCCTCCGCAGAACTCTGGAGTTCAAATTCCATGTCACCAGCTCTGCAGAACAGCTGATCTAAGCATGCATCCAGGAGAAAGAGGGCTCAGTGCCAAGAAGGGCCCTTCCACGTTCCTTTTCTCAGTTGTCCTCTCTTCCTGCTTTTGTTCACTCTTCCTGCCTCTTACATCCGTATCATACCTCCCAGCTAATGCATACTCATCTGCGCTGTCTAAAACACAAGAGTAGAAAAGATGGAGGCTAAGGAGTTGTGATGGAAGAGAAGTTTGCCTGAACAAGGCAGAAATAGACCAATCAATCAATCATATGCTAACATACATATGCTATTGCGTATAACATACAGTATATAGAGACTGAGCCAGACATTCCCTATGGACATTTATCAGAAAGTAAGGATTGCAATTACACAAAGTCAAGTTCTCCTACACAAAAATAAGATGAATGTACAAAAAAAAATGGGAAGCTTTTTTTTTTCTTTTCCATTTGGAAAGGAATTCAATGAAAACAAAAGAGTATTTTGTATGAATGCATAGAAGGGACAACCACCATGTACATGTTCCATATTTCTAAGAGGATTAGGGATTCTTATATGCAATATGACACACATGTCCCAAAAATGTAGTCACTGAAACAAGACAGACCACAAAAACTACGGATAAAAATGTTCACTGCTTACTGTGGCATTACCTACAACAAACTAAACCTTGAAGTTGAGCTAACATATGCTTAAAAAGCAAAAACAACAATTAAAAATTACCTTATCACCCAAGACAACATGACCCTCAGAAAGTCTCCTCCCTCAGATTTTTGGAATCCCCAATACCTGCTTGTTCACACGTATGCAAATGCTGGATGGCAAAGAATTTTAAGGTGGACTGAAAGAGTATTAAGTAACCCAGAGGAAGGGGAAGAAAATCCTCCTGCTGTTTTATGGACTGTGCTGTTTCTGCTCCTAATTTGAAGGGGTACTCTGAAATTCTGTACAGCTTTTCTTCACTAATAGGAACACATTTTCATGAGTGGTTTTGCATCTGCTTAATGTAGGTGGGAATGGTTTGAATGAAAGAGGCTTAAAATTTGTCTAGGTGAAAAGTTATCTTCTATGGATAGGGAAACACTTTCATTGTGCTGAAAGGTCCTGGGTGTCCCAGCCAAGTACAGACTGAAACCTCCATAAACTGTAAGCGAAATAAACCTTTCCTTCCTTCATTCTGGGTGTCAGGTATTTTGTCTGAGCAATGAGAAAAAAGCAGCAAAGATAGCGTCAATCTTCCATGAGCAGCAAAACCTAAACCAAAGGACTTGCTTTTGTTTTGTTGATCTGTGGCCCTCAGACCCATCATTGTTTTACAGACAGCCCCCCTCCTCCCCTCAAGGAACCATTGTGATCCTGGATCTCCTGGCCAGCGGAGCCGAAGAACAGCATAAGGCAAGTGTTAGAGGTCAGCCATAATTAAAACAAAAGCATTTTTGTTACCTCTAATCACACAGGCAAATACAATTTGTAGTAATTTTATAAAAAGAAGAAATGTTAAAATTTATGAAAAGTTTTAAAGTGACCTAGAACTTCATCTCTAAAAGTCATGTTGATGTATTTGTGCATTTTCTCCCAGACTTTTTCCCTTTTTCTATGCATTTTTTAAAACAAGCAGTATGATACATTGCACATGATTACACATATGTGTGTGTGTGTACTTAGCATATGAAGAATATTTCCAACACTAAGTATCCTTTGGAAATATAATTATAAGTGACTACATAATATCTTATGATATGAAATTTATTAAATAATACGTTATTTCCAGGTTTTCAGTGTTATCAATATACCCGTAAGACAATTTGCACGAATAACGTGAACTAGGAGCTCACAGATTTGAAACACAAAGTCCAACAAAGGGTAAACAAATTTATTAATATGAAAAAAAATGCAAATTAAATTTTATGTCATTAATTTCACTGACAATCATGAAAAACTTAAAACACCTACTGATCCTTCATGTTGATGAAGACAGAAAAATAAACAATCTCAAAAACTAGATAAAAGTATAAATCAATACAGTATTCGTGAAAGGCAATATGACAATTGAGATATTGTTTGTAATATAGAAAATTGGAGGGGCTGGGGATTTAGCTCAGTGGCACAGCACCTGCCCGGCAAGCGTAAGGTCATGAGTTTGATTCCCGGTACTGGAAGAGAAAAAAAAAAAACGAAAATTGGAAACAACCAGGTGTTCATTAATAGGGAATTTGATAAATTAAGGTAAATTAATACAATGGAAGATTATGGAGTCTTTACAAAGAAAGGGATATTTAGAGATTATTTACATACTGACCTGGAAAAACATCAGAGTATATTGATATTTTATAAAGATAAAAATTAAAAGGATAATGGAAAAACACTTTGCCCTTTACACATGAATTCAGTTTAATCTGAAGGACTGATTTGTTCCTGGAAATGGTCATGATGGCTGAGTCAGCTGATGCATTCACATTGTTGTAGCCCTGCCTTTAGCAGCCTCATTTCTTAACATTCTACTTTGGTAATTGCTTTTCTTTGCTTTTCAGGTTCCATGGAATAATGGTATGATTCCATCTACAGTTTATGTAACTATGGGCTCATTCTTCCAAGCTAAGGAGTTGGTTATGACACTATATAATGTCAAAAAACTTCCACAATCACTAGTCTGCCTATTCGTCTTGATCCTCTATTTCCAAAGTCATTTTCATTAAGTTACCTTGACTATTCATAACATTGATTCAAACATCCAGCACAATTCTCTTGTTTGTTTGGGCCAGGCAGAGCACTTTCACCTGTAGACTTTTGCAAATCAATACAGAATTAAACTTTGTGCCTAGATTCAAAATAAGTAGTAGAAAAGCAAATTACATGCATTATATAGTAATTATAACGACCCGGGGAGCTTTTGTTGGCTGAAAGCAGTTGCGGTAAAAAAAACGTAAATCCTTATTGGCCGAAAGAGTACAATCACTTCTTCTCTGAGAGTTGTCCTTGGCTGATAGCACAGAATTGCAGAGTAAGCGAAAAATAACTCTTTGCATGCTGTAATGGGATAATACTTGGGAGAACATCTGAGAGGCAAATAATACTGTTTTGAATCATAGCTAAAGTAGTTTAAATGTTTCTATAACACCATTTTTTGAAAAAAGGATTACTTCATTACTAAAGTTAATATACATGAAAAACTATTTTCAGACATTTATACCAATCAATTAATAATAGTTATATCTGGAGTATGGGAATATGAGACAATTTTACTTTTTACATTATTTAATGATGTACTTCCTATTTGAATATTTTAGAATGTGCATGATTACTTTTTAAAAAACAAAAAAGCAATAATTTTTAAAAATACATTTGCACAAATATATTGGGTAAATCTTTGTGCTGATTTCCAATTATTTTCTAATGACAGATTCCTAGTATATCCTATGAGTAGGATTTTGTTCAAGTGTTGGCAACTTTAAGGCTCCAAATACATCAAACTGTTATTTTCCAGAATGGCACCACTTTGCATCTCCATAAGCAGTTATTTATTCATTTACTCACACATCCTGCAAATTTTTATTAAGTGCCTTCTATTGCCCCCTACTCTGCCTACAGCTGGAGTTGCCGCAGTAAACAACCTAGATTTGATCTCTGCCTCCATAGGTTACACCAGTGTTAATCAAATTGATATGCAATTTTTAAAAACTGTGGTAAATGCTATGAAGGAAAGTAAAGAATGAACCAAGAATCCATTGGTGTAGGAGGTGGAGAGAGGAAGTGGATCCCAGGAAGAGGCTGAGCCCCTCAGTGCCCTAGAAGGGGAGGACATTGGCAGCTAAAACAGAGCTCCTGGGGCTGGACTGCCAACTGCACAGACACAGTGGTATGGAGTGAGAGACAGCCAGGTGTAGATCAAGTTGATTTAAGACTTTAGGATGAGCTGTTCTGGATTATTGTTCACCGAGTATTCTTTCCCCAGTCTCCTCCCTGTCCACAATGGCTCACACTCTATTTTCCTGCCCCTTGGTATTAAGTTTGGTTACATGGCAGTTGGTTCCAAAAAGTTGAGAGACACTGTCACCACTGTTCACATAGCTCACATAGTGAAGCAGAGCTATGCAGCTGCCCCACAAACCTGTGAGAGCTGTAAGCCTGTGATCTATATGCCAGTGAGCTGGGGGGACAATTTGTTATGTGGCAATAACTGATCAATACAGGATATTTTCTTAATTTTAATTTTATTTATTTTTTTCTGGTACTAGGAACCAAGAGCCTTTACACTGAGCAATGTCGCCTGCTCTATTTTTATTTTTTATTTTGAAACAAGGTCTCACTAAGTCATTAAGTTGCCTAAGCTGGGCTCAAATTTGTGATTCTCCTGCCTTAGCCTCCCTAATTACAAAGATTACAGGCATGAACCACCATGCCTGGCTGATACAGAATCTCAGTTACACATTTAATAGGAATCTGAAAAAATGTTTCAGGCAGAGAATTAATTAGATTAGATTTTTTTTTATAAAAAAAGAATGTTTGGCTTCTAGGTGAAGTAGAGGTTAGAGCATGCAAGAAAGGCCATCGTAAATGAAGAGAGATGTTGTAGCTCTAGTCTAAATGAAAGGAGATAGCAATAATTCATTGGGGTTATTATGCACATTGTTTTTGAATTATGGAAATAGTAGATAATATTTTTTTTAAATTATTTATTGATCTTATTCACTTTCTAGAATTAGAACCTGGAAACCTAATGTTCTCTTTAAATTTAGGGGAAACATTTTACTGAGTTAGGAAGCCCTAAATATGACAACCATTTAAAAACTTTTAATTTAATTTTAATTGACAAATAATAATTGTCTATATGATGGGGTACAATACGATCTATGCAAGGAATCTGAATGTTCACCAATGGATAAACGGATAGAAAGAATGTGGTATAGTCACACAAGGGAAGCCTATTCAGCCCCTGAAAAGGGAAATTCTGCCATTTGTGCAACAGGGATGGAACCGGAGGACTTTATGCTAAGTGAAGTAAATCGCACAAACAAAGACAAATACCATCTGCGCTCACTCATGTAGACCTTTAAGGGGCCAATCTCGCAGAAACAAGAGTGCAGAAAGATGGTTCCTGAGAGGGTCAGAAAAGGGAGGTTCCGATAAAGGGCACAAAATTTCAGTTCAACTGCAGGAAGAAGTCTCAGTGACTTATGTTACACTGCATGGTGACCACAGCCCCTAAATTATCTATTCCAAAGCTGCTAAATAGAATGTTTATGTTCTCACCTCTAAGAAATGATAAATTGTTGCAGTGAGGGATATGTTAATGATCTTGATTGAATCTTTCCACAGTGTTTACACAGGTGAAAAACATCCCTCCTTAAGCCTTTTACCTTCATTTCCTGCCATGATCTTTTTATCTTGCCCCATTCTTGCCAAATCTCTCTCTTAGGGACCCTGACAAGAAGTCACTGGACTTTTCTCTTTTGGATAATTTATTATTTTCACAGACTGGTCAGAAATGAAGCCCCTTTGCTTAGGCTGCAATGTATTTTCATACACCCCCTGGTTCATGCTCGCTTGTCTTCCATCTGTGTGATACCAGGTCATGTCCTCACTGATGGCCAGGTGCACTCCAGCCCTCCCCAGTGTCTCTTTGTATCTGGCTGATGTTCACAGCTCCAAACTTGTCCGCACATATTTACCTTGTATAGTTCTGCTGGATCTCAGGCTGCCCAGCCTTGTCCTAACTCCTGCTGTTCATCGTGTCAGGTGATACCTGTGCAGTAAATAAACAGACACTTGGCTTTTCCATTGGTAAAACTGGTTAAGACTCTGTTTTTCTATGGTGGAGGACAAAGCACAGGGATATGACAGAGTGCTTGTCCAGCTTCATTTTAGGCTGGCTGACTTGCTCTTTCAGATAACACAAGCACCATGGGCCTCAAAGTTAGTATAGATTCTGGCCATTCTGACAACACTGAGATTATCAGGCCTAGTTTTCAGTCATTATCTATGTTTTAAATTGCATCAGGGATTTCCATCTGTTTAAAATCAGCTCCTTTTTTTTCTTTTCCTGTTTTGTCCTGAGCCCCTACCGTACTTAGAGAATGCCTTACCTTCCGTGGATTTGATAGTCACGGATTTGATATTAGTAGTTTTCACTTGTCTGTTATTATCCCAGTGACATATGACACAGAGAAGGTCATCATTCTCCTGGGGTGTTTGTTGTTTAATTATCTCCCACCAGGCTGGTGCAACAGAGCAAGTAACACAGCACTTGTCCCTCTGTAACTTTACTGTTCTCTTCTTGCTAATGCACTTCTGACATTTCAACTGAAATAGTTTTCTAAATTTTTTCTCTTTGTGTGTGTAAAAGGGGGAGGTGCCACTGAATGAAAAGGAAAATGTTAAGGATAGCTGACAAGGCCTGTGATATGAAGTATGCAAAAATAATGCAAAGGAAACATAATCCATGAGGAAAACAGTGCCCTGCATGAATGCTTTTGTACAGAAAAATTAATATATTAAAGAAAATTTCCGGGCATTCCCAGGTAAACACCAAGGACCCACTGCACGGCACTGCACACATCAGTTATCAGTGAGTTTCAATGGGAGCTAAAAATTATTTAGATTCTCTTCTGTCACTGGAGAAGCAAGGCTGCAGAAAATCAGCCTTTAAACGTATATATAAGTATTTGAGTAAGATCTTTCCAAGATCCTCCAGCCTATAACTAGCAAAGTGGGAATTAGTACTATTCTGACCACATTTCCTATGTGCTGGTGACCTTCCTTAAACTATATTCCTACTTACTTATAAATAGAATATGTAATAAAGGCTCCAATTTGTCTCTGAGCCCAATTGAATAAAATGTGGTGCCTCTCAGGGTCCTAGTAAGGCTCACCTTTGCCTTGATCCATAGCACCAAACAGGCTACTAGAATAATCTCTGTTATGGGCTGTGCTCTGCATTATACCCAGGGCAAGGTCTTTTAGGTCCTTTACTCATTATAGACGTGTACCCAATGTCAGCTTTCAAGACAAGTGTTTAAAATTATAGAGGTGGGAGCAAATTTAAAGTGGCCTTTAGTACAACCATTGTCAAGGAGCACATCCAGGGTACGTTAGCAGCATTTTCATACAATCTGCATAGCAAATTCACAAACAATTGCTGATTTTGTATTTGCTTTTGTAAGCAAGGTTCTATCAGAGCTCCTTTCCAGTCTCACAAAAAGTAGGTATAGACCAATACAAATCAAATGCACTACTTAAAAAAAGATGTTTGCAGAAAAAAAAAAGAAATGTATTATGAAACTTTCAAAAGAAGCACACACCTACAGCACACAGGGTGAGTCAGAGGGTGTGGTGAGAGCAGAAACAGAAAACTGATAACCACTCCGCAAGCCAAACAAAGCACACACCGCCATGGAAACGCCATTCTTCTTGGTCAGGGACAAAGACTAAAGGGATCTGGTGCTTCCAACCTAGAACTTCACTCTTCCTGCAAGGAAGAGGTCACGAATGCAAGAGCCAAGTGCACAGTGCTGAGAGCAGTGCATCCCCTCTGCTGCCCGGCCCTCACCTCCACTCGCCCCCTCTGGGCCAGGCGCGGGCTGTGTCTGGTCTCTTTCAAGGCAGCAGCACCCTCCCTGAGGAAGTCACTTCCCACAGTCAGAGATTTGTCACATTCATGCTGACTTGTCAGGTCAAGCCAGGAGGGGTATTTCTCTGTATCTTATAGGCAAAGCCCATGTTCTGTAGCTGCTTTAGCTGAGCTTGCTGCTTCATCGTGTTCCTGTCCAGGAGTCCTCATTCCACTGCTTGCTTTTCTCTGTGCGTGTCAGGTGTTCATTATACATGAATGCCATTACTCTACCGAAAGTCCTATCCCTTTTTCCCCTCTTCTCCATGTTCTCATGTCTTTCCCGCAGCTTTAGGCCCAGCTCTGTGCCCTTCATGAAGCTTTCCCTGAGCATCTTCACACACAGCGCTAGGGCTGCCACTGGGGGTGCAGACATGCAAGACTCCTAGCACAGCCCGGCACCGCATCTGGTGCTGTATGGTTCCTCCTGCATGGAGTATCTCAGTGCATCCATGCAGCAATCCTGGGGGCAAGAGTTAATATCACGGTGGCAGTGATAGAGGAAACTCCAATTCAAACTCGATTAACACATGAAAAAGTCATTGTTTCACTTACTGGAAAAGTCCAAGGAAAGAGATGGCTCCAGTGATGACATCAGGAACTGTCCCTCATCACCCTGGCTCAGCTAATGTAGACTAGTGGCTGCAGAAGCCCCAGGTTCTCCTCTCTTCCAGCAAGGCCAGAAGGCAGCGAGACTCTGCCCCCGACTTCCCAGCGAAGGTCTCATTGGGTCTCCACAGCTCTGACTAGGTCATTTGTCCATCTCTGAGTCAGTCATTGTGATCAGAAAAATACAGGTTGTGACTGGCTTTGCTCAGTTATCTGTGCTTTGCCCTTGCTACCCCTCTAGGCCAATGCTGGGGGTAAGTGCTCCTGTAAAGGCAAAAAGAGTTGCTGGAAAACCAGAAACCACACACACTATGTAGGCTCCAAAGAACAGTTCAATCATAAAAGAATTTCTGCATACTAAAAATAAAATGGGCCCTGCTAATCCAGACAGCATGGCGAATGTCTGCAATCATCAGTTTGAATGACAGATACCCAACTGGAGGTGGACCCCTAGCAAGCATTTCCCACAGTTGTCTTATGTTGCATCAGTTGTCTTCTGTTGCATCAGATGATGATACTGGTGCCCTGTTCCTGGGTCCTGCTGCACTGTGAAATCATTCCTGCTCAGCAGAAAAGACCATGGCTTCTTAACATGGGTGTAATAAAGTAAATTTGCACTCCTTGGGCTTGGCTGGAGACTCTTGTCCTGAGCTGTGGTTTCTTTCCTCACTTGTACATGCTTTAGCTTCTAACTCAGCACTTTCTCTACTGTGCAACTTCTCATCTCTGCTCTGCAAATTACCCTTCAAAATCAGTAATAAAGTGGCCTATATGAGAAAGCACATCAATTATTTCACATGGACAAGGCCCAGCATATTCACTAAGGCTCCTTTTAAAATACTGCAGAAATGCAAAACAAGTCTGCTATGTCATAATGATTCCAACAGCAATAGCTCTGTGTCAGGCACCGGACGAAGTCCTTCATATAATTTCATCTACTTCCTACAGGTACTTTCTGAGCCACATAGTTAACTTGGCTTCGCCTAACATATGAAAGAACTGAACTTTAGAGAGTAAACCTATACCCAAGGCCACCAGGCCAAGATAGACTGCCTGCCTTCTGATTCCTTATCAAGCATTCTGGGAAGTGTATTATCGACACCTGAATAGACTTCATGACATTGTACACTAAGACAATAGCAGTCCCATAACGGTGAGGATAAAGTGAAGGAAAGAAGCACTTTGGTTATTTACACACTGGTACCCTCCAGGCATGTTTTCTCCCAATCAATCAGAATATGGTTCTTTGTGCTCTTAGGCTGAGTCAGCACAAATGTTTAGTTAAACTGTTACAAGTGCATCTGTTCTTCCAGTGCAAGCTTGTGGAAGGTTGGTGGCTTTTCCATTTTTGTCCTCTATTTTCCATGCAGTGAATATCTAACCCTGCCTTCTCTCTCCCTCCCCAGCACCGATGGGAGGAATCTGCAGTGTGGGTGTAGAAGGCAGGGACGTTTATCTCTTAAGTGATCATTGCTTCATTTCCCTGTACCCACCTGCTGCACCCAGCTCAGACCACAAAATGGCTGGGGCATCACAGCTGGGCCTGTTTTTCATGCTTCTGAAAAAGAAGGCAGCCTCAGAAAGGCCCCAGGAAGTCATCTGGAAGAACTTCCTGCTCAGTGCATCCTCAGAAATAATTACTTACAACCTTGGCCTGTGTCCTCCCAGTGACAGATACTCACTGTCTTGAAGAATAAGCCTGGAGTCCTAAAACTTCTCACATCCCAAGAATGGCTTCCTCCTTGAATGTTCACAGTGAAAAACAGCAGGGATGGGCTCCAGAGATGTCAGTGGCCTTTGGCTGGGTTCTCACTTGGTCTACTCTGAGATGCAGGGGGAAGGAGGTGCTGCATCTTGGACCCAGACCAGGTAGCTAAGTGCAGACCCCATCCTTGCCCAGCTTTCATTCATCTCTGGCAGTCACAGGCAGGGAAAGTAGGAACGTCTGTCTGCTCCAGAGACACTGCCCTCAAAGCTCTCCCTGTGCAAGGGAAAGGCGTTCTCTGTTTTGGCTTTTCAGTGTGCTGAACAAAAATAAGTATCTCCCCTTTTAGTGGAATATGAACTCTCTTGCCTGTCCCCTCTCTCAGCCTAGCTCTTCAGCCTTTCTCTGTACCCTCCTTCTCTCTCTTCTCAGGGATGCTATCATTTATCTCTATCTATCTATCATCTATATCTATCTATCTATCTATCTATCTATCTATCTATCTATCTATCTATCTATCTATCTATCTATATTATTTTGCTTCTCTCACTCTCCTTGTCTTTCCCCTCTCTTTCCATAGGCTAGATGCTGTATTTCCCGTCCTTCTTTGGGCATAGAGTAATGGCAGATCGAATAATTTGTGCCAAAATGAAGGTTTAAGACAGGAGGGTGGAATCCACAGACTGGAACTCCAACACTTAGGGAAGCCTAGAGGGGATGGAACGGTGATGAACTGCGGGACGCTTTTAAGTGGAAGATGGAGTATTCCCAAATGAGTGCCACCTAGTGGCTTGCTAGAGTAAGGACAAGAATAGCAAAAGAAAGTTTTTTTGTTTGGTGGGGTTTAAAAATCGGTACTGGGGATTGAATCTCGGGCCTTCGGGCAGAGCTACATCCCTGAGTGTTTTTGTTTTGATTATTTTGTTTTTTTAATTCCGAGACAAGGTCTCCCTAAGTTGTTAAATTGCCCGGCTGGGCTCGAACTTTTGATCCTCCTGCTTCAGCCTCTCAGAGTGCCAGGATTACAGGCCTGCGCCACCGTACCTGAGAAGGAAGTACCAATAGATTTTGTACTGTAAATCTACTGTTCTCCCCGGTCCTGTCCCTGGCATAGCCGGCCCCGTGCTACACAAGGTGTCTCCTTGCTTGTTTAACCTCATGTCATCTCTCTGAGCCAGAGCTGACAAAGTACTCGTGTGGGGCTGAGATTTTAACCTTGGTGACTTCAGAGCTCGTATTCTTTCCATAGCACCCACTGCTCAAAGTGCAAAGAGACATAAATGCGATCCGCGTGACTTGGATGTGAGTTTAGTAGGGGTAATAGTGACTCTGATGATTCTGAGGAGCCCCTGCGATATTCAGAAATGATGTCAGAGGAAGATTTTATAAATTTGAATTTGAGCAATAACACATATTTTAAATAGGTAGCTATTTCCATAGTTAAAATTGACAGAATTTATAAGATCCACTTCTGCTTTTGAAAAGACAGTATCCCCCCACCTCTCCGTTTCTCGAAAGGAAAGAATGTTGACATTTCTTGTCTCAGAATTGTGTTAAGCTCCGCTTCTTCATCCACAGTGAAAACGAATAAAACACCTCTGTTGTGTTTTTTGAAACTAAGTTCGATTAAATGTCAACGTTTACCATAAAACAACCCAAACTCAAAAGCTGCTTTTGATGAGATGTTTCTGAAGAATGTTTTGATGAATTTTTGAATGCATTAAATTTAAACAACAGAAGTCTCTCGCATAAATCCACACAGAAGAAGCTGTAGGCGCCCTCAGAAGACCCTGATGCAGAGGCGCCATGGAATCCCCTGGTCTTTGAACTCATGTGAGATCGACTGGTCCTGGCCACTCGCCTGAGTGTAAAATAAAGAGGTGCAGAATGGACACGAAACTTTCCAGTTGCCATGACAGTGTCTCCAGGGCTTCTCTGTCTGTGACTGTGAGGAAAAACCGCTGCCAGCAAGGTGAGGGTGACTGGCCAGCCCTGAAAGGCAACAGGAATGTCTCTACTGTCCAACAGCACATCAGCCTTGCAGCTCCCCCACCCCAGGACATACTTATGACACGCCTCCTACCACAGGGATGAAAAGCGATGTCTTCCTGATTACGCTTGTGCTACTAAGATGGAGCACTGTCACGCAGTACTGTCACTCTACTTAAAAAGGAGAATCCCCTGCTGGTTGTGTGGAAAATCTGCTGTAGGTGGATCACTGGGGCTCTAGCTTCAGGGACTCCTTACTTGAATAAAGACAAGGGTCACCTCTCATAGGAAACACTTTGCTATGCATAAAATGGAAATTACTGGGTAACTTCCTTTTTCTAAATCCCTGGGAAATTCATCCCTGATTTACTAGCTGAGCCCATAATGCTGAATTTTGAATCAACTTTGATACTTGATACTCTCTAATTTCTCATTAGGATATAAGAGGGAGAAAGAAGTAAAGGAAAAAGAGAGTGAGAGACAGAGACAGAGATAAAAGACTGACAATAGAAAGTGCTAAGACAATAATCCAACTGATTCATGAACTTCAAAAAATACATCATTTGCAGAAACAAGCATAATGGTCTTGTTCCTCCTTGTACCTGACAGGCAGTGACTGCTCAGGGTCCATGTTGAGAGCTGATTGAGATCGGGACATCTACCTGGACACCTCCTGCATCAACTGCTGGTGGGGAAGGAGAGCAGCTCCGAGTGAGCCCTCTAAGTAAGGACATGGCTGAGAGAGAAAGAAGGGGACGAGGGAATCCAGAGAGGTGGGACAGATTGAGAAAGTGTGAGTGGAGGGAGAGGAGGGTGGCAGATTGGAGGGAGAAAGGGAAGGGGAAGACAGAGGACATAGGAAGATCCAAAGACAGGAGGGAAGGGATGAAGGGCAGAGGAGCAAAGACTGCTGCAAAGAAAGAGAGAAAAAGAAGCAGAGAGAATCAAGATGCCCATGGTGCCCATTTTCCCAGCCGTCATCCTGAGCAAACATGTGTGCAGCAGCCCCTGGCTGGGCTGGGTGCCCTGGCTGCATAGTAATGAAGCCAGAGACGCTGGGAGTCTCTGTCTTCGCACAGCTGGACAGGTCTCTGGTTTCACGGTCTGGCTGGCCATGGTCCCTGGGCTCTGGGAGCAGGCCTGTTGCCTGGGACCTACCATGAGGCCTCCCCTTGTTCTGCCTGTGTGGGACACTCCCCCTCCTGGGCTGCAGGAAGGCCAGGCCGTGGGAAGGCAGGGAAAAATCCCTCCAGGAGTGAGCCTCGGGTTTCCAGCAACCGGGCAATGTCATGAGAACTTCAGTGGGAGTGTTGGGTATCCCGCCCTTGGGAGGGCAACAAAGAAGAGGAAGCACAATGACAAATGACCAAAGAGAAGCTTCTGGGCTGTGCTGTCTCCCTTTGCTCCCAATCAATGAGAACCCTTTTACTTTTCATTTGCTTTGCCAAAATTGAGACAGGCTACTCTGCGGGGATTTGTATGGAAACAAGAACCCTTTTCTTCATTCCTCCCATGCCCTGCCCTCCACAATTTACAAGAAAGGTTGGCTCAAACCTTTAGAAAGTTTATACGAAAGCCAAAGTTGACCGGGAATCAGAGAAAACAGAAGATGTTAAAAAGGAGAGAGATTAAAAGAGAAACAGAAAGAGAGCAATTTGTTAAAGGGTCAGGAGATACAGATCACATATAGTTCAGGTACTAGCTTGAGCGGCACATAAAATAAGGCAAGAACAGAGAGAAGCAAAGTTTTGCCCACCTCTGTCCCTTTCGTGCATTAATCACAAAGCAGCTACCCCATCGCAGTCCTAACTGTTCCAGCTGCAAGGGGTCTCAGAGATCATCTGCTCATTTTAGGCTTTTCATTTTCAGCATGTGAAAATTAAAGCTAGAAAGTGAAATCCCTTACCCGGACTGAGCAGGTTTCCCTGGTGTTGTCAATTCAGGGGGCACTGTTGAGACGCGGGGACCCCAACAGCTGAATGGGAATGTGTGGCTGTGACAATGGGGCTGCAACAATTCCCATGGGTTCTACTTTCTGCATTTTGAAACAAAAGGAAGAAAGGAAGGCATGGTCTATTCACACAGGCTTTTCCTCCACAGCAGAGCATTTTGGGAATCCACTTGGGAATTTGCTTGGTTCAACTTTATTATTCTACCCAACACTGTATCATTTGCTTATGGAAATAAAGGTAAGAGGAGGTCCCTGTTTTTGTGGATCCCTCTGCAACAAAGGGATCTAGCACCCCTTTCTCCAGCATTTGACCTTGGGGAAATTTCCTAACATCTCTGAACTCAGCTTTCTCATCTGTAAAATGAAGCCACTGAAACTCTTATTTGGGCAGTAGATGTTCCTCAGTTTATGAGGGGATCACATCCCTGATAAACTCATTGTAAATTGAAAATGCATTTAACCTACCTAACCTACCAAGCATCGCATCTTAGCAACACAACACCCTGGAGAGTGTCTTGTTTCCCCGGTGACCCCCAGCTGACTGCAGGCCATGGTTCCCTGCCCCACTCAGCATGTCTAGAAAGCACATTACTGCTTGCTGCCAGCTAAGGAAAAGATCAACATTTGAAATTCAAAGTATAATTCCTACTCAATGTGCGTTATTATCATAAAGTCAAAACATCTAACTGGAACCTCTGTATTCTGGGGACTGTCTGTACTTCTTTACGTTGATGTTCATGCAAGACATGCATAATTGTTGCATGAATAATCACTATTAAGTCTTCATGCCAGCTACATCATCACACTGTGAGTTACTTTCACCTACAATGTTGTAAAGCCTGTTCATATTAATTGGGATCAATGAATGCTTGTTGGATGATTTAATTTTTAAATTTCTAAATCCTGTCTTCCCAATTTGCACTTTCTTGTTTGTTTTTAGTAAGGTTAAATATAACTAGCATTCTGCTTTTAGTGTTTCTTGCCAGTAAAATTTGTCATGTCACAAAAATTTCTATAAAAAGGGAATGGCTAGAGTCAGTCGGGCTCCATTGGCTCCTGTCTCACTGGGAGTAAAGTGTCAGTGGCCTGCGTGCCCCACAGGATCTGCAGTGTTCCACCCTGGCCTCTTCTCCTTCAGTCATGCTGCTTGAGTCACTCTGGCTCCTTGTGCTTACTTGGAAACGATGAGCAGCCTTCCACCCCAGGACCTTTCTACATGCTCTTCTCTCAGTCAAACACTGTATTTCTCCCATTGGCTCTTCTCCATCACCTTCCCATGTCACCATCTCAGTAATGCCTTGACAGAGACTCTGGTTTAAAGGGTCCACCTTACCCCTACCTCAGCACTTAATTTTCAACTGTAAATCTCATCTTCATCTGATATTATTTTGTTGACTTCCCCTCACTTGCTAGAATGTAAATTCCATGAGAGAAGAGAAATTTGTCCATTTTGTTATCATTTACATAGCATCTAGATATAGGATTTAGGGCTGGGGATATAGCTCAGTGGCATAAGCGCTTGCCTGGTGAGCCTGAGATCATGAGTTTGATTCCCAGTACCAAAAAACAAAAACAAAACAAAACAAAACAAAAAAAAACCATGGGTATAGATACAGGGTTTAGCATACATTAGACCTTCAACTTGTATTTGATAAATTAATGAATATTTTTTCATACATTCTTAAGGAATCATGGAGAGGAAAAAAACAAAGAAGAGAGAGAGGAAGGAAAGGAGACAGGGAAAGAGAAAGAAAGGTTGATTTACGTGTATTAAATAGTTCTTAGGTGCTGACTTTTACTACTGTACATATTGCTATGATTTGGTTATGATTTAAGCACGTGTGTTCGAGCTTGGTCTCCAGTGTGGTGATGGTGTTAGGTGGCAGAATCTTTAAGAAGTGGAGTCTAGTGACAAGAGAAACCTGGGCAGAAAACAAAACAAACAAAAACAGGAGGAATA
>NW_004955410.1:31068631-31070473 GCF_000276665.1 Chinchilla lanigera
TGAATGATCTCAATTCCTTCCTATTAAAGACACAGATTGGCAAGATGGACCAAGAAACAAAATTTATGTTGTACACAAAAAACACATTTAATCCAAAGTGAAATTCACAGATTAGACATCAAAAGCTAGAAAGCAATATTCCATGCAATGGAAACTAGGAAAAAATCAAGAGTAGCTATCCTAATTTCAGACAAAGTAAACTTAAAGCCAAAACTCATCTGAAAAGATAAAAAAAGGTCACTACATATTAACTAAGTCAATAATTCAACAGGAAGAGATAACAATTGTAAATATATATGCACCAAACACTGACATACCCAACTTCATAACACAAACCCTACTAGATGTAAAAGATAAGATAAATACCAACACAACTGTAGCATGGGACTTCTATACCCCACCTGCCACAAACAGACAGATCAGCTAGAAAAAAGTCAGCAAAGAAATATTAGGGTTGAATCAAACCTTCAAATAAATGGGCTTAATAGATATCTACAAAGCGTTCCATCTGGCAACAACATTGCTAGCATTATCTTGATTCCAAAACCAGAAAAGGACCTAACCAAAAAAGAGAAAAACAGCACAATCTCTTTAATGAATATACATGCAAAAATCTTCAACAAGATACCAGCCAATACAATGCAACAGAATACAGAATTCCTGAATCAATGATGGAGTTCCACTGCCATGACTAGATCATTAAATCAATTTGTCACTAAATGAAGAATTGTATATAGTATGCCATTACAATATTCAGAACAAAGAAATGGTCAAAGGAAACTCCAACTTGTTAGGTTTGCTTTTATTTGCGTAACTCTTACATGTTATAGCATAATATATAACAAAACATAAAACTACAGTCTGCACTGAACAGTACAGTCAGTAAAAATTACAATACTGCACTGTAGAAGAAGCCACCATAAGGCTACAATGCTGCTCATGGTTCTGCGTTGTAAATTCAAATATGGGTCATAAGTCCAAACAGTTCACCTCTGGTGTAAGTTTGAACAGTCATTAAACAGGTCAGTCATTAAATGAGGAATATCTGTGCACATTCTTCTCATGGGACTTTCTCCAAAATAGACCACATGATAGCCCATAAAATATGGCCAAGTAAATGCAAAAGAATTGAAATTATACCATGCATATGATCAGATCATAGTGTAATAAAGCTAGAAATTGAGGGCAAAAGAAACCACAGAAATTATATAGACACATAAAGTTAAACAATACTCTTGAATAATCAATAGACCACAGGCAAAAAATCAAGAAACGTATTAGACACTCCTTAAAATCTAATGACAGTGCTACTGGAACATAGCAGAAACTGTGCCACACAATGAAAACAGTCCTAAGGAGGAAGTTTATAACTGTGAGTGCCCACATCAGACAAATAGAGTGAGCTCAAACAAATAACCTAATGATGGGCCGCACATTCTTAGTAAAACAAGAAAAATTGAAATTCAAAGTTAGTAAAAAAAAAGGCAATTATAAAGATTAGAACATAAATCAATGAAATTGAGACTAAAAAGTACAAAGAATCAATAAATTAAAGAGCTGGTCATTTGAAAGAATAAAAAATAGAGACAACCCTTAACCAATATTACCCCAAGAAAAAAGAAGAGGCCAAAATCCATGCAATTAGAAATGAAAAAAGTGAAACTATCTGAACATGGCCAAAATCCAGATTATTAGTAACTACTTTGAAAACCTGTATGTACTCCAATAAATTGGAAAATCCAGAAGAAATGGATAGATTCCTAGATACACATGAATTACCAAAACTGAGCCAAGAAGATATAAAAACCCTGAACAATCCAATAACAGGCAATGACATTGAAG
>NW_004955410.1:31071925-31074235 GCF_000276665.1 Chinchilla lanigera
ACTATAATCTAACTGGCTCAAAGATCTAAATATTAAAATAGAAACACTCAATCTACTAAAAGATAAAATAGGTAAAACTCTTCAAGTTATAGGTGTACACAAGGACTTTCTGGACAGAACCCTAAATACACAAGAAATAGCATGAAGAATCAACAAGTGGGATCATATTGAATTAAAAGGCTCCTGTACAGCAAAACAACAACCAAAAGAGTGAAGAGACAACCTACAGAGTGGGGAAAAAATCTGGCAGCTATCCTTTGTTCAGAAGACTAATATTTAGAAAATATAAATAATTTTTTGAAAAGTAAGCCACTAAAATAAAAGAAAAAATGGGTAACTGAAATTAACAGACACTTTTCAGAAGAAGTACAAATGGCCACATGAAAAAATGTTGAACTCTCTGCCATTAGAGAGATACCAATTTAAACAACACTGAGTTTTCACTTTATTCCAGAATGAAAGGTTATTGTCAGTAAATCAAATAATAATAAATTCTGGTGAGGCTGTGGGGTGAGGAAAGAACCCTTAAACATTATTAATGGGAGTGTAAACTACTAAAACCATTATGGAAATCAGTGTGGAGTTTCCTAAAAAAATTAAAAATAAAAATTCTATTCAACTCAGCTATTCCCCTTCTAGGTATCCTCCCAGAAGAGTTAAAGACATCATTTTGCAGTGATACATGAATACCCCTGATATAGGAGAACAATTCATAATAGTTAAATGTTGCACACAGCCTGTATGTCCATCAACAGATGAATGGATCAAGTAAACGTGGTATTTATGCACAATGAGTACTATTCCGTCACAAAGAAGGATAAACTTGAGTCATTTGTAGGCAAAAGGATACACACTGTGACTATAATATTAAATGAAATACATCAGACACACAAGCTTAAATATTGCATGATTTTTCTTTTATGAGAAACCCAAAATATAATAAAGAGCCAAATAAAAGATAGGTAAGAGGAAATAGGGAGACAGATGTTTTGCAAATGGAAGGGAACCAAGAGGTGGAGGAATAAGGAGAGGGTGGAGGGGGAGGGATAAAAAAAAGAATTACAGCATGTTATGTACATGTACTAACTCCCCACAAAGAATGTGATCTTTACATAAAACAAATATGTACTAATAAAAATTAAGAATTGAAAATAATTATATTCTTAAGCCACCCATCCACAGGTCAAAGGTGAAAGTGCTTCAGCCAAGTCTTCAGATATCCTGAAACCCCTATCCCCAGTCTGAGATTCTTTAAGCCTCGTGTGATTAATAGATATCACCAGTGGGAACTCCTTGGTGATGTTAATATTGCGCTAGTGATAGCAAAAGCTGCTATCCAAAATGGCGTTCTAAGGCACTTTCTCAGTTGGTATGTTCCTGATTTATTTGCTGTTGGTAGATTCATTTGATCAAACATTGACTGTGTCTACCAACTAGAATGAGAAACTCTCACAGTGTGCCCAAGAGGTAGGGACTTCCCTGAAATGTAAGACTTCCAGTTCTAAAGCCAGGGAAGTTTTAGGCAAATCATGATACTCTGATCTTCCTAATAGGCTAGGACTTGGTGGTGGTGGTGGTGGTGGGATGTTTGTTTTTGTTTTTAATACTGTGTTTGAATAAAGATACTCTGAAATGTCATCATCTTACTCTCCAAAACCTGTGAGCACACTGTCTGATACGGTAAAGGGAACTGTGCAGATGTAATACAGCATTCTGAGATAAGATTATTCTGGTGGGCTAGTGTGACCAGAGAGATCCTTGAGTTTGAATACAGAGAAGACAATGTGATGAGGGCAGAGGGTGAATGGGGGCAATGTGACCACTGAGAGAAATTGAAGTGATGAGCTCCAAGGATGGAGGAAGAGACTACAGGCCTGGATACATGGGTAGTCTCTTTAAGCTGTAGAAAGCAAAGATACTCATTCTCTCCTGAAATCTCCAGAAGCAGCAGAGCCTTGCAAAAACCGTGGCTTTAGAGTTCTGAATTCCAGAAATACAAGGAAACTAATTCATGGTGTTGCAAACTAGCAACATTGCCTCTCTGGTGTTTTTTCTATTACCATCACTCTCATCAGAGAAAGGGAAAGTATCTCTGCTTTTGAGGACTCATGATTATATTTAGCTCACCCAATAATCCAGGGTAATCTCTGTAATTGAAGGTCATCTGATTAGCTGTCTTAATTCCATCAGCCAACTCAGTTCCCTTTGCCATATGACATGACATGTCCATAGATTTGGGTGATTAGGATGTAGACACCTGGCAGAGGAGCACAATCACAATGTGCAGCAATCCAAAGCAAGTGCCACGTA
>NW_004955410.1:31074916-31140729 GCF_000276665.1 Chinchilla lanigera
GGAATGGTCCATGTCTTGAGTGCAGTGATCAATCATTTCATGATTGCATGTTTTTTTTACAACTCAGAACCATAGAGTAATGGGAGGATTTTACTGTATGTAAATTGGGTCTTCTTAGCCTGACTTTTAGAAAAGGGGCTGCTACTTCTTCTTTGGAGGGATGGGGAGAAAGCTATGATTGAAAGCTGTTATCTGTGGCCTCCTTTGTTGGAGAGGGAGATATCAAGTTATTTCCTCACTTATGTTGTCAGAGATGATCAGGGCTGCACTATGACTTTTGTCCATTAAAAAAAGGGTAAGGATTACATTTTATGACTGTGTGGATGTAATCTTTTTCTTAGAAGAAATTAAAACTTTTTCATAGGCTTCTAAAAGTGCTGTAAACCCTAGGCAATGTGCTTAGTGGAAAATTCAACCCTGGGTGTGAACCAACAGAGTGATTGACCAGGAGTAGGATCGAGGCCTTCAGTTGCTAGGCTGTCATTGATTTTCCACTCATTTCTAACAAGCTCCCTGACCCTGAACTGTCTCAGATCCCCAATGAGTGTAGAAGGAATACAACTTCAGCACTCACTTAAAACCTATTCTTAAGGTCACAGATATGAAAAATTCATTCAGTAAATATTTGCTCTGTACCAGACACTGTGTGGGAGGTAAGGATATCCAAGATAAATGTCATGTAGTCCCTAACCTGATTTCCTAAAAAATAAAATAACTGTCACTAATAGGGCACAAAATACGAGATCCTTTGTCTGCTTCTTAAATTTTCCCTTCAAATATCGATTAGTCTGCATATCCACAAGAGTTTAATTACAATCACAAATTCTGGAGAAATAATGCATTTCTGGTGGGAGGTTTTTATCAGCAATTCAGATTAGATTTCTTACAATGTTATATGTCCATAAGTGATTATGAATGTCTCCATAAACCAGTGCATGTCATTTTTACTTTTTTTTTCATTCTATTCTTAGAAAATCAAATAAACAACAGTGATGGTAAGCATATAACATGATATGGAAAATTTCTTCACCAAGAAACATCTCCAGTTACTGTTATTAACTGTTCTCTCTGTAGGGTTAAATGACAACTTTGCCCTAGGAGATCTCTACAAAGGTTCAAATACTCCCTCTACCTCCTGTGGAGATGGTTTTCCAGGGAAAATGCAAGCACTGAGAAGTGAGGAGAGAAATCAGGAGTGGAAGGACGCCTAAGGTGACCCCTCCCTACACACCATCACTGATTCATCCCAGTCTTAACATCAATTCCTGGGAGCCGATCAAAAATACTTGTCCCGTAGCTCTTGCATTGAGAGTCTGGGTTGCAGGGGAGATTTCTGTATCCATCCATCCAACTAAAAGTTTGTTGTGTTCCTGCCATCAATAACATATACTCAAATATCATCCACAACGCACTGCTCTAGCGTTAGAAATGAGCTCGGTAGCCACTTCTTTCCCCACTGCTTTTCTGATTTTTCTGAAATGCCTGTGGTCTGAAGAACCTCCGGCAGCACAGCCTGTTTTCCCAAATAAGCAAGACCTTGACTAGTATATAGCTGACACTTTCATTATCTGAATTTTTAATTTAATTAGGTTCCCCTTGATCAGTGATCCATCACTCATGTAAAACTATTCTTCTTTTTTCTTCCCACTACTTCCTCTGTCTGTGACTCCAGGAGGCAAAACAGAATGCTGTTGATGTCAGTTCTGATGGTTTTATTGCATGACATTCATTATACTCAGAGTAGGGTTTGAAAATTTCACCAAAAAAGAAATTTGTAGTCTTAACATGTACTAGTGTATACTTTTAACTGTCTTGCTATGACAGATTCTTACATTTCCTGTGGCCTCTCAGCAATTTTGGCTTTGTTTTTTTTTTTTTTTTTCTTTTTGGTTTTTCTCCGGTACCAGGAATCAAACTCACAACCTTGTGCTTGCCAGGCAGGCACTGTGCTGCTGAGGTAAATCCCCAGCCCCCCAATTTGGGCTTTGACACAGGTGGGTTTTACTTCCATAGCCTGAACACTCCTGGCCATGCCAGGCTCAGAAGACAACTGGGAAGGTGTGACTTAGCCTTAAAAGAATAATAATCACATCTCTGATTTCTTTGGCAAAATCACAGGATACTGTGCCCATTCTCCCTAAATCCAACTGATGTGTGGTGGTTTTGGGACTGAGGTAGATATGACCATGGGCTACCAGTGAAGGTCTCCATTCTAGGGCTGGTGGCTCTGTGATTCATTCTCCAAGTCTGAAAACTAGAGGAAACAGATAATGACACTAGCAGCTGCTCTTGCAGGCCTCTCTTCAGTCAAACAAGACAACATCTAGATAGAGAAAAACAGCACCAATCAAGGGATGTGTGAGTGCGTAGGAGGTAAGAGGTGTCATCATGGTGTCATCATGGGGGATCCTGGAGTAGTCTGTAGAGACAGCTGGGTCGTCAAGTGGACCCTAATCAAAGGGACAAACAGAGAAAACCCACTGTGTGCAGTCTCCTGGCCCTGGCAGGCCATTAAATACACCTGCAGTAGTTTTTTTTTTTTAATATACCAGTAGAGACCCAACCTCAAGAATTTCTGGTTTAATTGGTCTGAATTGGGGCCCAGGCAAGAACATTTAAAAATATTCCCCAGAGAAGGTTAGAATGAAGCCTGTGGGTTATAGCTACATATATTATGATGAATTTATATGTACTTAAAAATGTATACAGATGAAAAGAGATGTGTGTGCGTCCTCAAGGGTTAATACGATACATTTCCTAATTTCATTCTCCGAGAGGGCCAAGAAACATGACACCCCAGTGGTAATTAATATTGGATGTATGTGGGAATTTGCTTCCGTGATAATGGGAACTAAAACTGAGGTAATAACATGAATTATAGGCAAAAGCTCTAATTGGGAAGGAAGAAACAATGGATAAAGCACTTCAGCTTGAGGAGAACAAGAGCTCAATTATTGCTGCTTGTAGAGGGGAGGGAGGCAGCCTCAGTTATGTGGAAGCTCTTCTGCAATCCAAGGAAGGTTTAGGGCAATGACTGGAAACTTTCAGGCATCCATCCAGGGGCTCTGGAGCAGGACTCTGTAAAAGCTAGGAGCTGAATGTCCCTGCAATCTCTTAATCTTGATGGGGGATAAATAGCTTAGGTAAATTTAGGGTTAATAAACCTTGTATTACCAGTTTTGAGGCAGTCACTCCTTTCATAATTAACATTCTTACATGTAGCGCTGAGCACGGATCCGACCCAAAGATTGAAGGTAATAAAAGAGACAGATACAAAGTGAAGGCTGAAATGCCAGGCTTTGTCTTATTTCTAGTTACTCACTGGGCATCTGTAACCCAAGTGAAGTATTAGCAAAAGCATCTCTTACGTCTCAGATTGCCTCAGAAGAAAACAGAGATCATGCTTGTAATGAGTAAAAGATTAAGGATTCAGGAATTCATTTCTCCTCTATCTCTCTATGCTCATCCCTGAAAGTTTTATTTTCTTATCTAGTTTATTCTTGGAGATAAATGGCAAAGGCTTTTTGCATTTAATGATGCACTTGGTTTTCTAGGGTGATGAGATTTTTGGGAGGTGAGTAAGGGAGAGGGAAAAACACATTCCACACTTTTAATGGGTAAGAGGCCCTGAGTCAAGGCCCTGCCCTTTGTCCCCATGGTGGTCTCTGAGTTGCTTCAGTAACAGGTGATCCTGACACCCAGACCTGGCTTCTCAACACCACACTCCAGGGAAGAAAGCAAGGGTTTCTGGAGAAATGAATTCTAAGGCTGAAGCTGGGAGAATACAAGGCAAATCTGGAACATCTTTGTTAGTTCCAAGGTCTGCCTTATAAGAACCACAAGGAGTACTGAACTTAGTATACAATGCTTTTTTATAGTACACAGGTCTATGGCAAAGTTTTTATTTTTAAGTACTGGGGATTGAACCCTGGATCTTTGCTCTGAGCTACATCCCTATCTCTATCTTTTAAAAATTTTTTTGAGATCACATCTTGCTAAATTACCCAAGCAGGCCTCAAACTCCCAATCCTCCCACTTTAGCCTCCCCAGTGCTGAGATTACAGGTGTGCGCCTCCACCCTCAGCGCAAAGTTTAATTTATAAATTAAGCACAGTAAGAGATGAACACCAATAAAAAGTATACATTGTACTGAAAGTTATACAAATGTGCACACACACTCTCTCTCTTAAAACACCTTACTGTACTAACACAATGCATACGTGGTGAGATAACGTGAATAACATGAGGACTGTCACAGAGTGTTGGCTGCTACTAAGGATCACATGGACGCCATCACTGTGACGCTGCCACAGCTGAGGTCTGGTGACCACTATGGTTGTTTAGTGACTCACAGGCAGGCAGCCGTACTGGGTGGACAAGCGGGATGAAGGGGTGATTCATGTGGGGTGGGATGCAGCAGGATGGTGAGCAGTTTCATCCCACTACTTAGAATGGAGCACAATTTCAAGCCTCTATCTAAATTGTTTGTTTCTGGGATTTTTCACAGAATATTTTCTGATTGCAGTTGACTCAAGTAACTGAAGTGGTAGAAAGTGAAACAGAATAAGGGGGAGATGATCAGAAAGAGAGAAAGGTGGGTGTGGGGAGTGAGGGGAGGTCAAAACAACATTGGAGCCAGTCTTTGCAAAGCTTTAATGGCCAAAGCTGGAACCATTTGAGCAACCAAATAAGCAAGGACAGGGTCGGATAATAACCGAAAGCATAAAAAAATATACTTGAGCTTATTCTGATATTAATATAAGACTGAATAAATAAATAAGTGGGGGAGAAGGGAAAGATCTTCCTTAAAGGAAGAATTTCAGTTAATGACTATAGAAGAATAAGCACAATAGGAAGTAACTTTAGACATCAGAGTAATAACTGCTGCACACAAGATTGTAGATGAATGTTAAAATCAGTGGGCAAGCAAGATACTTGAATAGTCCCAAAGTGGCTCTCTCAAAATATTAGTTATTCTGGTAGTTTTAATGCATCACAGTTTTTTGTTTGTTTTGTTTTTCTGATACTGCAGATTGAACACCAGAGCCCTCTACCTCTGAGCCACATACCCCCACCTTTTTTTTTTTTTTTTTTTGAGGCAGGGTCTAAATTGATCAGGCTGGCCTTCAACTTGAGATTCTTTGCCTCAGCCTCCAAAGTAGCTGAGATTACAGGCACATGCCTTGCACCCAGCTACATCACAGTTTTTGTTTATTCATTTATTCATCCCTCCAAAAGGTGAGACTTCATTCTTTTCCACTTTAATATAGGCTGCACTTTGTGATCCACTGACTGATGTGTATTGAAAGGGACATGCAGTATCTCACAGCAAAGAAATTGAGGAGGCACCAATTTGACCAAGTGGTCATGGGGACCCTCAGCAGGGATGATCCCTGTCACCATCACATGGGCCCTGACCAAATGCAGCAAGAAGAAGCTTAGAACCTCTGTGGTCACCTTCCCCAAAATCTACAGTCCCAGGTGAGCCGTGAGTAAATATCAGACACTCCACACAGTACTCAACTTTCCACGTGTATCAAGACTGAGATCTCATAGGTTGAATATCTCAGAAACATACTAAGTAGAAACAATATGATTACCACATTTAGATCCTTAATCCAATAACAAGGATAGAAAAACAGGTAAAATTTGGATGAAATCTGTAGTTAAGTTATGCATGTGCCCATATTGATTTGTTAGTTTTCATAAATGTTTCCCAACTAGGTAAAGTCAGAGGAGGCTGATAAAAGACATACGGGAACTCTATCTGTTATTTTTACAACTCTTCTGTAAACATAAAATCATTTCAAAATTGAAAGAGTTGAGATATGAAAAGGAAAAACTTTTAAACTATTTACCGGGTCACTTCAGTGAGCCATCAGAGTTGAGAAGGCTCAAACAAGCAGAAATTTGAGCTGAGTCATGAAGTGATAAAATTCCATCCGACTTTTGAGGTGAATGATGATCATTACATGATGAGAGCTTTTTCTATATGGGACAGAGTAAAGGATGGTGGAAAATGAAGGAAGAGGGGCAGTTTGATCAGATTATAAACAGTCATTTATACCACGTAGGACAAGAGTTGAGCTCTTTCATGCTGTTGGCCTTGGGAAGCCATTCTAATTTTTTAAATTAAGTGTAATTGGATCTTATATTTGATGTTACTTTTTAAGTAATTCTGTCACTTAAATGCTTCATAACAGTAAGCAATCATTTAGGTGGGCATGGTGGCTCACACCTGTAATCCCAGCACTCCAGGACCTGAGGCAGGGGGATCAGAAGTTTTATCCCAGTTTGTGCCACTTAATGAGACTCAGTCTCCCAAAATTTTTTTTCTTAAAAAAGTTGGTAATTTAGCTCAGAGCATGGGCCCTGAGCTTAATGCCTAGTACAGGAAAAAAAAAAAAGGAAAAGAAAGAGAAAGGAAGGAAAGAAGAAAACAGTAACTATCAGTTAAAAACTGTGTAAATGATTTTTGAAGGATGTGGATTTACGTGTGATACCATAACAAAAATATTTTGAAAAATATCTGTGGTTTTCTTTGTGCACTTCTGCACTGTGTCACATTCTCTTTAGATGGGTTCTCTGATCAAAGTCTAGGAAGAGTTAGGATGGTAATAGCAGAAACACAATGAGAAAGAAGCAGTTAAAGATAAGCTTCCTACAGAGAGTAGGATTTTTTTTTCAGGAAGTAATAGGCAAGCAAGGCCGAGCCAAGCCAAAGGGGATAAACTGTGGAGTTAGCTGTAATGTAACTCCAGACCAGAAAGGAAGAAAGAAGACAGGCTCCGCCTCCAGCCCCAGCAGTGACCTCACAGCAGCTAGTTCTAAATTTTTGTAGAAGCAAAGATCTACTATAGCTGTGATCTTCCTCTGAATCTTCAGGACACAAGTTCCTGGGGAGAGAAATGTGTAGGATCATCCAGTCAATGATCCTACGCACTCCTGATGCTTGGAGTAGGTGGATAGGGGCTAGGAGAACTCAGTTTCCCAATGGAATAAGACTCCTTTCCCACTGTCAGCTTGAATCCTGTTTTTCACAGGGTTCTGCGTTGTCAGTGATAACGCTGCACAGTTGATTTGCATGCTGGGCGTGCTCCTCACCTGCAAACAGGGTTGTCCTTATATTAGAAAATAGACCTGCAGGGAAATAAAGGTTTTCTCCTAACAACAAATTTACAGTGCATGTACCTACATTGCCCTGTGTCTTGTCTAATTATTCAAAACATCCATCAATGGAAAACTAGTTAACTAAAATTCAGGACAAAAATACAACAGGATGCTATGTAATCATTACATATGATGGTAAGAACATATAATTTTGACTCAAAAAGATTTTTATAAATACTTCAAATGAAAGGAAATAAATAAAATTACACATGAGTATGATGTAGTTGATGAAAATAATATTACAGAAATTTGTGCATGAGAGTGTGTACCTACATGTATGCTCAGAGGAGAGGAAGGGTATTTATTCTTTTAACATTGTTTATCTCTGAAAGATGGTGCTTTGACTTGTTTTTCCTTTTTCCTTTTAAATTTTTATTAGTGTATATTTGCCATACACAATGATTATATTCATCATGGGGAGTCAGTGCATGTACGTAATAAATACATCTTCATTTTTATATGTTTTCCTTTGGGCTTTTTATGTCCCTTTTTTACTTTTTATATTTACATTTTATTTTTATAATCAGAAAAATAAGCAACTATTTTTATTTTAAAATAAAGTATCACTTTTATACAATGGAGTATTACTCAGCTATAAAAAAGATAAACTCTAGGCTTTTAAAAGTAAATGGATGGAACTAGAGACCATACTCATAAGTGAAATAAATTGGACCCACATGTGTAAACATCATATTGTCTCCCTAGTGTAAGAATCTGAAAGAGTAAATAAAGCACAAAAGATATAATACATACTATGCAACAAAAAGAAATTGCTCAAAGGAAGGAACAACTGTGATGAGGGAAAGGAGAAAAAGAAAGAAAGGAAGAAGGAAGGGAAAAAAAAAATATATATATATATATATATGGATAGTTGGGATAATATGTATATATGCGGATAGCTGGGATAATTGTACTGCTGAAGTCTAATGGTTTATTGAAAGAAACAGTTAATGCCTAATTTTTTTGACTAATTTTGCATGCTTATATCTGGTAATCTTAACAAATAATTTGAAGACAACCCCATGCAATATAATAGCCATTGGAGAATTCCTACCGTCTTGTCTAGTGAAACTCTATATCATTTCTAATGGGTTTTTTTTGTTATTTTTTATTCTCTTTAATGGTTTGATCAGTCTTGCATTCTTACATCTGGTCATCTGAGCAACTTCACTGAAAATAACAATATGTAATATAACAGCCACTGTTAATTCCTATCATTTTGTTCTGAAACCCTGTATCATTTTTATTGTTTTTGCTGTGTTTTGTTTACGTTTATGTTGTTGGTATTTTACTATTGTTCTTGTTTCATTATCCTCTTTAAAATAAATAAAGTATTTATCATACTCAAAAAGCTCATTGTACTGTACTCTGAGCATTTTTCATGTTGATAATTGTAATTTTGAATAACTATTAACATTTTTGAAAAGAACAATTTAAAATTCAATGATTAAATTAAAAATAAGTACTTAAAATTTTATGTAGCTGTGCTATACTTTGTATAATATTTCTCTACTTTGGGGCATTTCACAAGTTAATGGGTGGGTTTTGTTTTGATTTGGGGGGATTGGTACTGGGAACTCAGGGCCTCACACTTGCCTGGCAGGTGCTGCACTACTGAGCTACATCCCTGGTTCCTGGATGGGTATTTTGATATATAAATCTTTGAATTTCTAACTAGTTCGTGAGAATATAGAGAAAAATTACAGAAATGAAATAGATTTTACAGATGTATTCAAACTGTCTACCCAGTGATTAAAGGGTTTTATCTATTTGTGTATTATCTTTATAAAATCTTTGCCCTTTAATGAATATAAAGAAATAGGCTTAGCTGGACATAGAGGTACAGTCTATAGTCTCAGCCAGTTGGGGGCTAATTCAAGAGGATTACTTGAGCCCAAGAGTTCCCTACAGCCTGGACAACATAGTGAAACCCTACCTCAAAAGCAAAACAAACAAAAAGAAGCAATCTTGTTTTCACATAGGTTTGTCTCATTCCTAGGAAAACTGAGCATTTTAGTGTTATTTGTTATTTTCATAAAATACTAAATTTATGAATTCTCTTATTGTGATCTTTATTGATTTCTATTTAAATCAAGAGGGGAGGTTATTGTTAACTTACATGAAATCTGTCGAGTTGGATACAGTGGTACATGCCTGTAATCTCAGCTACTTAGAGGCGGAGGCAAGAGGATTGGAAGTTTGATGCCTCTCTGGGCAACTTAGGGATACCTTATCTCAAAATAAATTTTTTTTTGAAAAGCTAAGGATGTAGCTCAGCATTTCCCAGGCTCAATGCCCAATGCTGCAAAAGTTAAAAAAGAAGAAAAGAGAGAGAGAGAGAGAGAAAAGAAAGAAAGAGAGGGAGAGAGAGAGAGGGAGGGAGAGAGAAAGAGAGAGAAGAAAGGAAGAAAGAAAGAAAGAAAGAAAAGAAAGAAAGAAAGAAAGAAAGAAAGAAAGAAAGAAAGAAAGAAAGAGAAAGAGAGAAAGGGAGAGAGAGAAAGAGGCATTTGTATATCATAAGATGTTGAGGTCACTTCAATAATAATTTTGCATTTACTCAACTTGTATTTTATAAAATTTTATTCCATTTTATATAGTTTTAAACAAATACTGAAGGAGTACATGTTTTATGTGGTTGAACCTGTTGTATTTTTTCTTTCCTAATAATTCTTCAGAATATTACAAAATTATGCCTGAAAAGTCCTTTCCCAACCCAAACTCAAATAATCAGCTACTGAATCTTCTTTATTTTACAGCTGAATTATTTACATAAAATTATTTGATTTATCTGAAATTTACTCTGATGTATGATACAGGATGATGATGTAAATTATATTTTTCCCAAATGGTTAAACACCTTTTAAAATACTAAATTATTATATCTGTCTACTAAGGCCTGCTGCATAGTAGTTGGACCACTGAGAGGTTTGTTTTTTTCTTCCAGAATAATGTGAGGCAATTTACTCTAGCTGGTTGTTAGAATCAGCTCATGGAAAAACTAAAACTGCTGACAACTGTTAACCCTGTAACATGGCTTTGCACCTGTGTCACCTTCCTTCCTGGCTGCGGCAAGCTGCTTATCGAGCTTGTCTTCGCTCCACGGAGTCTCAGTGCTTTATATTGCAGGCCTTGAGTAAAAGTAGAAAGAAGTATTGATCTGGAGCACAGCGGTTATGGCTGACTCCTAGAGATGTCCCCGGGCATTAGATAGGTAACTGACAGGTGCTCAACATGGAAGGCTCCAAACCTCTGAATTTGCATGAAACTCAACCTCCCACAGGGATCAGGGGCCTCTTGAACACTTAGTTTAATAAAACTTCTCCTGGAATGGGATAGATCATTGACTACTGTGTTCAATCTCTGGGCAGTTGTAATTTGCAAGTGATTTCATGACTAGTTTTCCTGAATAGTTTTAGAAACTGTGTTGGGGAATGGATTGGTGAGCCAGGCTTCTCTCTGTCCAATAGCCTTCTTAGCTTAGAAGTTCAGTAATTATTTTCATACTTATTTCATTTTAATTAACCCTTTAGAAAGTTTGCTGATCCAGTGAGCAGTAATACTTTTGTGAAGTACTACAGTGCACTGCTTCCCTAGTCATGAACTTGAAAAGTTTTTGCTGTTATTTTTCTCTAAAAGATAAGTGTATTTAAACTCCTGTAGCCATTGTAAACACACTGAAATCTAACTATATCAAAGGGGGGAAAAGAAGAACTTCCAAATTCAAAATGATAATACTCTCTTATTTCTTATAGCCCTCTCTTACTCAAAATACTGCTTCAACATAAGCTTTCCCCAAACCTAACATTTTGTGGGAAAGAATATTTTCTGTTCTAATGCTGGTCCAATTCTTCACCTGTCTTCAACAACTGTATCCCATTCCAGCATAAATTGCCAAAAAATAGGCTATCAACACAGCCACAATGTTGCTTCAGCAAGCTTGACTGCACCTGTGGCTACTGTAATTCTGAGTGGAGTGCATTTCTCATTAGTGAATTAATCTTTTAATGGAATTCGTCTGCACCACTTATCAGAACAACCACCCTCTACTCTGACTGCAGAGTGATTGGAGTGACTAGAGACAAGTAAGTTTTGATGAAGTTCCGAAAGTGCTGCTCCAACGTGCTCTTCTGTCACAAATAAGCAGCTGAATCAACCTGCCCCCAGGGTTACTGAGTCCAGATTTTAAACTGCATGTATAACTGTGTGGCATTTTATTCACCTGGCTGTGTAGTGATTCAAAGCTGCCTTCTAAAGGGACAGAAAAATAGAATTCCCAGGTTACCTTGCTCTCTCAGATCAATGCTGTGCTTCCTTCTTCTCAGCCAAGTGTTAAGAAACTCGCGTGAGGTGGAAAAGTTGCTTCAGCGATTACCTCTGAAATATGCTCCATTCTACCTGGCTACTAGTGAGTGTCCCACTCGGTCCTGTTCAAGGTACCTGTCCAGGGCTCCATCTACCCCATGCAGTGCATATATCCCTGCCTTTGTTCCTGAGCCTGGCTCCATGCCTACCTAGTACAGTCTAGCTCATCTGATGTCTGCTCAAGAGGCCAGAAATGGTGTTAATGGACATGCTTTCAAGGTTACCAGGCATGTCAGGCATGTAGGTTTGAATTCATTTCTTAAAAATAAATATTATGAGTTTCACTCATTACTTAGAAAGCAAAAAATAAAAATATACTCTAATATTAGCAACAAAAGTAAAATCCACAGAAAGCAATAGAGCTAGACTTGGGTACTATTCATTTTCTTAATGCATAGGGAAATTTGCACTGGAAACTGTTAGTCTGGTTGGTGATAAGAAGAATATTTAGTTGTTTTTATGATTACATTTGTGAGCACAAATGTCCCTATGAATGGCTTGGGGCAGTCCTGCTCAAAGTAGGGTCTACAACCTGGTGCTGGTGCAAGACAAGCGCAGAAATTGAGAGGTGATATGGTGTTGGCAAGAATGTGCAGCAACGCACAGTCTTCATGAACAAAATCAAAATGGCATGGGAAACACTTCAAAGAATCAACAACTGGGATCTCATCCTATTAAAAAGCTTTTGTACTTCAAAAGAAATCACCAATAGAGTGAAAAGACAACCCACAGAGTGGGAAAACATTTTAGCTAACTGTCCCTCAGACAAAGGTCTTACATCTAGAACATATAAAGAAATCAAAAAACTCAGATCCCCCCAATTGAAAGATTGAATCACAAAATGGGCATCTGAGATGAACACACACTTCTCAAATGAAGAAATACAAATGGCAAATAAATATATGAAAAAAATGTTCAACATCATTGGTCATTCAAGAGATGCAAACTAAAACACCACTGAGATTTCATCTCACCCCAGTAAGAATGGCTACAATCAAGAAATCAATCAACAACAAATGCTGGAGAGGCTGTGGAGGAAAAGGAACCTTTCTCCACTGTTGGTGGGAGTGCAGAGTGGTGCAACCACTTTGGAAAGCAGTCTGAAGATTCCTCAAAAAATTAGGATTAGAGGTCCCACTTAGCCCAGCAATTCCCCTTCTAAGTATTTTCCCAGAAGAATTAAAAACATCATACCACAGCAATACATGTACACCAATGTTCATAATGGCACAATTTGTCATAGCAAAATTTTGGAACCAATCCAAATGCCATCAGCTGAGGAGTGGATAAGAAAACTGTGGTATTTTTATACAATGGAACATTAATCAGCTATAAAGAAAGATAAACTCAAGGCTTTTATAAACGGATGCAACTAGAAGCCATACTCATAAGCAAAATAAATGAGATCTACATGTGCAAATACCATATTGTCTCCCTAGTGTAAGAACCTGAAAGAGTAAATAAAACTGAAAGGTACAATACATATTATGAAAGGGAAAGAAACTGCTTAGTAGTAAAGAACAACTGCAATGATGGAAAGAAGAAAAGAAAGAAGAAAGGGATATATATATATTTGGGTTAAGGTTAGGGTTGGGGTTAAAGTTAGGGTTAATACATACAGACACACACACAAGACAGTTAAGATAATTGTACTACTAATTTTTGGTTTATTGAAAGAAACAGTTAATGTTTAATTGTTTGATCAATCTTGCATACATATATCTCGTAATCTGAGCAATTACTCTGAGGATAACAATAAGTAATACAACAACCATTGTTTATTTCCTATCATCTTGATTTGAAATTCTGTATCGTTTTTATGGTTTTTGAGTTGTTTTGTTTTTGTCTTTATTTTTGTGATTTTGTTTTTGTTCTTTTCTCTTTAAAATAAAAAAAAGAATGTGCAGCAACTGCAGCTCTCAATTTTACACTGGTGGTCAAAATGCAAAATGGTACAGACACTTTAGAAAACAACAGGTTAGTTTCTTACAAAGTCAAGAAAATTCATATACTGTACTTATCATATGCATCAGAAATCCTGCTTTGATATAGTTACTCAAGGGAAATAGTGGCAAAGATTTGTATGTGGCAACATTGTTTAGAAATGCCAAAAACTGGAAACAACTCAAATTTCTACTTACAAATTATAGGGTTTGCACGTTATGGAATAGTCTACAGCAAGAAACAATGAAGTAATATATGCAATCACACAAATTAATACCAAAGTCATTAGTGAAACAAGTCAAATACAAAAGACTGTGTCCATGCTGTGTGATTCCATTAGTGCGAAATCCTACTACAGGTAAAACTGCAGCATCAGAAAGGAGACGATCTGGGTTGCTGGCCAAGGTGAAGGGGCTGTACTGCAAAGGGGCATGAGGGAACTTTTCAGGATGATGGACCTTTTTTATATCTCAACATTGGTGGAAATTAAAAGCTAGCACACAGTCCTCAAAATTCATCAAATATTGCACTTACAGCAAATACATTTTTCTATATACACATTAAACTTCAATAAAACTGGAAAGGAAGGAAGGACATGTAGTATAGGACATATTTCTGAAAGTAAACAGGATGGTTTGAAGGGAAGAAATAAAATTTCATTGGGCCCAAGAGGAAACAATTTTGAGCCACAACCAATAAACCTGAAGTGGAGTATTTTTATTTTATGCCAGTCACAAGGAGTTCTGAGATCCCTTTGGAACACAAATGAAGGGGTTTAGGACTAACATCCAATTTCCATCTTGCCACACCATGTTAGATCTGAGTCTGGGAGAGCTGTTAAACCCGGAGCATAATCTGAATCTTGGCAATAATGTGTGATATACATCTTCAGAGCAAGCCTTCAGAGTATGGTCTACTCTTTCTGAAAACAAAATGTCATTCTTACTATAGCCTTCATTTTGTTTTCCCTTTTACCAGCACCTCAGAGATTAGCATCGACAATTTAATGTTTACGTCTGTGAATCAAAGCTGTTTCCATGGCAACACCTCTAATTCTCAGGAACTGCAATTGATGTCAATGTACTATTAATGGAGGAGAGAACAAAAGCAAGCAGGCAGAGCAAGAAGCCTTTAGTGCCTAAGACTGACTGGTAGACTACGGCCGAAGGGGAGTGAATGTGTCCAAGGTGAAGATTTTAGTTTATAGAAGGCCATCAGGTTATTTAGCACAGAATCCCTTCATGCTCAGCTGTGTAAAACGATTTCATAAGCCCACAGGTCTTTCTGTTAAAATATACCTTAAGTCACCTAGCACATCTTATTTTTTACTGTAGCACTTGGGCAGCTTCATTTTGGGAATAAATCCATGATTTAGGCATATCACTTCCTCATTTGGAAGGCAGCAGTCTTTAAACATTCCAGTTACTAAGCCTTTTCTATGTGTATCTCCCATTTTGTACCTGATGTCTAAATTCTCTGATCCTTGGATTTTCCATATCCATCCGTAACAGGTAAAGCATTTTTTCATTATCGTGTTTACTAAACTATCAGCATTTGTTACTAGTTTTTCTCTTTGACCCAAAGGATATTCATGAACATTTCAAGAATTCTAAATATGTGATTTTCCAGTGTTTTAATATATTTCTAGCTTTTTTTCCAGTGTGGTTATTTGTGTTTTCTAGTACTATACTGATATTTTTTCAGCATCCGATGATGAAATCATTGGAAATACTTCAGAATAATTTGAAGAATGGTAATAATTTGCAATAAAGTAACAAAGTATGTAACTTGGGCACATGTACATACCCCTCTTAACTACTTAACTACCCTTTTTCTCTTAACTTTCCATTTACTTGACTTATCAAAGACCATAATTTTTTTATTTTAAACAGAAAAAAGTAAAAATAACAATAAAACAGAGTTTCAAAACAGGCTAGTAGGAGAGTACTAATAATTAACACACCGCATATTGTTATATTCATAGTAGTTGTTCAGAGTACAAGATATGGGAATGAAATATTATCCAGAAAAGTATTAGCACAAAACTTTCTTTTCAATGAACTAAGAGAAACTAACTGTATAACTTTCTTAACTATCTTGTGTGTGTGTGTGTGTGTGTGTGTGTGTGTATAAAAATTTTTTTCCTTTTCCTTTCCTTCCTCTCCCCTTTCTCCCATCACAGCTTTTCTTTTCTTTTGAACAGTTTCTTCCCATTTCTCACTATCTATTGTACATTTTGCATCTTATTCGCTCTTTCAGTTTCTCACACTAATGAGACAATATGATGTTTACACATGTGGGTTTGATTTATTTCACTTATGAGTATGGCAAAGATCACAATTATTGGAGTTAGAGCCCAACAGTGTTTGCTACAGGTACTCTCTTTAATTGAAGAATTACTCAATTAATTTTAATTACTTAAATGCACTAATTTTAAATGTGCTTTAAAATATATATATATTTTAGTTATTATGTCTATTTTAGTGGTATATGTATTTAAGTGACATATATATGCATGTATATCAGTTTACAACACTAAAAGTATCACCTACATCATTACTGAAGAAAAGTCCCATATATGAATGCCATACACTCTCTGAAATGTGAGATATCTTGCAACATCTTATTTCTGCCTAATAAAAATATTGCTGTACATTTCTATGACCTAAAGAGTTCCTATTATCTTTAAACCCTTTTCTTTATTTATATAAATGTGAGTATCTCAGATGAGAGATATTTGGATCTTATTAACTGGTAGTTTAACCAGTGTTGAGTATAATTCACCTCTGTCAGTATCTTTTATGCAAACTCTAATGTTTTCTTTGTGTTTTTCTTCTGCTGCTTAGTCTTGGTTTTTCGCTTATTTTCAATCCATGAAATTTGGAATGTATGTATTCTATTTTTGTCCACAGCTCAATGACAAATTGATTTATACAAACTACCATTTGGTGCAATAACTACTGGTTTTCCCAATTCAGTATCTTAAATGCATCCACCCCCTCCAACCAGTGCATTGGAAATTTTCTTTTTATATTATCAGTATTAACAATACAAAGCTTTAGGGTTTTTTTGAAAGGGAATAAAACTGTACCATTTTCCAGTTTTACTGTACTTGTCCTGTCCACAGTGAGTTTTAGGTAATATACATTTGGCTTAATATCTTTATAATATTACATGGCAAAAATAAAGTAGTATTTGCCCAATACGTTGAATATTTTGCATGCACTTTGACAATTTAAAGCTACTTGGACTGAAAATTTGAGCTCTAGCTTACAAATCTATTTTTCATTTAGTTATATTACCCTATATGTAACAATTTTAGACTTCATGCTTCTTAACTAGTTTTCATGATTACCATCACATCTTTCAAGGAATTTTCTTCTTACTCTTTAAATTTTTCTGTTGGTTGTAGTAAGTCATTTAGCAAATTTTTCAGAGAAGGTTCTTGGTTGATAGACATTATTAATGCCTTGGTATTGAGAATGTCTTCCAATTGCCTTTATAACAAAATATTAGTTTGGCAGGGTACATAATTCTGAGTTCAAAATTATTTTCCCTTAGAACTCTGTAGTTGGTGTTCCATTGTCTTATGGCATTTAGAATTGCAAGAGAAAAAGCTGAGTCAATCTGACATTTGTCCCTTTATAGGTAACCTACTTTCTCTGTTTGGATACTTGCAATATTTTTCTTTATCACTGACATTTTAAAAAGTCACCAGGATGTGTCTAAGGGTTGCTTTCTTTTCATTAAATTTGAAAGATACCATGTGAGACTTCTTCATTTGCAGGCCTACTTTATTCTTCAACTCTGCAAAGTTGTCTTCAATTAGCTCCTTAATTTTTGTTTTGTCTTTATTTGCTCTATCCTCTGTTTCAGGTGTTTCTATTAAGTATAGACTGTATTGCTTGGACAGGCCTTCTACACTATACTTTTTCTCCCCTTTTCATATCTTAATTTCTTTGGCCTTTTCTTCTGCATTCTGTGAGAATTTCTCTTCTTCTGCATTTACTTCAGCAACTTTATTTTGTGATCAACTCCACTTACATGCTTCTTTTAACTCTCTAAAGTCCAAGAAATCTTCCATTTGCTCTAACAATATCTGCTTCATCTTTAAGTACACATCTTTAATGAACTTTCTTATAAGATGGTCAATACTTCCTAGCTCACATATGGAGACCAGTACATCCATTTCAAAAGGAGGCATTTTCTTGATTACTTAGCTATATTTCTTTCTTCTGAACTGGAGCATCACAACATTTTCAATGGCCCTTCTTCAGAACTGGGTCCAAAAACATGATCTTCCCAAGCACAGAAGTTGAAGAACATCTTACATCCCTTATTTTAAAGTTAAGGAAACAGCTCCAGAAAACGGGAGGATTTAATTAAGGTCATTTGGCTGGTGAGGGGTAGAAGCAAGGCCAGAACCAGCACGCAGGTGACATGTAAAAGTTTCATATAGTTTTTGATTACCTGAAGATTTAAAAAGATCTGTGCATACATTGCAATAGTTACTACTTCTTCTAAGTCACGTTTAACCTATAGGTTCCCCTCTACTCTCCAGTTTTTTCCATATGGGAGGAGGGGTAAATAAGTTGGGTCTTTGTCCTATAGCAGTTCCCAGTCTGGATATTGCTGATTGCATCCCCTTGGTATTATCTAGCATGTTTTTCTACTTGATTACCTATATTTTTTGTAATTTGGATGTTAGAACTAGAAGAGTAATTCTTAAGGGGATCCATCCCACTGGAATTATCTGAGAAATCTTAAAAATCCTGAAGCTGTGGTAAACCCCAGTCTTATTACATCAGAAATTTTGAGGATAAAGCTGAGGAATCAGTTTTTTTAATGATTCCAAGACAATACTAGTTTTCAAGAAACACTGGAAACTAATGATCTAGCATTTTGATCACATTTACTTTCAGTTTTTCTCTTCTGGATGTGTTTTATATGAGATATTCTAAAACTATATGCTGACTTTCGGTTTTATGATAATGCAAATTTAGAAATACCTATGACTGATTAGACAGTCTTGGGAATGGCTTTGATTTTCATCTAGTGTCAAGAGTCATTCACCCCTAATGAGCCATGGGAAGAAAAATAATGTGTATTTGATTATGTCACAATTTGTCCTTGATCAATGAACCAGTAACACATAAGTGAACAGGAAAAATGTCTAGAATAGCACACATAAAACTATACCAGCGATTCACCTCTGTAAGCTGACAGAGTCAGTGTGACAAGAGCAGTGTGTGTGTTCACAAGGAATTTTAGCTTTAACTCCGATGTTTAAATTTTACATTGAGAATATAATCTTGTGATTTGTGTATGAAATCTATTGATAAGAAAGAAAACATGATTTCAAGGCACTAAGATTTCATGTTTTTTCATTATAAAAGTATCATGTACCCACTATAGAAAATTTGAAAACACAGGGAAAGAAATAAAAGACATGTTAAATCCCCTTTCAAAATAACCTTGTTAATATTTGATATACTACCTTCAGGTGTATTTTTAAAATTCAGAGTTTTGTATGAACAAGACTCCTTTTCCTTGATTTTAAAAATCTTTTTCTTGCTGGCTTGGTCATAGGTGGTAGATGCTCATCTATTTTATCCTTTTTGTTTGTTTGTTTTTCTTCCAGTACCAGGAATCAAACTCATGACCTTGCACTTGCCAGGCAGGCGCTTTGCAGCTGAGCTAAATCCCCAGCCCTCATCTATTTTATCCTTTGCTTAAAAAACTTCAATAATACCTCATAATCATTATTTTATTAACATATAACAACATTTATCTCAATTGCTTTATCAGCTATTATTCTCACAAAAACTTGATGGCATGTTCTTTTATTGTTCCCACTTTAAAGGTGAAGAAACTGAAACTTGGTGAAGAATACACCTCACCAAATATGTGGCAATGTCCATTTCTTCTTCCCAGCTAGAGGCTGGAATTACACCAAACCAGGGAGAAGCTCCTCTCCGAAGTTCTGAGTCTTTCAGGATCAAGAGTCCTGCAGATGACCTGGGTGTGTAGCTTGGTGACAGTGCTCTTGCTTAGCATGCATGAGACCTTGGGTTTGAGCCTCATTAAGAAAAATTTAAAAGGCCTGCAAAGTTCTGAGTTAAATATTAAGAGTGGGACATCAGAAAAGGGTGAACACTCAGAAGCTAATACCAAAGCCACAGGACGGAGCCAGGGAATCTGAAACAGGGATGAATGATTGGAAGGGATGGAAGTCTACAGTGACACCCGGGGCAATGGCATCACCCGTGTCTGTACTCACCATAGCCAGGTGGGCCGGAGTGGATGGGGCAGTCAGGAACTGGGATCCATTTCAATACGCTGCTTAGCAGAGGAGCCCAAGTAAGCACATCCCGTATTTCCTGAGTCACTGGTACTGTGGAATTGTCACAGGACACTTGTTTGTCTGTCCTGCAGCCACTCCCATCCTGCTCTCCCCAGGAATAGCCATCAGGGCTGGCTGGAAAGGTCAGCATCTTTTCTTGGGTGCTCTGGGGGAACATAAAGCCACTTCCTGCTGCCCTCTATGAGGAGCTATTCCTTTTGAGGTTGTCCTGCCGGTGACCTCTGACTTATGGATTGGTGCATCTAGCAAGACATTTGCTGTATTTAGTTAAGAGTTTGGAGCACGTCCTCCTAATTGCACACCACATGGCTATTCAGTAACTGTCCTCACTTAAATTTGCATTGCAATAACCACTGGAGGAAACCCAAATTGAAAAATGGAGAAACTTGGATTTCTACAAAACAAAGAAATATTAAATATGCTCAAAGTGGCAAAGGTCCTACTTATTTGAATATAAGTTTGTTAAGGGCAGCATCCAGAGATGCTGTGAATGAACCTTTTAAAGGGATTTCCTTGATGTTGCCAGACAAAAATGTCTATTTTGTACAAGTGGCAGCAGAGGGCGCTCATCTCACAGATTAGTTTTTATCCAAACTCAAAGGAAAACACTATTTTAATGCCCGTGTGTATATTAACAAGTTTGTGGCTTCTAGAAAAAAAAAAATAGAAGAGAGAATATAGATAGATGGATGGATAATGAATGGATGGGTGGACAGATAACTGACAGGTTGATAATGGAAATTATTTTTGTGTTTCCTCCTGTATTAATGTTGAAACCATGTGTGATTACGCTCCTTTTAATAATTACACCTTTTCTTCTCCTTAAGCATGTTCATTTCCCAGCATTGTGAAACACAGCACGGAAACTTTCAATCTTGAGCTTGAAAAACTGGAGTACTAGGTGCTGCTGTCCCACAGTCCAGTGCAGGACCTTCCTTTCTGCAGGGCCACAGCCATTTTTGGAGCACGTCCCGGAGAGGAGGAGGAGGTAAATTATTTCCTCCTGAGATGGCTTTGGTGATGTTTCTTGTGAAAGAGCTGCAAACCACTCCAATACGGCTTCCCTTTCTTTTTCCTTTGTCTCCTCTCGTCTCCCACATCTCTGTTCTGCTAGGCTCTTCTTAACCATCCCATGCTTCCATTGTTCTATGCTTTTGAGGTCATGGACATCACCAAGTAAGACACCACCTACTGTTGCCAGCCTCCAAAATGGCCCCATGACCCCCACGTCCTCCTATGCACACCCTTATACGGTGCTCTCCTGCACTGAGCAGAGCTGGCCTGTGTTAGGATATTATGGGAATGACTATGTGGTCTCCAAAGTTAAGATCACAAAAGACAAGGAACTGAGCTCTCCTGCCCGCAGCACTTTCCCGTAGGAGCACTGCTCTGCAAGCCAGCCACCTGGAAAGTAAACGCTCCAGCCCTAACCCAGCCTGCAGGTGACTGTGAATATGGTCAGCATCTTGTCTACGGCTTCCTAAGAAATGCTGAGCCAGACGCACCCTCTAGGATGCTTCCAAATGCCTCAGCCACAGAAACTGTGAGATAATAAACATTTATTATTTTAAGACATTAAACGTGGGATACTTTGCTACGCTATATTCATCCTGCCTGACAACACAGTTAACACTGCTGGCTTTGTGGTTTCACATCCTTGTGGTTAAAGCTCCAAAGGATTATCGTTAATTTCAGGATAAAATCCAAATCCTTTCCCAGAACATAAATTTGTCCAGATTTGGCTACTGCACACTTCCCAGGCTCCTCTGGCCAGCTCTATCTTTCCTCTCCATCTCTCCAGCTACTTTATGCCCAGTGAAATCTAAATTTTAGGTAAACAGCAAATAATTTGTATGGCTATCTCTATATGGGACAGTACTAAAAATATTGCCTGGCACACACTGATTTTAAAAGGTTATTCTATTTTTTATTTGAAATTCATATTTAACAGGAGCATCCTGTACTTTTTAGTTACTAAATCTGGCACCCTTACAGATGCGAGCTGCTTTCTCTCAGCTCCTACTCATCCACCTGCTGGATTGCTGCCGCTCCTCTGTTAACCTCCCGTCCTGCAAGGATGTAGGGAGAAATCAGTGCCTCTAGAACCTACGCTGCTTCTCCACCCGACCCTAGAGAGACTTAGGATGAGTCAGGTGTACCTGCAGCAGGCCCCACCACACAGTCACGGCTCTCTCACGTCACACACACTGTAATCACCGCAGGGCCCCTAATCCACAGGGGCCACACTCCAAGACACAGAGGGCGCCTAAAACCTCAGAAAGGCTTGGGTTCTGTACGCACTGAGATTTTTTCCTATGCATACTGACCTATAGTAAGGTTTAATTTATAAACAGAGTAAGAGATTAATAATAACAAGTAACAAAATTGAAGAATTATAAGAATAGGCTGTAATAAGTATGCCAGTGTGGTCTTTTTCTTGATATAGTCAAAATAAATATTAATATTTGCTGATTGTGGTTGACCATGGATAAACAAATCTACACGAAGTATAACTATAGACCAGGCAAGACAACTGTACTCACTTGCCTGTCCTCAGTCCTAGTTTCTCAGCCTCCGTGTCAAAAGGAAGCCACAATCACGGTTTCCAACCACAGATCATGCACTACAAGCTGGTTAATGTTCTAAGATGTTCTGAATATATTAACTTAAGAATTTTCACCTCTAGACAAAAAAGGAGCTATTAATATTCCTCTTTTACTCTGTGGAAACAGGCATGAAGAATTTATGGATCTCCCCCACCGGCCTTCAAAAATGGCCATGAGTTGGAAGTGCAGACCCAGAAGTCTGACTCCAGAGCAAACCTGCAAGCGGTAAGCGAGAGACACTGCCTCTCTGTGGTTGACTTATGAGTGTTTACCGAATGAATTTGAGAACGAATTATCTAAGTTATCCAGGTAAGTGTCTTCAAACAGGACCTCCCTGGCTCTACCCCATCTACTCTGTGCCCCCCCCCACTACTACCTAGCACAAAACCCTCATGGGCAAATATCAAAAAACTATTCTGATTTCCCCTTTTCAAATCCTGATCACAGCCATATCCAGGGCATCACCGTGCAACACTTCCTAAGGAAGAAAGGATATAACACATTTTAGGAATATAAGCCAAGAAATCACTGTGGTTAATAACTTGAATTCCAAAGTTAAATACTTCCTGAGCTCAGATATCAGCTCTACTGCTTACTGGCTGTGTCACTTTGGCTGAGGACTTGGAACTTAGATACAGAATTTGGGAAGGGAAGGTAAATTTTTTCACTCATAGAGTATGGTTAAGGATTAAATGAGATTAGAGGAACAGAATACACTAGCATGGGGCCTGGAATGCAGCATGGACTCAATAAACATCAGCTGTTAGCACTGCAATTATCATTCTGCTCAGCCCAACAGCAAGCATCTGTGGCCCAGCACCCCTCCGAATTTCTGTAATTTCTTCAGTCTCCTTCCCCCGTACAAAGTTTCAGACAAAGGTTACAGTGCTGTGTCTGCTTTCACATCTTTTGGAGGTTTAAAAGGAAGATCAAGGCTGGAAGGCTGCCTACAGCCTAGAGGGCAGCTGGGCTTAGATAAGAGTCATCCGTAGCTTTGCTTCCTGACCTACTGTGCAACGCGGGTGGGCTATATGCCCTCCAGAGACTCACAGGTCCAAAGTTGTTCCTCACTGAGAAGCTGTGTACCCACACTTTATGCTCTCAGGATCTGGGTACATAAAGCTCTGCAATCTCAGTGCATCTGGCAGAAGAAACACTCCATAATTCACAAGTTCCTGGATGTGTGTGAGAACTTCAGAATGTGAACAAATTTTAAAACACTGTAGTATATAGTTTATTATTATAATCTTTCCCCCAAGGAAAGTGAGTTTGCAATTCAGAGAAATTATATCTTCTTCACTTGCCTACCACTAGAGATACAGAAGCAGGGGAAGAAGAAATATACCAGCCAGGCCCCCAAACTTAGCTCCTACTTGGTCACCATCATCTGCATCTTTCTAAACATTTCAGGTCAGCCTTTGTAGCAGTCAGCCTTACACTGAAAGGCAGGGCAATCAGTAGTTAAGATCCTAGTTCCTGGGCTCAGCTCCAAGCTCTGCTGTTTACTAGCTGTGTGACTTGGGGAAGATGTTTAACCTCACTATACTTCATTATAGTGGTGATAATAATCATTATCACCAATAGAGGTGATAATAAAATAACACAGAGAGAAATAGTGTAAAGAGTAAAAGAGTATCTACAAAGTGCTTTGTTCTAGCCCGTATGTCTTTGCATTAGTCTGTTTTCTTTGCTACAACAAAACGCCTAAGGCTGGATGTTTTATACAGATAAAAAGTTTCTTTAGGTTACAATTTTGGAGACTGACAGTCCACACAGCATGGCACTGACTCTGGTGAAGGCCTCCATGGCTACATCACAACATGCTGGATGGTGTCATCGTGGGGGCATGTGTGAGAGGGAAAGATCATGTGGGGAAACAGGAAGCCAGACAGCTTCAAGAGTTGGGCTCACTCTTTTATACCAACCCATTCTCGAGGGACCTAACTCACTCTGCAAGATCAACATTAATCCCTTCTGAAGGCACATCCCCAACACCCTAAGCACCTTCCACTAGGCCCTACCTCCTAACAATTCCACTACCTCTGCATGCCACTACATTGGGGAATCAAGCCCCCTGCACAGAATCCTTTGGGGAACACACTCAAGCCACAGCAGCACCTATAAATGATCTTATTTGTATATCATGGTTTTATATTCTTTATCCATGAAGAAAGCTCTAGGAGATGATAACTGAAAGCCTGGTCCCATTTATAGTTTGTGTCTGCTTTAGAGCAAGCCCTTTGCCTGATCACACAACAAAGTTCTCTGGGAGGGGAGCATACATTTGTGTGACTACTACTCTTCCCTTCTTTTTTTGCTCATTTATTTGGCCCAATCTGCTCTCCTCTTGCTGTGGTTGAGCAGCAGAGTATGAACATCTCAAAGCTGATGCTACATGAAGTTTCACAACAGGCACAGCCTATTTATCTATGAAGGTAAAAGTCAGCTAAGAGCCTGCTAATGTGACCAATGAAATGACCAATGTTTGTTCATTTCACGACTTACAGGTATGAGTCGCTTCTGCCTCCCATCATTCCTATCCTGTATTCTTTGACAACTTTTTCACCCAACAGAGAATGCCACTGTAGTGTATAAAAGTAAAGATACCAAGAAAAGTTTGAGTTTCAGGTAGTGATTAATTTTTATTTGTTATTTATCTGGGATTCAAATTTAACCAAGTATCTTGTATTTTATCTGGCACTACTATACTAACTTAAACACTGCCACTAGACTTCCTAAATGGTTGGGTAATGGCAGCTCTACCCAACCCTATCTAGGATCCAGGATGTTAAAGCCTTGCTTCTACTTAGGTCATATCTGCCAAGCCAAACACGAAGCACATTTCCTGGCAACATAATCCCACAGGATGCTCCATAAATTAGAGATCAACTTGGAAAATTCTGCATTCTTTTTAACTCCTGTCACTTCCATCCTAGCTTATGTATTATTCTTGTTCAGTATTTTGGTAATATCTTGACTTATTGTCTATATAGTAATGCTACATGTAATAAATTATATATAGTATATATGACATAATGTAATCATAACATTTAATATCCATATAATATATATTTTATGTTACTGTTTTATGAGGTAAAACTGATTAGATTTACCACACTTTTTAATCGGTTTCTTTGTCTTCACCATTTCATTGTGATAGGTTTAGGCATTGATTCATGTTGTTAATTATGCCGGTGATTTAATGTGATTCTGAATTATATGTTCTGTAAATTCCAGATAACTTTCTGCCATTGCCTATTTATATATTACCTTCCTCAAGGGCTTTTTTCCTCTAGAACTCCCACAGAATGCAGTAATAGCTATACCCTCCATACTTTCTTTCTCAGTCCCACATGTTTCTGTCTGTCTATGTTGCCATCTGGAAACTAGATGGGTCTTGTCTCTTTTTTGTTTTTTTCAGTTTCTTCAGATCTGTGTTCTTGTTTACAAATTCTGTTTTCAGCAGTGTCTTATCTGCTATTTTAATGTGAATATTGAATCTTAATTTCAATAACAATATTTATTTTTAGAAATTGTGTTTCTTTTTCAAATCTGCAATTTATTTATTTATTTTTGAGACAGGGTCTCACTATGCAGTTCAGGCTGGCCTTGAACTCACCATGTAGCTTACTATGTGGCCTTGAGCTTGCAACAATCCTCCTGCTTCAGCCTCCCAAGTGTTGACGTTACAGACATGCACCACTACACTCAGCAACAAATCTGCCTGTTTTTAAAGGATCACATTCCTTGTTCATGCTTTTTATTCTTTTTTCTTTCTTTAAGTGATTTAAATGTTTTAATTTTATATCTAATAATTGCAATATCTGAAATCATTGGAGATAAAATTTTGATGTTAATTATTTCTCCAAACTCATGACAGTTTGCTTCCTAAAGTATTTGGCAACTTTGGATTTTGTTTATTTTTTATTTTAAAGAGAGTAGTAAATGAGAAACAAACAAAAAAATAGAATAGTAGCAGCATACAAGTATCACAAACATAAACAAATAAAAGAAAGAACATTCAAAGTGATAACAGGGTCTCAAGACAAAATAATACAAATCAACAGTGGTTGTTACATTACATATCACTATCCTCAACTACATTGCTCAGATGGCCAGATGTAAGAATGAAAGATCGAACAAACCATTACAGGGAATAAGAAAATAATTCTTCAATGAAATATTAGAGATAATACAGAGTTTCACCAGACAAGATGGTAGGAGTTCACCACTGTAATTCCATTGCATATTGTTACCTTCAAATCAGCAGCTTTGGATTTTGAATTCATATTCAGTGGGTTTTGTATGTAAATATTAAAACTCTTTTGTGGAGAATTAGTCCATCATGAAGGAATTTTTGTGTGTTTGTTCCAGGCACCCTAGAGCTTCACAGTCTGAAAACAAATTAAGTTAATATCTTGCCTTTGGTTTATTAGATATAAAGGTAGTCCATGGTTATGAATTACAGTGGAAGACTTTTCCCCATATCCATGACATAGACTCAGATAGAAATGTTTCTTTAGCATTTCCCTTTTCTGTGAATGACCTCTTTCTAGTTTCCCCTCCCTCATATCAGAGTTGTCATGTTAGGGTCCAAGCTGAGTCCAGAGCCCTCAGTTGTAACCTCCCTCCCACATGCAGCTACTACTGCTCAGAGTATTTGGTTTCCATGATAAGAAATTCTCTCAATCTACCTGTGGCTTCATCACTATTTCACTGCACTAGTTTCTTGTCTCTTTTTTGTTTTTTTTTTTTTCTCCTGAAGAATTCCCCCAACTTCATTCAGCTGTGTATATATAGTTAGGCATTTTATCCAGAATTTTTCAAAGAGAAGATTTTTTAAAAAGGGATGACCAATTCATTGTGTTACTGCAAAATAGAGTTCCAAACTCTAAATCCTGTAGCTAACCCTTAAAAAGTCATTGTGTAACAGCACATTGCAAGGTTCTGAAGTCAGTAATGAGTTTAAGTCAGTACTCTTGAACTTTTTGTTGAACTTTCAATCTTTTGTTCAAATAATACTTATCTTTAAGAGCTAGTCATTCCTAGAAGGTTATTCAGGAAACATTGGCTAATGATTTAAATAGTAATGGCAAAAGAGAGAATCTGGCTGTTAATAGACAGAGGTTCTTTCTGATAAACTTGGGGAATTGCCAAAGAAATTATTGTAAACCATTTGTCTTTGCATTTCTGTAGGTTGTGAGATGTTTTGTTTTGCTTTTGGTCCTGTGTGGACTCCAGAGCATGGTGTACATTTGCAACCCTTTTGGCCAGTGCAGACCTAATATTATCTCTCTTCACACAGGAGGAAAAGGAAATGCTTCTTTTCTAATCCAGAATTTGTTTTCATACCCCTAAATGTCTGTGGTTTTATTCTGGGTGCTAAAACTTTCCAAACCCAGTGTTATGTGATAATTTGGGTGGAATAGTTGTATTAAATCACTTCTGCCATTTTTAAGAAGGAAACTTATTGTATTTATTTTTAGACCATAAGATGTCTATTTTTTTCTGACAGCTCAGGAGCAAGTGACATTGAAATAGAACTTCACATACAGCTGCTCCTGATTGAAGGGCAGAAGTTAAACTAGTCTCCAAAAATTGAAAAAGTTTAAATGAGGTGCCTAAACAGAACATAATCCTACACAATGTTCAACTGAGTCATGGTGAATTAATATGGACATGTTATAAAATCTTTCTCTGCTAGAGTACAGATATTCCAAATGCTTCTGGAGAGAGATTTTTCTAAGTTGAAGAAATGCTTAGTTATGAAAATTCATTCTATGAGTATTTTCAGGGACTAGAGGAATAGAACACTGTTGTGGATCTTGTAATAATGCAGTTAAAATTAAATGTGTATAGGTAGAAAATAGTAAAAACCAGATTTCACTAGGAAATATTTTTATTGTTTAGGTGGCTGCAGTAAAAATTCATCAGAAGGCTGAGGAATAAACTGAAGCTCTCTTCCATCCTTAAATTCTGTCTTCAAATTTTTATCATTGCATTTAGGCTAAAAATTTACTAACAAGCTTCTAAAAAAATATGATCCACAACAAAGGATAGCCAGTCAATAGCCTTTCAGTTAATCACTTAATGTATATTAACTAGCTACTTCATGCTAGAGACTCACAGAAGCAATGGTCCCTTTCCTTGAAAAGTTTCCAATGTCACCTGGGACATAAGATATGTATGAGTGAAAAGCTAGAAACAAGACATCTCTGTTTTCACAGGTGTTAGTATGACACCTCCTGATAAAGCCTCTTTGGACTCCAGTTGAAATGCTTATCAAGGTGCAGACAAAAGTGAAAAGTTATGACACAAAGAAAAGCAAAAGTGTGTAGAATATGATTCTCCAATCACTGAAAATAGTAGTGAGTCTATATTTAGAAAAGCACTTGTCTTCTACACTGCACTGCATGAAACACCAAAGACAGTCCCCCGAAAGATTGCCCTCCTCTGCTAAAAGAACCAGGGGCACAAGATCAGGAGAACACCATGAAATCCCAGCAGCTCTGCCTCCCAGGCTCACGCTGCCTGTGACATTGGTAAGAGTACCACTTCCATTTCACTCAGACCTTTTAAATGCATTTGACATTGCAATTCTAAAATCACAAACAGGAGAAAAAATAGAGAAACTGAAGTTGGCACATGATATCATGGGACATATAATGTCTAATAGTTGTCAGATTAACCAGAGGAATTCTGACAGTAGTTGCTTCCAGAGAATTCTATACTTCGTGTGCTCCACCAGAAAACCAGGCAGTGAAAGAAAGTGATTTCTCCTTAGAATGGAAGAGATAGATCGATAGACAGACAGATAGGTAGATAGATAGATAGATAGATAGATAGATAGATAGATAGATAGATAGATAAATAGATAATAGATAGATGGTAGACAGAAGGTATCAGTCTACAAATTTCAAATTTAATCACAGAATGTTTATCATGAGTAAAATGAAGAAATTGGGTCTGAGCCCATCCTAGCTCCTGGCTTCTTATTCCAACCTGAAGAGTGGGCATATATATGCTATTTAAAATGCGGTATCTTCATGTGGACATGTTCATGTGTCAGGCTCAAGGCTGAATGGTATTTGTTGTCACAGGGATATCTCATACATTGGTGCTTTGAATAGGGAATTCCTGAGAGAGGTAATAGCCTAATTACATAGAAAATCTTTTAAGAACACCTCATGAGCCTATGTATAGTGTATTCCAGTCAATGCCAGTACACAAAGCTCTGGCTAGGAGCATCTCTTGAAATTCCACTCATTTTCCAGAGCACTCAATACAGTGCTCTGTGGGACTCATCCACCTTGGAAAGAATGTATCCTATAAGAGAACAAAGCTTTCTGTCAGGAAATAAATCTTGCATTTAAGACTCCCACTCAATCACATATCCAGTAAGCCATCAAGTGGAACTATCAAAATGCCTATCAGATGAATAGCCACTACCTTATGAATTTGGTGAGGATTTCAGACCAGATTTGATCTTTGGTTGGATGTACAATTTCCATTTCATAATGGAATTTTCTTGGCACTTTCTCACATCATGTATCAGTGAGAACAAGATGAGTAAGTAAGGTCAGAGAGTCACAATTTTTGTTTAGTGAGACAGTCTGACCCTATAAGAGCTCAGAAGCAAGGCCTAACTATTTAGCAGTGGAGGAGTGCAAAGAGTTAAAGGCCAGAAAATATAAATAGATTCTCATTATCAAAAATTTCAGTAATCTATGAGATTGGTGCTATAGTTTGAATGTGTCCTCTCAAAAGCATATATTGAAAACATAATCCTCAATGGGAGGTGGGGCTTAATGAGAGGTGAATAGGTCATCATGTTCTGCCTTTGTGGATAGACTAATGACATTATCCCATGAATGTGTTCATTACAAAATGGAGACTTCATCCAACCTTACCCTCTCATCTCCTGCTATGGGGTGACACAACAAGAAGGCCCCTGCCAATACCAGCCCCTCAATGTTGTACTTCTCATCCTCCTCAACTGTAAGCCAATAAATTTCTGTTCTCTATAAATTACCAGCCTCAGGTACTCTCTTATAGCAGAATAGAATGTACTACCGCAATCAGTTGTGGATAGATGCAACTTCCAGGATCTGAATGCACAGGTGTCCAAGAACAGAGTTAATGTTCATGCTCCCTAGCTCCTTGCTGTAAGAAGTGCTGACAGTATGCCTGTTTGTCTGATGAAGTATCACAGATGCTTTAGAAAAATGCCTGTGTGTGATATGCTATAAGCAAACCTAGTATTATAGCTCATTCTTTGCAGCTTATAGCTGTAAGATCAGCAGGGTATCCATGGCAGTTGCAGGCTATCTCCACGTCCTCCTCAAGAAAGACATTTAGAAAGTGGAACTGTGGGCTGTCTTCTCATTAAGAGTCCAGCTCTCTGTGAACAGCATTGTCTAGCCAGCATGCAATACAATGAAAACAGCTTTCCTAGTGAGAACCATGATGAAGATGCCACAAATTTAATGTAATATTTGAAATTCAGTGGGTTGTTGGCATTAAGTTAGGAATCAAAACTACTTCTAGGGAGATCAAATTTCTCTGCAATAAAATAATAAAAATGTATTACATGCCATGTTAAGTAAAAGCAAAGTGTCCTTGGTCTACTTCCTAGTGAAACACAAAGATGCAATAGCAGTAGCAAGAGCCATATACAAAATGCAAATGGCAGCTCCAACCAGTTCAATAACTAGTACATGAACAACACTTTAGCTCTTATTACCCAAAGTCAGACATCAAGCCCAATCTCCAGCACCAGCTTTTTTAATCAACCCAACTAGACCATTAAACTAGAAAATAATGGGTATACATTATCTATATTCATGCCTGCATGATGAACATTACTGCTTTACCCTCCGTGGGTATATAACTACTACAACTGCATAGTCCTTGCTGGCACAGGAAGTGGAGATTACTTCCCAAAATTCAATCAGTCATAGTGGCTTTGGCAAAGTCTGTAATGTGGGTGGTTATATAGCATTAGTGTCTCTTGTGGTGCTGATATTTAAGAATGACCATTCTAAGTACACAGTCTGACAAAGAAACACAAGTACAATCCAATTAGATATCAGGTACCCAAAAAATAATGACCAGGGTTCTAAATTGGAAGATCTCTCCTAAGTCTATACACCATCAGGAATAGAGTTCTATTATATATATTTCCAGATGCATCCTTAAGCCTCAGAATCTTGGCGGAGGGGTTCACTTACCATGTCAAACTTTGAAATCCTTCTAAGGCAGTTGAAAAACACATCTAGCCCTAGTTTGAAAGAATCAAAATCCATGCAGAGGACCCTTTGAATCTTAAACTCAGCAATAATATCTCTGTAATGATTCATTTTACCTGTTCAATTTGACTGGGCTAGGGATGCCCAAATGGAACATGTGCGGGTGTGTCTATGTGTTTCTGGAAGAGAATAACATTTGAATTTCTAGACTGAGCTAAGATAAGATCTCCTTTATCAACATAGCAGCATTAGTCAATCCATTCAGGGTTTGCAACTTTTCTCTCTGCTTTGAGCTGAGACATCTATCTTCTCCTGCCTGCCCTCAGATATCTTTCTGCTGGTTCTCAGGCCTTAGAACTTGGACAAGGACTTATGCCGTATGCTTCTCGAGTTCTCAGGTATTCAGGTTTTGACTGCAATTACACTATATGCCCTCTTGGGCCTCCAGCTTGCAGAGGGCAAATTGTGGGTTTTCTCAGCCTCCATGATCCTGAAAACCAACCAAAATAAATCTTTTATATCATTAGATAGATAGATCTATATTAGTGGGATACACATCAATGGATTCAACTAATTGTGGATCAAAAATATTTTTTAAAAAGAACATACTAAATACTTTTATCATTGTTCCCTAAACAATATAACAACTATATAGCAGTTACACTATATTAGGTATAAATTAGCTAGAGATGATTTAAAGGGTAGAGAAGAATGTGTGTAAGTCATACTCAAATACTATGCCATTTTATATAAGGAATTTGGATATCTACCAGGAGTCCTGGAGCCAAAACCTTTCAATACTGAGCAACCACTGGGGATGCTATTGGTTCTGTTTCTTTGGAGAATTCTGCCTAATATAATCCCTTTCTATTGCTGTTTTTGCTATAACAGGTTAAAAATAATAATTATAAAATAAAAGCCAAGCTTCCATCCTGAGGCCTCTTATTTCCATATTCCTTTTTAAGGTGGGATATACATTGGCTAAAAACAGTATTTCACTCTTTTAAGTATTTCAAAGACAGTAAAAATAAGATCACCAAACAGTAGCCTCAACAAATACTTTGAATGAATGAATAATGAACTACTCATAAGATAGTACCTCTCCTGTACATTTTTTGGGGAAAGAATACTTAGAGACACACTTTAGTCAAGTCAGAGACTAAAGTTAGTTAGCACAATGAGAATGGAAACATTGTAGTTCAAAAAGGTAAGATCTCCCCTTAGTTTGCATGTCCTCTTTGGGAGTCCAGTTGGATTATATATTTCCAGAAGCATTCTGCAGTCTCAGAACAAAGTTTGTCCTCATGTCACTTCAATTATCTAGTTATCTTCTTCCTCTCTTCCTCTTCAGTGTGATACATGTTTCTTGAACCATAGTCTCCACCCAACAAAGCAGATGGAATCTCTTGACTTGTTTGATGATTATTTGAGACAATAACTGCTGTTGTTCTTCAAGAACTTGTTAACAATGGCTGTGTTTCTACTCAACTGGAACACTGTGCCAGAAGAAATACTTAACAAAAAGTCTTTTTTTCCTTCTTGATAGAGGCAGTTGCATAGAGCAATATAATGGACAAGTTTATAGCTGAGAAACTTGAATAATGATATTTTGCATCCCCAAAACTTATTTTAACTGATTCTAAAGAGTCCTTGAATTTGGGAACATTTAATAAATTATGGGGACAGACGTCAGCTGGCATCAGACCTTTCTTCATACCATTAGTAACTGTTAATGCTCCTGGGTTAACTGACTTTAAATACATGCAATATGATCTTAATGATATAATCTCGAATGTGGAAAGCTGTATGAGAAAAAGACTACAAAACAATGTATCAAAAGCCCTCTTTAATGAATGTCTTTACAGGGTGGTTATCAAAAATCTGGTGAAGGCTACTTCCAAGTTCTATCCAATGGAAAGGCAGGCTCGTAAAAACACTACTGTGTGTCCTCATCCGCCTTATTCATTGAATCCGGCCCTGTACAACTTTCAGCAACTTCCAGCAACTTCCAGCTTTTCCCAAAAGTCAAAATGACCATGAAAGGTAGACACATCACACACATGAGAATGCGGAGGCAGCCACAATAGCGTAGCTAAAGATATGAAAGAGGACTTGCAGAACTTCTTTAGGAAGTGGCAAAAACAATAGGCCAAGTGTTTGAAGCAGGAGGGAATATTGTATTTTGAGGAGGATTGATGAGAATGTGTCTTTGACTATAAAATTTTTTTAAAATTTAAATACAGTATTTTATGATCACACCTCATAACATATGTCCAAAATATCAGTTTAATAAAGAAGTAAGAATTCCAAAATTGAATGGTCCCTACATGGATATATTTCTGGGTTGGGTTTTTTTTTTCATGTTTCTCAATTTTCTGTAATATGCAGAGCATATATTATTTTAGTGAAAAATCACTTTATTTTCTTAAATAAATAGTAATTGAGTAATATAAAGCACTAAATGCCAAAAAAGAATATTTCCATAAAAAGCAGGACTACTGAAGGAAAGTTCATGCTTAGGAACGGCCTCGTGGGAGAGAGTTGTGGCTGGATTTCAAGTATCGGCGGATACGACTGGGTAAAGAGCAAGGGACTAGGGTCCCATGCCAGAAAAGTGGCCTGCCCACAGGGTGCAGGTAGATACTGATGGGAGCAGAGAACTCACTCAGGGCAGTGAGGGAGAATGAGCATGAAGTTGGGCTCTACTTAACCTGGATGGGCTCTGGGTCCTCAGTAAAGAATTTTGAATTCATTCTGCAAAGTATTGCTCATTTGTCCTATTAATGCCTAAAACAGCCCAAGAGATAACTTGCAATTACATTTAGGTAGCTCTTTCCTTCAGCCACCGGGCCAGTTCCAAAGTCAACAAGACTTCCATTGGTGCTGGCCCTGTATTCCTCCTCCTGCTGCCCTCTCTTTGGTATTCTTTGCCCAAAGCTCTTGACTTCCTGGCTCTGCTCCTATTTTCCTGCTCCCTGTAATAACTTTTCCTCTCTTCCAAACCATCCCTTATTCTTCCACCTACCTATCCACCCCATCCAAAAATAATTGTTCTTCCTTTAATGTCATTGATAATAGACAGGAAGTTACCTCATTCTAGTAATCATAACAAAAGAGAAATTACTTGTAAGTTGAACATTTACTTTCAAAGGATATTGTAGAAGAGGTGCTGGTTAACCCAATATGCTTAAGACAAAGGAGCCATTTGCCTCACCTTCAAATTATAACACCCACTAGTTCCTCTCCCCAGAGCCAATAACTTTGGAAAGGTTGTCAATCCTTTTAAATCTTATAAATTCAAGACTGGAAGATGTAGGAAGCAGGATCCAAGTGATCCTCCAAGCTCAGGCCAGTGCCAGGGAGAGCTGATACTGACCTGTGAGATTCTTCTCTAATTAAACAGATGGTGAGGGCTACTGTGAAGAGAGGTTCGACTAAAATAGCTGCAGTCTGGGGGTCCTGGAGAGGCAGGACTTCCTATGACCTCTACAGTCAGGTCACATTCTTTCCTGCTCACCCTGCCACCCACTTTTTCAGAGTGTGCGCCTCCTGACCCAGAGCCCACGCAGGGAGGGAGGAGAAGAAAGAGGAGACGTGCGTGGGACAGCACTCTGAGCAGGAGGGGGTGGCGGTGCTATGTGGAACAGATGCAGGAGCTGGTTATTATTAGTGCCCTTGGTAAACAGGAGAGCCGCTTACACAAGAATGAAATCAGCTGTTTTTGTACTGGGGAAAGTTCCAAGGATGACTGCCTTTCCTCTCTTCCCAACTTGATCCGACTCTCTGAAGCTTGGAAACTGCTTCCCCTGCTTCTAATTTTCCATCCTCACTCTATTCGCTGGAGCCAGATATAAGTAATAATAATAATAGCAACTATTGGGACTAATCACTTCGGGAATACTTCTATGACTTCGTATATAGCTCAGTTTTCCTTGCAACTAGCCTCCGATGGAAAAGCTGCTGGCACTGTTGGACGTACGAGGATCCTGAAACCTAAAGAGTTTATAGTACTTGCCTCAGACAGTGAAATGCTAGGTAGCAGGGTTGGGTTGAACCTGTATGCTGTTTGAATCCTATCTGCTCTGATACCCCCACCCCACCGCATCACTTAGTCTCACTGAACATTGCTTTTATTAGGTGTAGAAAGAATCCAAGTTCCATAGCAGAGTAAACGCCAAACCCTCCAGTGGAGGAGTAAGGTGTTTTTGCATTCTGACCTCATCCTACGTATCTAACCTGAACCCTGATTTCTTTGATCCCTGAAATCATCCCTCTGGCCAGGGAAACTTCAGTATCCCCTGAATTTGCATGCACACTCAGCATCCTTTCACCTTTGGCTTTGTCCCTACCCCTTCTCCTCCTCTCCTCCAGCTCAGTGGACACATGCCTTCCCCATTCTATCTCTTGGATCAGGGACAAAGCTCTGAATAAAAGAACATATACACAAAACACACACAATTCTTTTTTCCTTTTCTTGTTTGTCTTTTGCTTTTCTTCTGGTACCAGGAATCGAACTCATGACCTTGAGCTTGCTAGGCAGGCGCTTTGCCACTGAGCTAAATCCCCAGCCCCAAGACACACAGTTCTTATCAGTTCATTTATTCTGTCTTCTCTGTTTGTGACTGTTTATAACTCCCCACATTTAGAAACCCTAATCTGGCCCTACCAGGCTGTTTGAATGTCTGGCCCTTCCTACAGAGATAAATTGGTGAAACTATATTTATTTTAGTAAGATACATTATAGTCCCTTTAAAACATAATGTAAGATTCTCTGAACAAATAGATCAATGAAATCTCCAGAGTATGAACCAGCCTTATCCCTACAAAAACTTTTAATTTTGTCCACATCATCTGTCTAATCACTCTAGCTTCTGGCAGCTTCCACTGTTAACTTGCTGCAACACACATTACCAGCCCTCTCCCACCTGCCTGAGTATCTCCTACTTCAGAGATTCTCTGCATTAAATATGTATGTGGGTCACTTGGAGATTCTGATTAAGGTCTGGGTGGGGCCTGAAATTCTGCATTCCTAGCAAGCTCTTGGGTGATGTCAGTGTTCCTGCTAATCCACAGGCCAAACTTCTAGCAAACTCAACACAATGGGAACTCAGTATAGCAGACGCCATGTTTTCCTGTCTGCCAGGTGGCACACAATTATGGGGTTGCCCCCAAGACAAGCCCTCCTTGGATCACCCTGATACGCCTGTGGAAACTTTATTTGTAAATGCCAGTTGTCACTTCATGTTTTCTCCTTCTGTGGTCTCACACCTTCCTCTTACAACAGTCCCCCCACCTCAGCACCATCATCTGTGTTTTCTCTTTCTGTCCTTTCAGTTACCACATCAACCGTGACCTGAAAATATTAAATGGAAAATTCTAGAAATAAGCAATTCATAAGTTTTCAATTCTGTGCCCTTTTGAGGAGCCTGATGAAATCTCTGCCATGCCACTGGGGATGTGAATCATCCCTTTGCTCAGCATATCCACAATGTATTTGCTACCCTCTTGTTAGACACTTGGTCACAGCCTCAGTTATCAGATCGACTGCTGCAGTGTTGCACAATTTGTGCTTGAGTAATACTTATTTTACCTAATAATGGCCCCAAAGCACAAGAATAGTGATATTGGCAATTCAGTTACAAAGCAAAGCTGTAAGGCACTTCCTATAAATGAAGAGTGAACATTTACCATAAGCATGTATCTACTACATACATAAGATTTGATACTATCCACAGTTTTAGGGATCCACTGGGGCCTTGGAACACAACCCTCGGTAAAGAAACTATTATGTTTCCTCTCCTGGCTCCCCTCCCTGCCACCTCTGATCTATAACAGTTTTAGATTGAGAACTTTCAGTACAGTTCTTGTCAGTCGGGGTCCCTGCTAAACAAATGCACTGTGTGTTTCTTGCTACCCAGAGATTCTGTGATTATAATAATAACATCTACACATAATTTTTAACCAATATGAAGACTGCTCACTGCCGTGGGATGCATGCATCACAAAGAAGGGAAGCATGTGGGAAGAGAATCAAAAAAAGGCTCAGAAGAACATTCTGTACATTATATTTTACTTCCAAGGATCCCTGATTATTTATTACGAACATCGTTATTCTTGCCTGTAATCACAAGAGAAAAGGAAACATTATGGAAGTGGATAGATGTTAACAGAGCCCTGGGGATGCCTCCAGGGGCTCCCAACCAACATGACCAAGACTGTCATACCAATAGCAACTAAGGAGCTCGGGACTGCATGAAATAGTCCCACCACCTCCAGCAGGGCCACGCACACCTGGCAGCCAGCCAGGCCACCTCTGCATTCCTCCTGCATCACCATCCAACACTTTGACTCTGACATATTTTTATTTCACAGACCTTTCTGATAATCTGAATCTCAGGCAAGAAAGGGCCTCTGTGGGGTCAAGCACACAGGCAAACATAGTCTCCTTAAAACCTGGGGAGTTCGTAGTCTTTCCAGAGCCATGAAAAACAGACCCTGCCTTAGAAACTACCCCTCCAAGAGAAACATAAAAGAGCAACCTCCAAGAATTGTCCATAAATGAAAAATAAAATCACTTAGTGCCAAGGACCTTCAGTGCAAAGTGAGAGAGTCCAGATCTGTGGTAGGGAAACTAAGGTATACATGCTGTAGTGAGCTGTTTGTATCTTTGAGCACTCTAAAAGGTTCACCACCACTGGTCTAGATAGTCATCCACATCTGCCCTCACCAGGGTACGAATTTGGATAACTTGGTTAATCCCTCTGATGTTACAATACTTACCCGAGGGCTATAGCAAAGACTCGGGGGGGAAAGTCTATGATGGTTCTTGCCAGGATGAAGGCAGACAGTAAATGTTAGAGGACTGTATCACCCTGTTTTGGGTACAGCATGGTTTCTTAAAGGGATAATTCTTTCTCAACATAAGAGACAGTTGTGTTTCTCTGTCCAAGTAGGAGAGGCCTTGTCCTCTAGGCCCTGATGCCCACTGGCTGGTTGACAGAGGAGTCATCTACCTCAACAGGGCCTTGTTGGACTAGGGAAGAGTGACATACCTTCCTTAACACTCCAGGAAAGATGGACTTGTGATCAGGCTGACCTCTGGAGCCTCAAGGAACCAAAGGCCAAGGAGCTGGAGAGATTTCTTATAAGCACTATGAGAAGTCCCTGGTAAAAATGCAACAAACAGACAATTGTTTTCTATACTGAAGGGCTTTTAAAAATACTTCAAATTGGAAGGTCAAGGCTCCAAAGAGCATAATGACTGGCTGTTTATCTCCATTACCCTCTGCTTCTGGTACTCCTGTGAGCATGTTCTAACCTCAAGCTGTGGGTGGAAATGCAGGCAGGATGCTGTGTGTGCTTTAGTGCACTCCTGGAAACCAGCCTAGAACAATTGGGAGACTCTGCCAAGATGAAATAAATAGCATAGCAGCCTCCCTTCAGATCTCAGCTTGAAAATGGTACCATAAATCTTTGAATTAAAAGATTTCAGAATGTTTTAAATTATTTGACAGGTTTTACTAGAAAGAGAAATTGTGATGAGTACATGAGAAAAATGTATTTGAGGCACATATTGGACTTAAGTGTGAAAGCAAAACAAACTGAGCTTCTAGAAGAAAATAGAAGTGATAGCCTCATGACCGAGTCTGTTATTCTACTGTAACAAAATGCCACAGACGGAGTAATTTATAAAGTACTGAAATTGATTCCTTATGGTTTTTGAGGCTAGAAGTCCAAGTCAAGGCACCAGGATTTAGTATCTCATGGGAGCCTTGTCCCTGCTTCCAACACAGCAACCTTATTATTGCACCCTCTAGAAGAGACAAGCCTTTGGGAGGTAATTAATCACAGGGATGGAGCCCTGAAGAATGGAACTAGCATCCTTATAAAAAGAGATACAAGAGGAATGATTTGTCTCTTGACTATGTGATGGTTTATCCAGAAGACACCATCTGAAAACCAGGAAGAGAGCCCCCAGCAGACCCTGAATCAGTCAGTGCCTTCACTTGGACTTCCCAGCCTCCAGAAAGTGAGAGATCAGTGTTTGTTGTTTAAACCACTTTGTTTATGGTTTTTATTATAGCAGCCCACACTGACTAAGATAGTATGGATAATAAAAAGCTAAAAAGTGAACCACAGTAGTAGGGGTTGTATGTATCAAGTCTCTATTACACTTAGGTGCATTCCAGGCTACCCTTAGCTACTGGTTGGGACCCCTGGAGATTCCAGTTTGCCTTTGCACAATCTTCTTTCCTCTTTACATGTTTCTTTCTTTCCCTTTAGTTTCTATTGCTGGGTCTCAGCTCATTGACTTCTTTCAATACCCCTTGCTTCCAGTGTCCTATCACTTGTTTTACTTCAGGTGTATAAAAGAAATACATAAGCAGCCTAATGGATTTATTCCCTGCTGCTGCAAAAAGCATGCCTAAGCATTCTCTTTTCGTGCTGAAATAAATTTCTCTCTCAAAAGATACTTAGGATTACTGTAAACCAACATGTAGTCTTTTACTATAATTACTTTATTGAGCATAAATGCTCATGATCATCATCTGACTTAGCAAACTGACCTTGATCCATCTTTATACCCATTGTTTTGTTATTCTCTTGTGTTCCTGGTGGCTAATTTCCTTTCATTCTGCCGACACCTAGCCCTGCTATGGCCTTTACAACCTACCCGTGTTCACAGTAATGAATCCTTACTTAGCCAATGATATCATCTGCCAAGGACAATTTGGGAATATTGGATCACAGCCTGGGAGCTTGTTCTATGCTTGGTGTTAGAAATTCAGTTTTAGCAAGTAGTATTTCAAATCCATGGTACCTTTCATTTTCCTTAGATTTAGAACACAGAGTGCTAAAGTTCATGTGGATTATTCTCCTGATCAGAGGCTGATTTGGGGGCTGTTAACTTCTTGCAAGAAGTTGAAGAAAGTACAAATGTGAATACAAGGTTATTTCTAGAAAGTTTATTGCTTTCTTTATTTATCTCATTGCATCATACTGATCCCCAGGAGGTGAAATTTGCTGTGCAAAGTAGAAGTTTAGTCTAGTTTTTCATCTTATCTTTTGTTTTATTTTGTTCCAACCAGATTTGTGCAAGGCTTCGGCTCTTCTAGCAGACACCACCCAAATCCCACAGCAGATGAATGGCAACCAAAGCATGAGATCAGGGCTTGAAATTCCGAGACCTATATTTTTCCTCCAAACCCACCCAGTAAAGGTTCCCTGGGAGAGCTTCCAAACCCCTTCCTGAGGGTGTTGCACAAATCCAAGCAGATGTGGGGCCTGCTTTGTGAAAGTGGGGTTTCCTTACTCCGGGCCACTAAGCCTCTTTGGAATTATTCTCAGGGCAGCCTCAATCCCTTCTTAAAGAGAAAAAGAAGAGATTTTTCAGGCACTAATGAGATTTTCGCCTTCTGTTTAAGTTTATTAAATCTGAAAAGCTTTCCACTTTAGAGCAGAGGTTGATTTTTTTCCCACTGCAGCTCTGGGGGAGTTTTTAAAAGTTGACATTACCTGACCATAAACAAAACATTCTCAAATGCTGTTACGAAGAGGAGTGAGAAATCATTCCGTTTCTAGGTTGCAGAAAGAGTAGCTGCCAATGAGAGCATTATAGCTCCTGCCTAGGGTTATTTAACTGCAATGGTTTCTTTAAAAGCTCCTGGAAATATGTGTGGTAGAAAAAGTGGTAAATTCCATTATGACTCCAACTGAAAATGCTCCCTGACTCTATCTTCCAAGGGCAGCCAAGCAGCAATAGGAACAAAATAAGTATGGATGTCTCAACTGGGTGCCCTGGCCGACCTCTTCCAAGGGAGGAGAAGAATGACACGCAGGAAGAGAGGCAAGTTCAGACCTTTTTTTCTTGTCCTTTTGATTCTTTACACGGGATCAGGTGAGCAAGTCTTTCTGATCTTAGCGATCCATGAAACACTCGGACTTTGTACTGAGAGTGTAGTTCATGTCCCAGAAGGGGTGCTAGATGAAAGTGGACAGCATTTCAAGCTCAGTCTTGAAGGAGCATTTTCTTTTTCAACTCATATGCAGACACAATCCAGATTCCCTTCTTCTGCCTCTGTCTTTTCCCTTGTTTTTCTCCCCAACAATTTTAACGAGAAAAAAAATCTAGCTCCTCCAACAAAATGCACTGTTGACAGTCTGAGCTTAAACAGCGCTTCGTTCTCTCTTTTCTTCCCTCTATCTTTTTCTTATAACTATATATAAAAAAAAAAAAAACCTGCTATCATCCAAGGGCTTTTTGTGCTTATGCAGTTCTAAACTTGGTGCAGTTCACGGACCTTTTCAATGATGTGCCTCATTCATGAGTCCTGCACTCATTGCAATGCTGACCGTTGGACAGTCCTGAAGAGTTTGGGTGCCCCAAAGATCTTTTCTCTCCTCCCATTCGATTTCCGTAAGAGGAGAAAGATGAATTCTACTTGTTCTGGGTTACACAGCACATCTCCTCCTCAAGGTTCTAAACTCAGGAACACACAAGAAGACCTGGAAATTGTTGTTTGCCACAGTCACTCCTACCGTGTAGAACATTAGACGGGAGAATGCTGAGCAGGAAAAGGAAACTCCAGGGTTAATTGATTTCTATTCATCCCCACACAGCTAAGCTTATGTGGTTGTTGAATTGTTAATTGTTAATCTATACAACCCCAAGGTAACCATAAATATATTACCAAAATGGAAGTCTAACAGTTCCAATATTCGGTGGGCACTTGTGCTGGTTTTTTTTCATGTGTGTAGTCCATAATGACTCCATTTCCCATGGGGAGTTGGTACATGTGCATAACACATCTTAATTCTTTTTTCATTCTCTTCTCCAATTTCCCCATCTTCCTTCATCTCTTGGTCTCCTTCCCATTTGCAAAAGACCTATCTTCCTAGTTCTTGCTACCTATCTTTGATTTTTTCTCTTTATACTTTGGGTTTACATGGAAGAGAAACCGCATAATGTTTAAGTTTGTGTATCTGATTTATTTTGCCTAATGTTATGGTTACAAGGTGCATCCACTTTTCTAAAAATGACTCAAGTTTATCCATGTTTATGGCAGAGTAGTACTCCATTGTGTATAAATACTGCATTTTCTTGATCTGTTCATCAGTTGGTGGATATATAGCCCACTACCAAGATTCAGCTTTTATGAATTGTGCTGCTATGAACACGGGCAGTTATATACACAGTACTATGATGCCTTTACCTCTTTCAAAAAAACCTAGAAGGAGACACCTAGGTTGAATGGAATTTCTAGTTTTAGTTTCTTGAAGAAACTCTACACTGATTTTCATAGTGGTTGTATGAAAATACAACACATATAAATTAACAAAATTATCTAAAATTATCAAAGGTCCTTCTATATCTATTTTCTATCATGCCTAGATGTTGGATTTTGTCACTGCTCCCACCAATAATGTATATCTTTCTATTCCCCACTGCCTTGCTAGCATTTAATATTATTTGATTTTTTTATGATAACCATTCATTGTAGAATAATATGGAATCTCAGTGTTGTTTTAATTTTCATTTCTTTTTTTTTTTAGGTTTTTCTCCGGTACCTGGAACCGAACTCACGACCTTGCGCTTGCCAGGCAGGCGCTTTTGCCGCTGAGCTAAACCCCCAGCCCCTAAATTTTCATTTCATTAATGGGCAGAGAGGTTGAACATTTTGTCATGTATTTATTGGTAATTTGTACTTCTTTTGAGAAGTGCCTATTCATTTCAGTTGTCTGTTTTTTGATCTGGTCTTTTATTTTAGGAGTTTTAATTCTTTTGAGTTCTTTACATGTTCTTAGTATATTAGTCCTCTGTCTGAGGAATTGCTGGCAATTTTTTTTTCATTCTGTAGGTTGACTCTTTACTCCGATTGTTTCCTTTGATGTGCAGAAGCTTTTTAATTTGATATAATCCCATTTGTTGATTCTTGATGCTATTTCTTTTTCTTCCTTTTCTTTGTTTATTTGTTTGTTTTTTGGTTTTCTGAAGCAGGGTCTCACTATGTAGTTCAGACTGACTGGCCTTAAACTCACTATGTAGTCTAGGCTGGCCTAGCACTTGTGGTGATCCTCCTGCCTCAGCCTCTCAAGTACTGGAAATACAGGTGTGTATCATGACCCCTGGCCTTCTTGATGTTATTTTTTCTGCAGTTGGGGTTCTGTTCAAAAGTTCCTGCCTACACCTATGACTTCAAGAGTTCTACCTGTTTTGTCTTCCAGCAGATTGAATGTTTCTGTTGTAACATTTAGATCTTTGATCCATTTTGATTTTAGTTTAGTGCATAGTGAGCGATATGGTCTGACTTCAGTCTTCTGCATGTGGATAGCCAGTTGCTCCAGCACCATTTATTAAAGAAATTATTTTTCTCCATAGTATGTTTTTGGCCCCTTTGTCAAAGCTCAGATAATTAATGTGCCTGGGATTATTTTTTTATCTTTTATTCTGTCCCATTGATCCACATATCTGTTTTGGGGCCAGTACCATGCTGTTTCTATCACTGTTGCTTTGTAATATATCTTGAAATCAGGGACTGTGATTTTCTCTTGTTACTTTATATTGCTTTTGCTATTCTGGATATTTTCTGGTTCCATATGAATTTTAAGATTATTTCTCTAGTTCTTTGAAGAATGCTGTTGCTATTTTGATTGGGATTGCATTAAATCTGTCTATCAGTTTTAGAAGTATGACTGTTTTGACAATATTGATTCTGGCTATCCAGGAACAGGAGATATCTTTCCATTTTCTGATGTACTCTTTGTTTTTTCCCCAGAGTATTATAACTTTCATTGTGTAGGTCTTTCACTTCCTTAGTTAGGATAATACCAAAATAGTTAATTTTTCTTGGTGCTATTGTTAATAGTATTGTTTTCCTAATTTCTTTCTCAGTGAATTCATTATTGATGTGCAGGACCCCTGTTGAGATTTGTGTGTTGATTTTGTATTCTGCTACGCTACTGAATTTAGTTATTAATTCTAGGATTCTTGTAATTTTGGGAGGGTTCTATGTGGAGGATCATGTCATCTACAAATAATACTCATTTGACTTTTTCCTTTCTTATACATATTCCTTTCATTTCTTTCTCTTACCTGATAGCTCTAGTGTTTCAAGTACTATATTAAACAGGAGTAGTTGTGGTGAACATCCTTGTGCTGTTCCTGATTTTAGAGGGAAAGCTTTCAGGTTTTCTTCATTTAGTATGATGTTGGCAGTAGGTTTGTCATAAATTGCTTTTATCAAATGAAGACAAGGTCCTTCTATATCTATTTTCTATCATGACTAAATGCTGGATTTTGTCAAAGGCTTTTTCTGCATCTACTAAGATGATTGTGTGATTTTTGTCTTTGCTCCTGGTTATGTGATGAATTGCATTTATTGATTTGTATATGTTCAGCCATTCTTACATCTTTGGCATGATTCTGACTTGGTCATGACGTATGATCTTTTTCATGATTTGCTGCATTCTGTTTGCCAGCATCTTGTAAAGGATTTTTGCATCTACATTCACCAAGGAAATTGGCCACTGGTTTCCTTTTTTTAAAGTTGGACCCTTGTCTGGTTTTAGAATGAGGGTAATGCTAGCTTCCAGTAGTTACTTTGGGAGTACTCCTTCCCCTTCAGTTTCATCAAAGGGCTTGAGAAGTATTAGCATTATATCTTTTCTGAAGTTCTTGTAGAATTTAGCAGTGAATCTACTAGGACTTTGGCTTTTCTTAGTTGATAGATTTTAAATCTACTGCTTCAGTTTTATTATCTATTATTGGATTATTCAAGGTTTTTATATCTTCTTGGTTCAGTTTTGTTAATTTGTATAGGAATGTATCCATCTCTTCTGAATTCTCTAATTGTTTGGAGTATAGGTTTTTGAAGTGGTTTGTAATAATCAGTTTCAGCAGTGTTCATTGTGATTTTGCATTTTTCACTTCCAATTGCATTGATTTGAGAATTTTCTTTCCTGTTTTGGTATGATTGCCTAAGCATTTGTCTCTTTTGTTTATTCTTTCAAAGAACCAGTTCTTTCATTAATCGATTCTTTGTATTTCTTTAGTCTAAATTTCATTAATTTCTTCTCTGATCTTTATGAGTTCCTTCCTTGTACTAGCTTTGGGGTTGGGTTGTCATTTTTCTAGGACTTTGAGGTGTATTATTAGGCTATTTATTCAGGATCACTCTTTTTGTGATGTGGGTATTCACAATTACAAACTTCCCTGTTAGAACTGGCTCATTGTGTCCCATAAGTTCTAACATGTCACACTGGCATTATCATTTCATTCTAGAAACTATCTAAAGTTTTCCTTGATTTCTTCTGTGACCCATTAATTGTTCAAGAAGGCATTAATTTCCATGTTTGCATAATTTCTGTGTTTCTCTTTCCATTGGTTTCTGATTTCATTGCTCTATGATCTGATAATATGTATGGGATAATTTCAATTATTTTAAATTTACTTAATCAAGCTTTATGGACTAGCATATGGTCTGTTTTTGAGAAAGTCCCATGTGCTGCTGAGAAGAATGTGTATTATTCTGTTGTTCATTGGAACACTCTAGATATCCAGTAAAAATATTTGCTTGAAGATTTGGTTCTGTTCATATTTCTTTGTTGATTCTTTTGTTTAGTTAATCTTTTACATCCAATAGTATTTGTTGTATGACGTTAGGTGCACCTGTGTCAGTGCATATATGTTTATAATTATCTTTTCTTGTTGAACTGGCATTTTAACCAATATGTAGCAAACTTCTTGCCTCTTCTGATTTTTTGGCTGGAAGTCAGTTTGTCTAAAAATAGGATAGTTACTCCTGCTTGTTTTCAAGTTCTGGTTGCATGGAATACTATTTTCCATCCTTTGATTTTTAGTCTATGAACTTATTTGGGGGTTAAATATATTACTTATATGCATCATACCACTGGATTTTGTTTCTTGATCTGTTCTTTCAATCTATGTCTTCTGATCAGGGAATTGAGACCATTTACATTGAGAGTTATTGTAAAGTATTGATTTATTCCTGTTATTACATTGTTATTGGTGGTTCTCTCTTTTCCTTTCTGTTTAACTGCTCAGCCTGCTTGGTGTATTCATTCTATCAGGTATTTTGGCATTGTCTCTTTATATGCTATATTTGAGAAGTTTCTAGAGTGCTGGTTTGGTGTTCATGAATTTCTTTAGGTGCTCTTTGTCATGGAAAGACCTTATTTCTCCCTCAGTCTTGAAAGGTAGTTTGCAGAATATATGAATGGGCTGTAACTGTTTTCTTTTAGGGCCTGAAATATATCACTCCATCTCCTCTGGCCTTTAAAGTTGTGTTGATTCTAATGCATTTACTTCTATTAGTGACTCAGTACTTTTCTTCAACAGTTTTTAAGATTCAGTCCTTGCACTGGACTTCTGTTAAGAAAAGATTTGTTTCTGATCTTGGATTTGGGGGGTTTTATATGTCTCAAATACCTGTATATTAAATTCTTTCCTCATATTTGGAACATTTTCTGCTCTTGTTTATATAAACAGGGTTTACATGCCATTTATGCAGACTTCTCATTTTTCATTAATTACAATTAATCTTAGATTAGTCTTCCTTTGTTGTCTAGCAGATATTGGATCCATTTTTCATGTTCTGTCATTATATTTAAGGAGTCTCTGAATAACTGTTGTCTGAGAGCAGCCCTATCTTCCAGTTATTTCACTCTGACCTCACACTGGTCACTTCTGCTGGTTATACTTTCACTCGAATTTTTAATCTCCTGTATATTATTTGGAATCTTTTCATGGCCTCTAATTTTTTGCTAAACTAATCATTCATCTTTTGGATCATTCTGTTTAGCTCAGCTAGCCTATTATAGTGTCTTCTGTAAAATCACTGATTATTTTGTTTAGTAAATCTATTGTCTGTTTAGTTATGCCCCAAAACAACAATAAAGGAAACAGAAAGAAAAAATTTGAATAAAATTTTTTTTTCATTCTAGGGTCTGTATTCATGTAATCCAGTAAGTTATGATTTTCCCTGCCTAGCTTTGTGCCTGTGGTTTAGTGAGGTGTCCCCCTACCATTCCAGAGGCCTTTCTGTTTATACATTCTGCACTGTGGCAACTGTCCAAGCTGAGGTATGTCCTTGCTCAAGTTGTTAAATAAGGAAAGTAAACAGGCCGCTGGCCTCTGCTGGATATAGGTAGTGGGGTGGGTTTTAAGTGGCTTCTGAAATCCACACTTGCTGGACCTGGGTTCTCATCAAGAAGACGGGGCCTGTATCCTTCCTGTCGTGAATTTAAGCTTCTCGGTGTGTTCATGCCTAGCCTAAACCCTTTCCCTGGCTGTCTCTCATGACTATCTCTCACCTAGTTACTAAGGGAGAGTAACTGTGGAAACCCTGAAGGGGAGTTGTTCTGTAGTTGTCCTGTAACTCAGTCTTAAACGATTAACCTCTTCTCAAAATGGTGCTTGATTATGGAGACACTTTCAGAGTAAAATTCCACTGTTCTTGTAGGGCACAATAGTCATTGGTTTTTCTTGGGGCTAGTTCTGCTGGTCCAACCTGTTGTCTCTTCTTGGAGCTGCTGACTCTCCAGGGCTTATCTTCTCTCCTGGAGCATTGGCCTCACCCACTATCAGGTCAGTAGATTGGCTGAATCCTCTGCTGTCTTGTTCTGAAAGAAAACAAAACACAGAGCAGCGCTGGAGTTGGTAGGTGGCTGGTTCCTGGGCACAGAATGCAAGAGCATGCAGTCAGCCTGGACAAATGTGCTGGGTGTGGGTTCTGTCCATGGTCCCAGTCCTGGAGGGTTTTCAAAAGAAGAGGATTGTTTTATTTGGTCACCTACCTAGCTATTGCCTTCTTGCTCTTGTAGAATTTTTTCATTGTATTAACTCAACTACCTACCTAACGCAAAGACTACTGTGTATTTTTTTCCTTGCATCTCACATATGCTTTCCATGTATTTTCTTATTTCTTCATCATCATTGTACAGAAGCTAGCTTTCTTATTCATGTTTCCTACATGAGTAGAACAGTGTTCAAAGAGAGACTGCAGATTTAAACAGAGCCAAAATTTTAGGATTTGATATTTATTTCTACATGTGTCTCTGTTACATGGGATCAGCCAGACACAGTCTTCAGCTTGTTTTAAAACTCTTTAATGAGCATTGTTTTTAAGCCTCTTTTGAAAAGTTCAAGCTAATAGCATGATGATTTACTTCATTTATTAACAGGTAGAGTTCTCTGATAGCATGTCTACCAACTATAAAATTCATAAAGATTAAGAGAGAGGGGATACTATAAAGTTCATCCTACCAAGAGTCTTGCACTTTTCCCTGCCAGTGGGGGTGAACTATCAATATTTAATTAATGAATGGATTTCTGAGTATCAATAAAATATAGTGTTATTTTATTTTAAAACATAATTAAAATGTTTAAATAGTTTTAAATATAAATATTACCACATGAATTAGAAAGTAGTATAGAAAAATATACAACAAATTTTTAATGTCTGACAATAAGATTAAACAGAAATAAAGAGGATAAAATGCATTATAACATCTTTATATTATGAGTAGAGCCAAAGAAACATATTTTTAAATTCTAGATCTCTTCACTGTCCATGATGTGATTTGTGGCAAAGTTATTTAACCCTATTGTATCTGATTTTTTCTCCCTTGACAATTGGTGATAATTACCATTGTACTGCTGTCACTGTTAAATGGAATAATGCATGTAAGGTGCCCATCATACAATCAGCCATTCTTAGTATAAGTATCATTTCCATGATCATCTCCTGCCAATTTACATTTCTATGAGTTGAGTACCACCATGCAACAAGCCACCTTCATCAGCAGAGATAATGGAGAGCTAACTGAAACTGCAAAAACCAAAGGCATTAACCACATGAAATGTAAAAACTGAACTTTCTCATCTTTCTCTCCTAACTCACAAAGAAGAACATTTCTGGGACCATAGTATATAGAGAAGAAAGAAAGCAACTTACCATCACCCTATCTGGCATATCCCAATGGTAGATAAAGAGATAGCACAAATATCTTAGGCTATTGGTCTTGGTTCTATCTCCTTATTTTTTGGCTTGTTTAATTTTAGGGAGGGAGCACTTTTTTACTTTTAATGGTTTAATGTTAAATCATTGTTCACTAACTAGCAGAGTCTAATCAAGATAGAGAGAAATAGCAAGATTTAATTTTGGAGGGGTTATTTTTAAAAGCCAAGAAATGCAGCCAGAGTGTTGTTATAAAGGGACAACAGGACCATGCAGGGTGGAGAACAGGATTAGAGGCTGACAGCAGCAGCAGTTCAGGTAAATCTGCATTCTGAACACTAAGATGCCCTTTTTCTGCTCAGATCCTGAATTTCTGTGGACAAGTTTACTGTGCTTGCACTGCAGATTAGAAGATCATTCTCTGGGGAAAAATAAAAAACTCAACAGACTTAAAAGTTTCCCCTAATGCTGCCAGCAGGGGATTTTCCAGGAAAAGACTTTGTTTTTCCTGATCTTCTGCAGAAGAGCCCAACATTCCTAATGGCTCATCATCCGTAGACCAGGAGCTGCCAACTGGCACATAGACTTCTTCAACAAGTTTTGACAACAAAAGGTCATCCAGAATTTGAGGAAAGCCTCTAGGAAGAAATGAGAGACATAACCAAACGGCAAAGAGGTGTTTAGAATCACAGAAACAGCAACGATAGCAGAAGAAAACTCCCACTCACCCCAGCCCCACTTGAAAAGAGAAACAGGTAAGTGAAGATATTGCATCGGTGAAACAGGAGCAATTATAGAACAAGAAAGAGCTCTGGGAAATTATAAAAATAAAAGCCAAAAGAAAAAAGACGACAACGAATTCAGCACAGAACAAATAAGTGAAAGCAACATTAAAATGGGAATATCAGTCTGGGAGGTATGTGCCAGATAAACTCAGGTTTGACCACATAAAAAAGAAATAATAATGGCTCAAACAAGGATTTATTCCCTCTTACATGGAGGTAGAAAAGTTAAAGCTGATATGGCAGCTTCTGAGATACTTCTTTTTTCAAATATATTTATAATTAAATGTAACTTATACATCAAAACCCTCTTGGACTTCTAAAAATTGCTGTTATTAATTCATGTTAATTATACAGATAAATGTGGTTGTGTTAGTTCCATCCATGCATACATCATGCTTTGTACGACTCCTCCCTTGCTTCTCCCTCTCTCCTCATCTTAGTTCCCTTCTCCCTCCCTAGTAGTCCCTCTCCTACTTTCAGATTATCTTTTTTTTTTTTTTTGTAGATTCCACATATGATAGAAAACAAGAAATCATGAGTTTGTCTTGTTTTGCTTAATATGGTGATCTCCAGTTACATCCATTTTCCTACAAATGACATTTCTTTCTTCTTTATGGCTGCATAATCATTTATTATGGATACACACCTTATTTCTTTATTTGTAGAATGACAAGCACCTCAGCTGATTCCTTAACTTGGCTATTATGAACAGTGCTGCAGTAAATATGTGTATACAGCTTCCTCTTTGTGTGCTGACGTCATTTCCTTTGGATATGTATCTAGGAATAGTAGAACTAGATCATAGTATTTTTAATTTTTAAAGGAAATTCCATACTGTTTTTTATCATGGTTATATTAATTTACATTTCTACCAGCAGTATACTGGAGTTTCTCCCCCCATCATCATCATCAACATTTTTTATTTTGGGGTTTTCTTGTTCGTTTGTTTGTTGGGTTTGTTTTGATAATAGCCATTCTGATTAGAGTGAGATGGAATCACAGTGGGGTTTTGAATCTCATTTCCCTGATGGCCAAAGATGTTGAGCACTTTTTCACATATCTATTGGCCGTCTGTATTTCTTTTGGGAAGTGTTTGTTCAGATAATTTTCTCATTTATTGATTTGGTTACTTCTTGTTTACTTTTTTTCAATTATTTATATATTCTGGACATAAGTCCTCTGCCAGATGTACAGGTGGCAAAAATTTTGTCACATTTTGTAGGTTAACTCTTCAGCTGTTGATTGCTTCCTTTGCTATGCAGACACGAACATAAACGGAACAGAACATAGAACACAGAAATAAGCCCACATAGCTACAGCCATCTGATTCTAGATGAACGTGCCAAACACACACATTGGAGGGAAAACAGCCTGTTCAATAAATGATGCTGGGGAAATTGGGGATCTAAATGGGGAAGATTGGTGCTAGATTCCTCTCCCTCTAACCCTGTAAAAAAGTCAACTAAAGCTGGACCAAAGCCCATAATGTAAGACCTGAAACTTTGAAAATTCTAGAGAAAGGCATAGGGTAAACACTCCAAGATATTGGTACAGGCAAAGATTTCCTAAATGGGATTATTAAAGTTCAAGAAATACAAGCAACAGTTGACTCTTGCAATTACATCAAATTAAAAAGAGACATATTTTTTTGTTCTACCTTTTTCAGTATGTGGCTTCTATTCTCAAATTCACTTCATGGTCTAAGATGCTGCCACAACCCTGGCCACCATGTCTGCATTCCAGCACCAGGAAAGAAGTCAAGAATGACAATGGGCACCACTGTCAGCTAACTCATCTCCAAAGTAGTTTTCCAAAAAATCGTGTATCAACCCCTTCACTTACATTTATTGGCCAGAACTTAGTTACTTGGTCTCATTAACCCCAAAGCAACCTGAGAAATGTACTCTTTTATCTGGGTACTTCCAACTAATAAAGGTTTTCTAACTAAGAAAGAAGGGGAGAGTATAAACATCTAGGTAGGCAATTAACAGTCTATTATAGGGTCCAACCTCTGATTCATAGGAAGTCTACCAAAGGTGAACAGAGAAAATACAGGGCAGGAAGTTACTCAGAACTGCTCAGAACTGTAACAAGGAAATTGTTTCCAGGCCAATAGACTGCCAGATGCCAAGCATAATGAATGAGACTGGATTCCACCAAGGCCCATGATTAAAATTTTTCAGGTTACTGCACTTAACGAGAAGAGCCAAGGTTTATTCACAAACAGGAACAGGGCTAGCACAGCCATGGACTTTGCACAAGAACCCCTGAAGCCAGAGGAAAGGGGAACAGCACTGTCAAAATTCTGACACCACTGATAATAAAATGTGTGGAGAATCTGGACTATTGATGAATGTGCTCAGGAAATAACCCAGAAAGAGTAGTACAGAGAATCAAAGGAACAGGAGACCCAGCCCAAAAAGAAGGAAGCAGACGGGAGATCGCCAGGAAGGCAGCTATTCAACAGGACCAGCAAGCAGTCAGCTCACTTTGCAGTAGAACAGAAGGATTAGAGTATCTGAAATGTGCACTGAGAAACTGTGCGAGGGGGCAAAAGTGTAACAATAGATGCAAAGAAAACTATGCAAATCTGAAAAATGAAGCAATTACAAAGCTAAATTTTCATCTGCCGTGTTAGAAGTTAGACAATAAGGTCTGAAGTCTATCAACTGAGAAATTTTAGTTTATGCATATTTTTTTAAAATATGATCACTTAAGGAAGATTTAAAAACCAGAGAGTTGAGAATCACTGCCTCTGCAGAAGAGAAAGGAGAACCGGGACAAAGAGATTCTGTTTTTCATTTTATAATTTTAGCACTATGTTTAAACTACGTTCGTTACCTTTTATTTTCTAAATAAAACAATTTATGACAATGAAAACAACGAGATTGTTGCTCCTCTACTAAATTACCCAAGCTATTTCAACATCATTCTCCATTGGAATTAGAGAGGTAAAATGCTACATGAAATGAAATAATAAGTTGATCAGCATTAAGCTTATCTTTATTAGGGTTACAATATACCTATCAAACAATTCTATAGACTCTAGCAACCAATCTTTCTACTTTCAAGATTTTGCTATCTCAATCACAGCAGCTACAAAAAATGTCATTTTATCTCAAGAAAGTAGAACACACTCACACGCACACGTGCACACATCCACACACAGATGCCATTTCTATCTTTTCGCTCTGACTCTATTTGAAGTCTGTAGAACAAAAGAATCTCCAGCTTGATTTACCAAGCATCAGACTGTTAAATTTCTGGGTTCTTAGGAACCCACTGTAATTGTTAATTTTTTTAAAAGCCAAGAATGCATTAATGAGATAAACTGCAAAAAGAATCTGTCAGATTGAATCAGGGAAGGAGACAGCTAACATAACATCTCTCCTCAGACAGGTATTGTTTGAAAACTCACCATGCTAGTTTGTCACCGAGAAATCCAACTACTCAAAGCAGTATTTTCCCGGGCTGACAAAGACAGGACAGCGTGTATGTACTGTGTTATTTTTCACGTGCCCAAGAGCACGAATGGTTTTTTTTTTTTGTTGCTTTCTCAGAAAGGGTTGTTGATTGAAGAGCGCAGAAAGCTTTTTTCTCTTTTTAGATAGAAACTGGAAGACACTTAATGGGCCATTCAATGTCTAATGGGGCTGAACAATGTAAGAGGCAAATCAAGTCTTTTTTCTTGTTTCCACTGGCTAAATTGGGGCTCGCTGTCGGCCCCAATCAGTAGGAAGGTCAGAGAGAGTTCCATTGGTCCCTAGCTGAGCTCCATGCCCTTTCTCTCTTTACTGGCTTATGATTTTATTTCAGAGATGCAGATTTTTGACTCTTATGGGTGCCAGACCTTGGCCTCACTCCAAGTTAACACTGGGTCCTTAAATCAAGGTGCCTTTGAGAAATGTCACCTGCAGATTAAACCGTCAAACAAGAGGTGAACATTAACAAAACTTCGGGTTCCAGGATCCTCGACGCTCACCGCTGGACTATGTAATAAGGAAACTTGCTCATGATGTAATGCTAAGTGAGAAAAGCAGAATGTGTGTGTGTACACATCTATAGATGGGAATCTATGTTTCAAAGAAATGCATTTAAATGTCTGGTTATCCATGTTGTTGAATAATTATAGACAATTCACAATCTTTTTTGTTTCTGTCTTTTTTTATGGGGTTGTTTGTTGTTTGGTGGTTCGGAAGATCTCTACCACTGAACTAAATCACCAGCCTATTTTATTTGGTTTTTATTTTGAAACAAGGTTTACTAAGTTGTCCAGGCAGGACTTGAATTTGAGACTTTCCTGTGCTGTGTTCAACTTGGAAACATCCTTCCTTGTAATTTTTTTGTAATTTAAAAATTCTTACTGCAGGGAGCTAAAGAACAGATATTCCTTTACTATTAAAACCAAAATAAAATATACCTTGAATACAACTCTTTTATTTCTATTTAAACCAAAAAATGTATGACCCCTGCCTATCTGGGGAGAGGGAGAAGGAGCAAGCAAGGGGTGTTTGCTAATGGAGTTACCGCATGAGGTTGCATTAGTCTATTTTGTGTTCCAAACACCTGATTCTGGTAGCTTGAGAGTCCAAATAGCATGGTGCTGGCATCTGGTGAGGATGCCCTGGCTGCATCACAATTTAGCAGATGGCTTTTCATGGTACAAGAGACATCACACAGTGAGAGAGGAAGCAGGACAATGAGCAGGGGCCAGGCTTGCTCCTTTTTAGCAATCTGCTCTCCTCAGATCGCAGTCACTCTTCTGAGAACTAATCCCATCTATGAGGTCAATAGCAACTCCTCCACCAGGCCACACCTTTTAAAGTTCTCAGGAGCTTTCAATACGTTACACAGGGAACCAAGCTTCCGGAATATGAATCCTTTATGGTTTGGAAAACAGAGTCAAACCACAGCAATGGTCTTTCTTTGCCCACATGTGGAAAAGTCCAGCGAGTTCTGGTCTCAGAAACAGTGTAAAGTGATAGCTAAGAGCAGAAACCAGAGTGAGACTCATTGCTATTGTGAGAATGAAATAAATCCACACAAGTAAAATGCTTAGAACAGTGCCAGTCACATAGGTAGGAAAGGTCTAATAATGTTAGCTATTACTATTATTACCTTAAGATTTTTACCTCTCCCTACCCCTCCTGTTTCTTTCCTCTCCAGAATAATAAACAATTATTTATTGTTCTACAGGAACTTCGAGGTATATTTTTCACCTGATAATATCTGCAGATCTTCGATGTGTAGAGATATAGAGAAATATACTGAGAGTCACACCCTAAAATTTCTGTGCATTTTTTTCCTGTAAGACCGTAAGATCTTTGCTCTTAGTCTGGTTCACTAGTGGAGTCTCACTCTGCAGCAGACTTTTCTTGGTTCTTTCCTTCCCCCACCTTCACTAAGTGCTTCCGGACTCTTTGCTTCAATAACCAAGAAAGATAAATATATTCATTGGGTAGGATATGCTTTGATTTATGATCATCTCCTTTTAAGTGTTTTTCAGGATGCAGCCTCTTATTTTTACCAAGTTGTAGAAAGCTGGTGGGCAAGGCCATTAGACAAGCATGCTATTCTTTTTTTCTAGGTCATCCAGTATATTCCTTTAATCTTAATTTTCTCTTTTCTACACATATAGGCACTGGGGCCAGAACAGCATACTTTAACAGAAAACACAAAACAAACCTTGTATTTGAATTTTCCACCTTTTAGACTTGGAAGGAAGAGGACAAAGGGTTTCTCTTTTTGAGAATTGACTGACTAAGGCCTGGCTGTGTAATCTGGTGCACTGACCCTTCCAACAAAGGAGCTGTCATTTTCCCTTCTTGCCAATAAGTACCAATTTAACACCATGTCAAGGGCCATCTTTGTTAAAATCTTAATGTGCAGAACATCAAGACTTTTATGAACAGTGAATTCCTGATCATCTTGCAAACAGCCTGTCTCTGTTTAGGGAGTATGAGCACAGATAGCTCCAAATGGCAGAACAATCTAGAACATATCTGTTTAACCTTGGACTACTTTTTATTTTAACACTTGGAATGCGGGCAGCTATTTTTCAGAAATTTGCTTTACTATTTTAAAAAAAGTTACAAAGTAGATCTCTGACGCAGGATTGCTTAGAGTCAGTCTCTTTCGTATTCTATCACTCTGTTCCAAAGGTTTGCATGATTTCACACCAAGCAATGTGGCCGGAGTCCTTTCTCACTGAGGGAGAAACACAACATTTGCTTTAGCTGTGGTCTTTCCTGTGCACAATTTTTTTCTGGACATGAAAGAAAAAGTGAGCTAGGTAATGTTTTTGTTAACTTATTAATAAATTCGAGATTGTTGAATGCTGGCTTATTATGTGATACCAAATATGCTAGGTGCCAGTAGTACCAGGTCAATGACATTGTCCTGTCCTTATAGTAGAGATGAAAAAATAGTCAGTGCTTCCTGGCTATTTGCTTCAATAACCAAGAAAGATAAATATATTCATCTGGTTAGGATATACTTCAATTTATGATAATCTCCTTTCAAGTGTTTTTGAGGATGCAGCCCCTTATTTTTACCAAGCTGTAGAAAGCCGGTGGGCAAGGCTGTACTCTAAATGCTCAAGTAGAACAGGGCAGAGGGTGTTAATTGTTCAGAGGCCAGTAGTCTATCATGAGGGCTCAGGAAGCTTTCTCAGAGTGGGTGAGCATTGACATTGAAGGATGGCGAGGTGTTCTCCAGGAAAGGGAAAGCTATTCTAAGATGAAGGCCTTGGGTCTGAGGTCCCAGTCCTTTGGGACAGTTGGCACACAGTGTGCTATTGAGAAAATAGAGACAGAGATATGAGGGGGAAGCTGGTTCTTATAGGTCTTTATAGACAATATGCATTATTTGCAGTTGATCCTAATATCCAAAGAAAGCAATTGAAGGATTTTAAGCAGGTTAGTAAAATAAATAAAATTTCTCTTTAGGAAGAATATTATGACTGCAGAGGAGAGAACAGTTGAAGGCAAGGAGCCCACTTTGGACATGACAGCAATAGTCCAGGCCTGAATTGAAGCAGCCGCCACAGGAGGCAAGGAACAGGAGGTGTCTGGGGGCAGACTGAGAAGGGTTTTCTGAAGGATCAGATGGTGCTCATGGAAGTCAGGAAGACTAGGACGAACCAAGTATGAGACTGGGGAGAACTGGTGACCGTCAGTGTTATTAGCAGAAATAAGTAATCCAGAAGGAAGATTGAGTCCTCTTACAAGGGCTTCCCCTGTAACAGGATTGCTCCCAGCAGGACTGAGGTCACCATGGGTACAGCTAAACTGAGATGTCCTAAGTCATACAAGTTGCAGTTCTATTACACGCACCCAGCTACAGACCTTGGGGGGAGGAGTCAGATGACAATATTGTGACATGGTAGCAAGATAGGATTCTTTTCTAACCACAGCTTTTCTCGCCAGCCATGGGAGGTCTGCAAGCCTGTTCACATCTAAGTTTCCTTTCCATCATCAAATTTGATAGCCGCCCCTTCAGATTGTTGGGATGATGTTATGACACCAGGGGAAGGCCCTTAACAAATGGTAAATCACTGTACACCCAATAACTGTTTCAACAAAGAAACTAACAGCAGAGTTGGCCTTGTGGGTAATGGACTGTATGGACTCAGAGGAGCCTAGAAAAAAATAAGTAAAGAGAAAGACGCTTAGAAGGTGACAGACCTGGGGAGAAGTGGAGTGGAGACTCAGGATGTTCATTAACCCCTTGTTCCTCCACTGCACTGGCAGTCCCTTCTATACACAGTGTGAAAGGAGGTGGCCATTTTGTAGATAAAGGAAAACACTCTGAAATAGGACAAGAGAGGTTGAATGTGGGAACAGTTATCGGTAATGTTTCTCATTTTAGATAGTAGTTCTCTTTAGTGGGTGTAGATTAATTAAAAAATATGGTGGAGAAACCCTGACACAGTTCCTTGCATTTCTGGGGCCTATCGTAGTAAAATGAGGTGCATTCAATTTGACAAGCTTCAGAGAATCCACCACTGGATATACTGATAATGAATCTGTGGCAGAGCAAAAATCATTGGTCCATTTTATTGATGAAAAAACTAAGATTCTGAAGGACTAGCAAGCTACATAGATAGTTGACAACTGTTTAAATCTACATTTTTTGCCTGTAAGATCCAGGCTTTTTATACTATGCCAAGTCATTTGGAAGCTGAAAGGCCTTGAAAACATTGTGAAATATTGCTCAGCAAATCCTTGCTCAGTTTTTCAAAGAAGAAGTCAAAGAAGGTGTTTCAGAAAATTCTCTTTTCCATTTGCAACTCTTGATTTTCCTAGATCTTGAAGTCTTTTCTCCACGGGCTCCTTTTCCTTAACCTACATGTTAGGTCTACTTTTTTTTATTCCTTTCCCTCTGTGGATGTGACCAGTCTCTTTCCTCTTTGTAGTCAAGATTTTGAAAACAAGCACATACCAGGGTGTGTCCTGTGCTACCTCAGCTCACTTTCGCACCTCGGCCCTTTAACATCAGGCTTCTGCTTAATGTACTGCACTGAATTTGCAAAGATCAGGGTCTCAGATGACCTCCTGTCTTCACGGGTTTTGGGGCATTGAATCTGACACTTCCATACAGCCTGGCACTGTGGGCCACACTTCCCTCCCCTTGGTTTCTGAGCTCCTGCTCTCTCTTGCCCTTCTCTTCCACTTGCTACATGGGCGGGGGCCCCTTTCCATGCTTATTCAGTAAAGCTCTGTGTTCTTCACAGGCCTCAAGCTTCTCACTCCACAGGTGAGGAAGGGAGATCTCACCCATTTATGCTTCATTCAGGACAGTCTGGAATGGGAGAATTCTCAAGGCAACAGAAGAGGTTAAACTGCATCCACAAGGAACGAATTATGCTGTTGGTGTGCCTTTGGCACAGTCACTGTTCTGGTAGAACTGCCTGCTGTCTTCTGTTTATTATTTTCTGAAGCCAAGGTCCTTAGCCCAGGAGACTGCACAGCCTCTGCCTGGTGTGAAGTGGTGGAATCCCATAGCCCTTAACTGTTCCTCACTTCAAGCTAGTAACAGAAACATCACAGAAGGCTCAGATCTGCCTTCTGCCTGATAGGCATTCTGCACTTCAGTTGAGCAGCCTTTATAGGTGGTGGGGCCCACTGCCCTAGACTTTCACACTCCTCTAAAGTTTTACCTTGCTTTAATTATTACTGTGCTAAAACATACTTAGCATGAAATTCGCCCTTTAAACCATGTTAAAGGGTACAAATGAGTGCCATTAAGTGCGTTCACAGCAGTGTGCAGCCCTCACCACTATCTGTTTCCACAACATTTTCATCCCCTCAAATGGAAACCCTGCTTCCGTTAAGCGGTCACCCCCTTGTTGCCCCTTTCCCAGCCCCCAGCAACCATGGAATTGCTTTCTGTGGATCTGCTTATCATGAACATTTCATATGAATGGACTCATACAGCATGAGGTCTTTTTTCACTGGCTTCTTTCACTTAGCACAATGCTTTTAACGTTCCTCTTCTCTGAAGTATGTATCTCTACTTTGTTCCTTTTTATTACTGAATAATAAGCAATTACACAGACATACTACATTTTGTGCAATCATTCACCTGTTGATGGAAATCTGAGTTATCTTCATGCTTTGACTATTATGAATAGTGTTACTATGAGAATTCATGTGTAGTAGTCCCTTCTTATCTATGGTTTCATGTGGTAAACTGCAGTCTAAAAATGTTAAATAGAATATTCTAGATATAGGCAATTGGCAAGTCTAACTTGTATTCAAATGACCCTTATTTTACTTAACAATGGCCCCAAAACATAAGAGTAATGATGGTGACAGTTTTAGTAGAATATTTTGCTATAATTGATCTAGTTTATCATTAGTTATTTTTATTAATCTCTTGCTATGCTAATTTGCAAACTGAACTTTACCTTAGGTATGATTGTACAGGAAAAACACTATCTACAGAGTTTAGCTCTCACACAGTTTCAGGTACTCATTGGAGGGTCTTAGAATGTAACTCCCATGAATATGGAAGGACTGTAGTACAAATTTTTATTTCCATTTTTGTGTTGAATTCTTTTTAGTAAATGTGTGGAAGTAAAATTTCTGGATCATATGGTAATTCTGTATTTAACTTTTAGAAAATGTTCAAACCATCTTACATAGTAGCTCTTTATCAGCAATGTATGAGGGTTTCAACTTGTGGACAACCTGGCCAAAACCTGTTATTTTCTATTTTTCCACTCTGGCTATCCTAGTGGATGTGACATAATATCTCATTGTAGTTCTAAGACTTTATTTTAGATGCTAATGACTCTCAAAACTACTACTAAGTATTTGCCCAAGAGAAATAAAAATGTTTATCTACAAAAGATAAATCATCAAAGTAGTCTTATTTGTAATATCCCCAAACTGGAAACAACCTAAACATCCACCACCAGGTAAATGGATAAACAAATGTTAGCATATCCACATGATGAAATACTAATCAGTACTAAAATTATAAATAACTAATAATGAAATAGATCAATTACTTTAAAAGTTATACACATGGGTGAATCTCAAGTCACCATGTATAATTCTAGTGTAAAAAGCTCTAGAGGGGCTGGAGATTTAGCTCAGCGGCACAGCACTTGCCTGGCAAGCATGAGGTCATGAGTTCAATACCCAGTACTGGAAAAAAGCCAAAAAAAGCCCTAGAAAAGACAAAATTAATTATAGTACCAGATCTATGGTTGCCTGGGACCAGATGTAATGATTGATGGGTGACAAAAGAGCACAAGGGAACTCCCTTGGGTGATGTAAACACTTTATATCTTGGCAAAGGTGGTGGCTACACCAGAGTATACATTTGTTAGTATTCAATGAACTATACACTTAAAAATAAGTGTACTTTATTCATGTAAATTTCCCCCCAATTAAGTTAAAAGAAGACTTGTAGAGCCTCTCAATTGGGTAGCTGAAAGTATAAACCCAAGTTATCCTTTTCTTTCACAATTTACCACATCTGAACTGGGAGCCTACAACAGTACATACTAGCCTTCATGCTGTGCGATAAGGGTACAGTGACACATGTCTCCTAAGAGCTACCCTGCAGGACACATGTTAATCTAATTATCAAACAGATACATGTGTCATCATTGCAACTATAGTACATGTCACACAAGAAAGGTACCCAAAGTTATGAGTGTTTATACTAGGACAGGTCAATCTTGGTGAGATCCAGGAAAGTGATGACAAAATTGAGTTGAAATCTGAAAAATGAAGAGCATTTCATGCTTGAGGTGTTCTCTACAAAGATGGAAGAGCATGTTCAAGGAGTCTGTGACTGGGAGGAATATTACATGTTGAAGGCTTTGAATGCAGGCCAGCATGGTTGGTGTACAGAGATGAGGAGAAAAGGCTGGGAAAGATGTGTGGAGAGAAATTTAGGGCAGACTTTCAGACAAAACTCAGAATCTTGGTTATTACCATCACTACCAATGGTAGTCTTGAACTACAGATAATGGAAGTTAATAAAATTAGTTTTGGGATGCAAAATGATCTCTCTGGCCACTTTGTGAAGAATGGTTTGGAAAAGCAAAGTAGCAGGTTTACAGAAGGACCAGCTGCTATGGTCGAGATGTAGTTGTCCTCCAGTGGTTCATGTGTTGGAGGTTTGGTCTTCAGTGTGGTGGAGTTGAAATGGTGGGTCCTTTAAGAGGTGGGGCTCAGTGGGAGTTGGTTAACTCATCTAGGGTATGCCCTAAGAAAGAATTAAGATAGTTCTCTTAGGACCTGAATTAGTTGTTTTTGTGGTTAATCTCAATTGTCAATTTGACTGGCTTGGGAAATGCTAAGGAGTTTAGGAAAGCCCAATTCTGGATGTGTCTGAGTAGGTCATGAAGGCATGACTGAGGGTATTATACCTGGTACCTCCAGCACATTTCCACTTCTCTACTTCCTGGCCATATTGAACTAAGAATCTTTGCTCCACTGTGCCCTCTCACTGTAATATTTCTGCCTTGGAGCCAGCTAACCATGAACTGAATCCCTTGAAACTGTGAGCCAAACTAAACATCTCTTTTTATAAGCTGTGGATGTCAGGTATTATGTCCCAGTGATGGGAAAGCTGACTAATAGAGTTTTCCTGAGAGTGAGTTATAAGAGCAACCTGGACTCTTGAACTGCTTCTGGCTTCCTACCTCAACATAGGCTCTCTCTCACACACAGGAGCTACTGTCAGTGTGGCAGCCTCTGGGGAAGGCTATGAAAAGAAGCAGACACAGGATCCCTTACCAGAGCCCACACTATGCTGTTTGGACTTTGAGCCTCTAAAACTGTGAGCTAACAGAACTTTTTTTTTTAATAGTTACACATCCTGAAGTATCTCATTATAGTAATGAAAAACTGACTAATACACTAGATAATATATTACTGTTGAAGTCCTGACAGTGTCTGTTCTCCAATGGTGGTGGTGGTGGTGGTACAGATGAGTGAGATTACACATATTCAGCAGGTCAACAAGTTTGATGTCTCTCTTTGGATGGGCAGAGAGACAGACAACAATGAGAGTAAATCAGGTTTTAGACAAAGATTATGAGTTTGGTTTGAAATATGGGGAGTCTGAGGCTCCTGGACTACCACAGTCTGTCAAGCTTTCTTTTCCCTGAAATGTTTTTCTTTTCCCCACTTTCTAGCAGAAGAAATTCCTGTTCATTCATGGAAACTCAGCTCAGCTAACACTGTCCTTCATTACCTCCCTTGGACAGGCTCCATTATTTTTCTGTATTAGCTCTTCATCCAGAGCATACTCCTCCGTCGCAGAGAATTGCAACACTCTATTTACAAGAATGTGTCTGCTACTAAGCTGTTAGCTCCCTAGGTGAAGGACTGTGGATCCATCTTTGCACTTTCAGCCCCAGTACGATAACACTCTATAATAGCTGATCTATAAATAATTAAGGAATGGAAGTGCATACATACAGAAAACAGTTAAGATTTCTATTGTGCCTTTCTTCTGGAGCCCAGGAAGCTACAGAACAGGTATAAATACATGTTTGTAATGAGAAGATGAGCCATTGAAGGTAGACGGTGAATGATGGGAGTAGAATAAGAGGTTTTTGCCTTTTACTGCATCATTTCATTAGTTAGGAATATATTTGGCAACTAGAAAAGAAAACCCAATCTCACTGGCTTAAACAAACAAGAGCTATTTTCTCACATAATAGATAGTTCAGAGGAGGACAGTTGTTGACTTTGGTTCAGGTGCCTATACTGACTTTTCCATTGTGTTATCCTGAACTGTTGGACTTTTGACCTTACACTCACTGTCTCTTGGTTGCAGTCTGCTTGTAGCACCACTAGGCACTTCTTCATTTAATGGATAAAGACAGTGGAAAATACAAAGGCAAAGGATTTTTTAACCCCTCCCCACTAAACCCTCTTTCAACTCATTGGTCAGAACTGCTCATGACTTTCTTAGCTGCAAGAAAGACCAGACAGTCTGGAAGGGGGCTGTCATGCTGGTCTTGGGTCCATCATGATTCCGTGTTCTGTTCTCAGGAAGAACCAGAGAATGGGTTGGCTGTGGAAAGATGACTCATGGAGCTGCCACTGAACAAATGACATCCACCTAGAATAGCTAATTTCTTCTTGACAGTATACACATTCTAGAGGAGCTGGGTGAGAATGAATCCTTCTGTAATGTCCATAGAAACAAGGTGCTAATGGCAGGGATCCAATACATGCCTGTGAGACACTGGGCATAAATGTAAGGCCTCGTGAAGCTTTCAGTCCCAACTGTCCCCATTTTCCAGATTCCTCATTTACCACCTTTGCAGCCTTTCAAACAAGGCATTAAAAACAACAATAACAACAAATTACTTGATCCACTTCAGCATGGTCCCTTTTGTAAGATAGATAACAGCCTTCCCACCCAACCAGCTGGCGCTTGGGTTGCTGTCTCTCCAGGCCCACAGAAATGTCTTTCCTGTAAATTCGTCCTTTCATCCTTTTTGAATCGGAATACTAGTAGTTATGTATTTAATGAGAATGGCCATTGGGAGTTTCTGGATAATATTTTGGATTTTATTTTTAATAGCAGCACTCAAAATGGCTTACGACTTTTAGGTTTGGAGTATGTTCTTCAGATTTCATGTGCACTCTTTATTATGGTCCTAAAGAGGATAGGGCGGGAGGGCCAATGAAGAAAGCAAGCACTTCATCAGTTTCTACTGGCCACGCACACACTCTTTTTCAACTAAATCCGAAGAAAACGCCATGTTCTTGACAACATCAGGGTGAAAGACATCCTGCGAGTATTATTAAGCTTGCTATAAACACAAGCCTACACACTGTCGGGCTATAAACACAACTAATGAAGAAAGCAGCTGAAGGCTGCTTGGGGAACTTTGAGAGCAGCTGCTACAAAATCTATACCTGGCCACAGGTTGCAATCCATGTGTGAAATCCCCCTGCTGGCACTGACTGCTCCTTCCCCTGTGTTCCCATGCCCTCCTACCAGCCTCCTGGGAGCGCGGAGCACAGGTCTCTCCTCCACTCCAGGTCCTGCCTCCCTCACCAGCACACCCTGGACGCTGAAGAGCCTCTGGCTCATAGATACTCAAAGACTGAAAGAGCTAGTCAGGAGTCCAGGAGTACACTTTCAGCTTGCGGGAATGCCGAGGCCAGGAGAGAAACAAAGGTCTGGATTGAAATGTGATAGGAATTTGCCGGCCATACCAAGTTCTTCCCACTCCTCAAGCTTCTTGTTTTCTCTCCCTTTCCGACCCACCTAAAATCGCCCATCTCCCTGTGTCACCAGGGGAACGCGAGTTTTCCCTTCAGTTCTCCTGAGTGACATCAACTCCTGGAGAAATCTCGAACCTGCCCTCCACGTCTGGATGGAGCGCCTCCTCTTTGTGTCCTCAAGAGACCTCAGAACCGCCCGCCCCCGAAACACACACACACACACACACACACACACACACACACACACACACACACACGATTCTGTGTTTCAATAGCTCATAGGTTGGCTTCCCTTCTCCAGATCGTAAATTCCACTAAGGCAAGAGGCTGTCTTGTTCTTTCTTTTGTTCCTATTGACTTAGGACACCGACTGGAGCTTAGAAAGGGCTCAGGAAATTTCGAAATGAGTTGTAAGAGTGGTGTGTCCCCACAGTGACTGAGCTGGGCCATAGGTCGCCGCACAACCGCCTCTGTCTGGGGAACTCTAGCCCTAGGTCCCAGGACGCTGTACCTGGGAGGCGGGTCGCTCTCTGGGCCCGCCTCCTGGGTGCTAGAGCGACCCCGCCTGCCCAGGCGGCGTCCCTGCTCTCGGGGCGGCGCTGGCGGCGGCTCCCCGGCTGCAGCAGGCGAGCAGGTGGGGGC